>NC_142217.1:4639152-4972277 GCF_049639895.1 Pseudopodoces humilis | reverse complement strand
GCTCTCAAAGTAGGCTGGACCTGGTATTTCAGTTCTCAATTGCTTCTGGGATATTCTCCCCAGAACTTAATGGAAGTTTTGTTGCTGCTGGATATTTTGCTGCCTGAGGAAGGAAAGGGTGACCTAATCAGCGAGGGACACTTCTGTCCCTGTTGTGGTGCCCCTCCAGAACACTGAGGCTGGCACACTCCTCACCACTCCTCCTCCCACGGTACCTTCTGCCCTCCCTTTCCCGTGGCCTCACATCTGTGCCAAGAGAAATCCCAAGAGGCCACGGAGGATACTTCCAAAAAGAATAAACCAAGGCCAAAAATTGCATCTGGAAACCATGGCACCACAATGGTCCCATCAAACGATCAGATAAATGGCTTCAGTGACTCGATAACACCACAGCTGGACACATCCACAGGTGTTCCTCCCCCTGCCTGGGGCTGTGTGGGGGTTCCAGCTCTGAATACCTCACTGCCAGCTGTCAGCCCCAGCCAGAGGGCGAGCCCAGCCCAGCTCCTTGGGCAAGAGAAATCAGTGCTGGAAGCATTTTTCTGGAGAAGAGCAGGGCTTTGCGGGAAATGTGGTGCCCACGAGAGTTTCTGGGATGGAGGCTGTGACTCTGCAAGCACCTGGAGTGCCCACAGCATGGAAATGAGGGGCTGTGGCCTGAGGAGCCCTGAGGGGCAGCTGCTGCAGGAACAGGCTCAAATGTCAGTGTTGGCTCAAAACTTAGAGATGGCCACACAAACACAGGGCAGGATTCCCAGGGCAAGCTCCTCCCAGATGTGCTACAGCCTGGTCCAGGTCACTGCAATGCTCTGCAGTACCTGTTTTTGTGGAGCAGCTCCCACAGGGAATGGCAGGGCAGCAGGCCATCAGTAGCTGCTCTGCTTCCTACTATTGATAAACTCACATGCATAAAATAAACAAGGCTTTTCAGAGACCCCAGAGGCTGGGGCAAGGCAAAATCCTGCAGAAGCAAAATGCTCGTGGCTAGAGAACATCGAACAGTCCAAAATCTTACATGGGGGGTTTTGAAATGAGAGACTGTCCTGGCAGAGGTAGGAGATGCCTCCACACAGCCCGATGGTGCATCCTGGAGAGATGAAGCAATAACAATTCTGTATTGCCTCAAAGGTGGCTGGCAGAGCTCAAGTAGCACATGGCAAACAGCAAGTAAACAAATCAAGTCTCACCTAAACACAGCACAGAAAAAAGAGAAAGCTAAGCCAGTTCTGTACATACTCCTAAACCAGCACACCAACAGCAATTAATGAGAAGAGAAAAACTGGATGCCTGATTTTAATGGATCCTGACATAATAGGTGTACCAGAAATTTGATGGGAAAAAGATAATTAGAGGGACAATAACGTCTTGGTGCTGATTACACTGAAAGACAAAGCAGATGTCATGTACTCAAGCTGAATCAGAATAACAAGGTAATGTCATTAATGAGCAACACAATCTCTGTGGATGGATTCCATGTTCAGATAAAAATGCAGAATTATGTTAGTGATCACCTCTTGGGACACCTTCAGAGACAGCAGGGTTAAACTTGATAACAGAGAGGGTGTAAGGACAGAAAACAAAACAGCAGGAGCTGACTCTAAAACACCATACACAGACCAAGAAATGTTATGCATGATGTAGAGACAGAATTTGGATATGAGCATAGAGAAATCAGTGGGAAACTTGTTACTCTTGACTTACCCCTGCACTTGATTCAAAATGTTAGTAAGAGATCCCTTGCATGGCTGACTAACAGATTCAGCATCCTTCAGAAGCAATAAAAGTGTTTTTAGAAGTTGTGAAGAATGGAACCCAAGAAAAACAAGAGCTGATTAAAACACATTAAAATGTTCAGCTAGAAGGACAACTGAAGCTTGAAAGCCTGAAAACCAGTGGATACACTGCAGGCCTCTGAGGCATGCACAAACCCTTCTCAGTGGCTGAGTGACTGAGAGCAAGTGGCAGATAATGATCAGTGCTGATAAATGCGAGGTGGGGAACATGAAGAGTCATCCTACCTTTACATATATAGTGATGGGTTCTGAATTAGCTTTTCCCCTCAGGATAGAGTTCTTGGAGCAATGACAGACACTTCTATGAAAACATTAATTCACTGCTCTGCAGAGATTAAGATGAAAAAGAAATATTAGGATCAACGTAGGAAACAAAGAACAAAACAAAAAAGTCACCATGCCACCACAATTATTCATGATGTACCCACCTGCAGCTCCCTGTGAGCACCTCTCATCCCTCCCCTGCCAGCCCCAGCTCAAAGCACTGACAATAAAATTTAAAGACAGAGAGAAAAGTGACATTTATGGTCAAAAATAGGGAAATAATTGTTTGTATGAGAAGGACAATGCAGAGCAGATTTCAGGCTAGCAAAAAGACAAACGAGATTTGCAACAGCCAAGTTAAAAAATAAACCTCCTTTTTTAGATATTCCCAAGAAGAAAAACAGAGGATCAATTTTCTAAGAGGCACTCTTAGAGACCTGCACCAGTAAAAATAAATGTAACTGGCTCTCCCCAAAAACTGTACACTTTCCAAAACAGGCTCTGTATTCTCCTTGAATACTTCCTATTGCATTATTTTTCATATATCTGCAATAGGGTAAATCCATACCCACACAGAAAAATACCTGTGCACTTGTCATAGGAGAGCTATGATTAAGTGTGCAGGAAAAAAATATGTTACTTGTATTTTATCTGTGTTTTCTTACACATCTGTTATGAATCACTGAAGTTAGTTTTAAAAGGCAATTAGGCACACAAAGATCAAACCATTCTTACCAGCAGAATTCAAGCTAAATTCCTAATTACTGAAGGAGGAAACAGTCTTGTTTTTCACCCTGGGAATGTCAAAGACGTGGGGAGCGCTGGTCTGAACATCACTCATTTCTCAGCCCAGTGCTGAGTGTGGAACTACATCACAGGCCCTGCACTGCTGCTCTTCAAAGGGAAACGTTGAGCCCAAATATATTTAGTAAGGTGCATGGGATAGACCTCCTTTAGAGCATTTTTCATCATCTTTTCCACTCTCTTGCTCTGCTCATTATATTACTACTACACCAGGAAAAAGAGAATGTGGATACAAAGATATCCCACAGTCTGCTCAGTACCAGGCACAGGATTCAATCTGCTCGATGCCAGAGCCATCAAAAGTCACAGAAAACACATCATCACATTGAAGAGAATCATTCTGTGAGTCACAGCTCCACCTCACCTTCCAGAATAAAGAAGCTAATGAAGAGCTAAAGCTAAACAAATTCAAAACACAGCTTTTCCTCTCTCCCTTCAGCAGCGTCAGGAGTTTCTCCTCTGCTTTCCCATGTTCTGCAAAGTCTCCTGTCGGGGTGCAAGCCCTTTGGCTACCCTCGCTGCCTGATCTGGTTGACCAGAACCAGCTTTAGGTAGCTGAGGTGACACTGAGGGTCAGGAAGTGTCCCTGATGGCTCTGTGGAGTGCCTCCCGCAGCGTTTCCCCTCTGCAGCACGAGAGGCGCGGGCAGATGGTCGGCTCTGCTGTGGCGCATTAACCAGCAGCGCTCGGTCCTGCTGCCAGCCACAACAACATGCTCAGGCTTTATTCTCCTCACCATCCTTTATTGACCACTCCAGTACTTCTGGCTTGCAATTCCCAGTATTGGAGTAGCAGAGGAGAGCAGATGACTGAACCCATCCGAATGGCACTGGAAGAGAGAGTGAGATTGAAGTGAAGCTGGCCTTCCCGCTCTTCCAAAACAACAAAATGTGCACAGCATTTCTCAGTGTGTGCCCATTTGCCCTATTTTTTCCTCTCCTCTCTCTTGAAGAAGAGATTTAAGCGAGATCCAGGTGTCGGTTCCAAGTCTGAAAAAGCAGAGAAACGAGTCAAGAAACATGAGGACAGAAAAAACCAGATTAGGAGACACATGAGCAGAACTTCTTGTTGCTGCTACCATGAGCAAGGGTAACAGCTCCCCATGTCCCTGGCTGCCACGGTGTGAATGGAGACCAGGGAGGAGAATGAAATGACTTTGCACAAAGAAGAGACGAGCCCTGCAGGGCTTCCTCTGTGCAGGTTCACAGCAGCCAGAGCCAGGGCTGGCCCTCAGACATGGTTCTTCTCCTCCCACATGGGGTGACATCTGTCTAGCTGACTTCTCACAGCCTCTTGTGGTGTCACTGTGTGTTGTGGCACCCCAGGGGTCTTGGGGACAATGACTGGGAGCTGCAGGGTGGGAGCAGCACTTTCTCCCCACGTAGCAGCAGCAGTGTCTGGGTTAGCACAGCCAGTGGGGAGCTGAGAAGGTTCCACACCCTCCAGGACAGCGTTGCTTGGGCACTGATGTCTCCTCAGCTGCTCAACAATGCAACACTGGCTTGTCCTTCAAGTGCCACACTCTTGATTTCATCTCAGTCGGGCACGAGGATCTCAGTGGTTATTTAGGAGCACACATTGCTCAGCTCCACTGCTTTCAGCAGACAGAAGGCTTTTTGTCATATGATGAACTGTGATGCAGAAAACCCCCCAAAGCTTCTTCTTGCCTGCATCAGACTTTCTCAGATGGCTCAGGGCTGAGCTGGCAGGTGTGACTGGAGCTGGTGTCTCACCAGACAGACCCTGGCTGTCAGGACAGACGTGTGACAATGAGTGATGAGGAGCTCCAAACCTCTCCCAGAGCCCTCTGGCTGCCTGCAGCATTGTCCAGCCTGGCCACCTGCTCAGGGACAGCGTGGCAGAGCGTGGCAGCCCAGGGGAGGCTGCTCTGGTCAGCCCCTGACCCCACGAGGGCAGCTCTGCTCTGGGAAGGGCTGGGATGCAGCAGCCACAGATCCACAGGGAGCACAGGCTGAGGCAGTGGGTGTTCCTAAGGAGGATAAATTCCCACTGAGGCATTCTGAATGTCAGCTTGCCCCAATTAGGAAGCTAATTTTCTGTCTGAAAGGGCCCTCAGAAATCAATAGAGGTTCCAGACCATTTCCTCTTGGGCAGTGCTGAGGAGGGCTGGGCTTTCAGTGTCACACAGCATGGCAGGTACTACACTCATTTATGGGTTTCTTTATGCTGGATAATGTCCAAGCCACTCTCCAAATCGCATGACAGACACTTCCAGGCACACAATCCCTGCCTTTGCTGGGTATGACATGGTTAACATGACTGAGCAACATCCTTCAGGAACAGCAATATGATTTTCCCTGAAGAAATCCTTTAAGAGCAAACAGCTCATGTTTATGGATTCAAAATGCTTTGAACTTGCCTAGCAATCCCTCTGCTGGCCACCTCTTCAGTATTTCCCTGAGAACATGCATCAACACTGGATCTTTGACAGTCATTTCCATGGTCTGACCAGCCTGAAGGAGCCTCCAGAAGAAGATTTCATTATTTCATCTGGAGCTAGGACCTCTGGCGTCAGATCCCGTTGGCATAGCGAGCTGGCACCAAAACCCAACTTTTCTGATGTGACAAGTACGCATCAAATTCCATGGCTGCATGTGACTGTAGGTGGTGGGAAGTATAGATGTGATCTAAACTCTCCAGAACTGGTTTGTTGGCCACATTAATCTCAAAAACTCAACAGTAATTGAAATTATGGAACTTTGGCATTCCAGAAAGAGCAGCAAATGTTTCTTTATCATCCTGTGCATAATCCAGATGTTAGCTGAGTTTTGGTGTTTCAATCCAAATTGCTAAAATTGCTAACAAGCCTGAGAATGGTTTATTTAATGCAACACAAGAACCACCTTGGTGCTTTGTGGGGAAGGAGCACAGAAGAACGTGTCAGGCTTGGCATGCCTCAGTTTAACCAGAGCTCTCTCATGGAAAATGTGCAGTGAACTGTTGCTGCTTTGTGTCAGGAAATGGCAGTGGATTTGAACAAGGAATGAACTTGGGGTCGAACTCAGCTCAAACCTCCTGGAAGTCATTAACAACACCGTTCTTTAGGTTCCTTCATCAGGAACTCACTGAATACCTCAAGTTCTTCTAAGCAGAATTCCCATGGCTTTTCCCAGAGTCCCTGTTCCACAGGAAGCTCAGCACAGGAGCTCCCTGCCTCGGGCTCTGTGGTAGGAGGTGACAGTGTGCCCACCCACAGTGGCCAGGGCTGACCTGAGATGGTTTCAGGCTCTGGGAAGAACTTTGAGACTCATTGCAGGCTGAGGTAAAGGTTCTTTCTGTCACTGGCAGAAGGAATGTTCCATTTGTTTCACCCATTCAGGGCTGTCTGCAATATCCCTTTTCTAACATCTCGGTTCAGATGGATGCACTCAAGTTGATCTTTGCAGAGACCCACTCAGATCTATGGATCTTCTTCCAAAATGCTGCTGCTCTGCTGTCAGACAGCAAGGCAAGGGACTGATCCTGCCAGATGCTTCATGGAGTACTCGAGTGCCTCAAACCCCCGTGATCTTGTGGGTGACAGTTCTCCTCTCTGTCACAATGAAGAGGATGTCCACTTCACTGGAGAGTGATGGAAAATTAACTTCCTTGTAACAGTGCTGCTGCAGGGGCTAAGCCCTTGAGGAGGTGGCACTGGTGCTTCCCACCAGGATCTCTCACACATTGATTAGGAAATAACAAAGCTCAGAAACACAAAGTTCTTTAATGTCCCAGCTACTGCACTGATCTTCTTCCTGTCACGAGGTCAGATGAGAGGAATGTGATATGATTCCTTCTGATGCAGGAGTCCTGTGATATAAGTTGATTTGTATGAAATCTTTTTAATCTCAGATTCTGAGATCTTTTTAATCTCAGATTCTGGGTGAGAAGCTGAGCCCAGGTCCTGGACTTTCAGGGATTTTGCTTCACAGGGAGCTTGTCCTGAAGGAACAGCCTCACAATCAGTGGTGCAGTCTGTGACGTACAGTGTGTCTGTGGGGTGGGAGCAAAGATCCAGGGTGCCCCAGAGGGCACAGAAGTAGCTCTGTCATTGTCAGCAGCACTGCTGAGGAGTGACAGACTGGCTGGTGGAGAAGCACCAGGGACAGAAATGGCAGGAAAAGGTGTGTTAGAACAGGAGGTGCTGACGGTACTGATGTCAGTGGTCATCCAGATCACAGTGCCCATCTCCCTGCAGCTTCTCAGACACCAGGATGACCAGGACAACAAGCTGATGTGCCACAGACACGTGTCAGGACAGCCAGACAGGTCCCTGTCAGCTCCTGGCCAGCACAGAAGGGAACATGCAAACCCAGCAGGTTTTTCTCACCTAAAAAAAGCCCAGCAGGCGTGAGGAGGACTTGACAGCTGTCATCCTCTGCATTATTCCAGGGAATCCTGGAGAGATTGGCTGAACACATCGTGTCTCTCAGTGCCTGCACACTGGGTGGGCTCCTGGCACACAAACACCCTCGTGAGAACGTGCAGGAGCACCACTGACACCACTTGGGGCTCAGTTTTGCTTTCAAGTCCAAGACTCTCCTTTCCTGGGAGAGCTGACATTGGAATGTCCTGGGCACATCCCAGCTGGGCTCCTCCCCAGCCCCTTCCCTGCACAGGCAGCAGGGGGTTTGTTGAACAAACAAGCATGCATAAACAGGATGAAGACCAAAAGATGAGAGGAGTCTGTTGATGGATGAGAGGACAGATCCTCATTTACAGGCCATCCAGGTAGAACTCTCTAAGTGAGCCAAGAACTGACTCTTCAGAAGGAAAGATTTTTCATAAAAGCTGAGTTAGGCCAGACAAATCCCTGGGGCAGAGGACACAGGCTGGAGAGGAGCAAGCAGACAGAAAAGATGACAGCAGAGAAGATTGGAAAAGAGAAAAATCCCCTGGAGATCTTCTTCCCTGTCACCTGGAAAGACTGAGGTCCCCTCAAGAGAAGGAGCTCTCAACTTTGCAGGAAGGAGGCTGTAAGAGGTTGTGAGTGGAAGTGATGCCAAGTGAGTGCCTCATGAATCTCATGTTGAGGGAGGAGCACTGGGAGATCACTTCACCATCAGCACAGAACAGAAAGACTCTGTCTCCTGAATTAATAACCTGAAGCAACTGTTCTGCTTCAGGCAGCCACAGGAAAATGCAAAATTCAGACAGAGGTTGCATTTTCTGGGTGTTATTATTTCAGATGAAATTCAAAATCAAAGCAGGACAGGATATAGAACTATGCAAATACTGCACGTGGGACTTGCCTTTCGCCACATTGGATGCACTAAAAAAAGGCACAGAGCAGGTACTCAGTTACACCAATAAGACAAGAGAGTTCCTCGGTAGATATGAACAGAGCCCCAAAAAAGTAGTAATTGATTATGCCTCCCACAGCAAACTCACCCAGCCTTTGTGTCTCATCAGAAAAAAACGATTTTCAGGAGAGCAAAACTCACGTCTCATTGAGCTTTTCATCATTTCCTTGCAAGGGTATCCTGCTGGCAAAGCCACTCTTGTCCCAGCCTGTGGGAAGGGAAGCCAAAGCATTCCCTGTGGCACCAGCCACACACTCAGGTGTTCCTCCCTGCTGTTCCTTTCTCCTTCCTTAGGAGAACCAAGGACACCAGCAGGGCTCCCAGGCCCTCCAGGCTCAGCTCCCAGAGCCCCCCTGTCCCTCTGAACGTGTCCCCTTGCAATGGACACAGGAACCCCAGTGCTCCCACAGGGACATGTGCACCTCCCCAGCTCCCTGCTCTTCCCACAGACACTGCACTGGAACCTGCAGCACCAGCTTCAGGCACTGCCTCATAGTGGGGAACAGGCAGAGCGTGTCTAGATAGCCCTGAGTCCACCACCAAACCCCCAAAACCATCAACCAAACCCCCAAAACCATCAACCAAACCCCCAAAACCATCAACCAAACCCCCAAAACCATCAACCAAACCCCCAGACCCCTCCTGCAGGGCTGCACTCCAGCTTCTTGCTCCCCTCTCTGTGGGTACATCCAGGATTATCCTGGCCCAGGAGCAGAAGCCAGCATCTGTCCTTGTTAGATTTCATGTGGCTGGTGACACACCCAAATCTACCAAGATCTCCTTCTAAGGACTCTCCCCTCTCAAGGGACTCCAGGTCTCCTCCTGATATGGGCTCATCACAAGAAAACTTCCTTAAGTCTCACTTCCTTAAGTGTGTCCAGATCATTGATAAAAACATCCAAGAGAATTGTCCCTAAACCTGAGCCCCACCAGCCTGGTGTTACCCCATGGGCTGCAGCTCCCTGAGCCCAGCTGTTCCCCCAGGGAAGCAGAGATGGAGCCACACCACAGTGGTGAGCTGCAGACACTGTCTCAGCACTGCTCTGGTGTGCACCTGTGGGGGTCCACTCAGGCCAATAAATACCTGGGAAGGTGTGTTGTACATTAATATTTCAAGTGCAGACCAAATGAATTGCAGCTCATCAGTTAGGGCTCTCTGCAGATTTACATCATCTAATTCTTCCAACCTCAAATCATTCCATCATTCTCTCAAACACTGCTGGTTTGAGAAAATGAGGCAAAATCCCTTCTAAACCCTGCTGTATCTCAGAACAACACCCTTGCTCTCTCTCACTTGCATTCCTTTTTGGAAGAGTGTGCCAGTTGCCTGATACCAAATTGACTAAGAGGAGTGAGATAAGCAGCTGTTTGCTGTTGATGGATGCAATATTGCACACACAGCCACTGTGAGCAATTAAAAGCTTTATTTATTGCTATCTCTGTAGTGTGGTTTAAGAACTCAAAAGGTCAGCTACAGTGGCAACAACGAATAGCACATATTAATTAGATGTAATTATAAAGATGAATTCCCAGACAAAATATGAGCTGGGATCAACCTGGTCACCAAGAGGACACTCAAATATTTGATAGAAGTGAGACTGCATATCTGGTTTGATAACTGGACTGTAGGCTTTATCACACATGTGCTCTTGCAGTGAGGAGAGAAGGCATTAATATAAGTGAAGCCTGTAGCAGTCTCTATGGTTACAGCTAACATTTTCTAATATAAGCCATTGTCTTCAGATGCTTAACTTTCCATGTTTCAACTGCTTAGGCTGAAATTTTCCATCACTGCTCATTGTTTCCAGGTGAATTTTCTAGCAATCAGGTTAGCAAATGTACTGGAGAATTCGAGCAGATTCTCATGCTGAAACAGCAATTGGAAATTGGGCAGGGACTCAATCTTATCATCTGTTCCCATCCTCTCCAATTTACCCCATGGCTTGGTGACTTTCAAAGACTCAGCAGATCCTGCTGGAGGCTTTGTGCTGGAATCCCAAAGGTGACATCTCCTGCTGGTGCATCAGTCCCTGCTGGGCACTGCCCCGTGCTCCCAGAGCCCTGCCCTGAGCACTGCCCCCGGGTCCTGCAGAGCCCAAACACAGCCCTGGCTCTCAGGGGCTCAGGAAACTCGAGCCAGACCCAGGTTTGCATCTGCAGCTCCTCAGCTGAGCATGTTACAAACATCTGTGCCCACCCTGCTGCAATTGTGGCAGTTTCTGTGCACAGAGCCTGTGAGGTGGATCCAAACACCCCCAGAGAGAACAGCCATCCTCCAGTTTCTAATAACTGCCCCCAGCACTAGGCTGTGGCAAGAATTTTAAAACATGGACTGAATATATTTTCTTTGTGGAAAAGAGGTATCCAAGCCTGTCCAACTCCCACCAGCACACAGCCAGCCAGGTGTCCTGTGCCATCACCTCCCTGTGTGGTGGATTCTGCTCTCTAAACTGTGGCACAGGTGGGAAAATTAATTCTGTGAGCTGTGCCTTGGCTCAGAGGAGCCAAGAGGTTCTCACACGTACGCACAGAGGTTCTGGAGCCAAGCTGAGCAAGAACAAGCAGCAGCTTGTTCTTTTTGCAGTGTCTTTACCACCCTGCCACTCTTCACATCTTCATTTGTCGCTTTTTCTGGTTTTCAGAGTTTGGGCTGTGGTTTGATGAGTTTAAACTCTGTGAATCACAGAATCATTAAGGCTGGAAAAAACCACCAAGTTCATCAAGGCCAGCCTTTTACCAAAGGCCCCCATGTTCCCAAACCACATCAGGCAATGCCACCTTTACTTGTTTTCTGAGCACTTCCAGGGATGATGACTCCGCCACTTCCCTGGGCTTAATAACTTTTTCAGTAAAGAAATTTTTCCCAATATAGAGTGGATGTGATAAACATTTAAAAAAAAAACCAAAAACAAAAAACCCAAATTAAAATTAGCGACCTTAAAAACCAACTTTTTTTACAAAAATTCCTAATACACAGTTACTCCTAGATATTCCCAGTTTCCTAATGAGTTTCTGCCAACTTTAACCTCTGGAAAGCATTCCCCAAGTAACGAGTGGTTGCTGCTCTTTGCCCCCAGGTGTGCTGTGGCTCTCAGTGGTGTCCGAGGTGTTGTACATCATGCTGTTGGTCGTCGGGTTCAGCCTCATGTGCCTCGAGCTCTTTCATTCAAGCAGTGTCATAGATGGGCTCAAGTTAAATGCCTTTGCTGCTGTCTTCACTGTGCTTTCAGGTATGAACCTCCCCTTCCCCTCTGACCACCACAAAGCAAAATTCTACAACTTTGAAAGAATAAAAGACCAGAGGCTCCAAGACTCTCTTATCCCCATTTAGCTATCGCAATTTTTCACTGTAATTTTTTGTTCCTTTGGCACAAAGACTGCATGATAAATTCTCCTCTTGCCAGGGAGAAGTGAATATCCTCCTTCCTGATTTCACAGCAGCAATGCAGTAATTATCCTTCCCCAGCCCGCACAGCCATTACCACAGCTCCAGCCTCAGCTCCATTTGCAGCATCATCACACTCATTTTCCAGAGGAAAATTAAAAACACGTTAACACTGAAAAGTCTTTTTTCTGTGCTAATCCTGAAAGTAGGTGAAGGCTGGAAAACCAAAGAAAGGAGCTCATCTTGTTAATTAACAAAATTGAGACTGAAAAGGGTTCTAATAATGGCACTGAGGAGCAGCCCCAGGAGCGGTCTGGGACATGTGCATCTCTCAGAACAACTCCTTCGGGCTGTTTCTGTGCTCAGGCTGAACTTGGGGCTCCTCACCATAGGAACTTGAGAAATTCACTTCTCTAAAATAGGTCAAGCCGTGTGGTAAAGTGCCCCTTCACTTCTGTGAGGATTTTCTGGCTAAAACCCCCACTTTCCAGGATTTCTACAAGCAGCCAGGGTGCCTGTGCCAGTGCTCCTGCACAGACCTCTGGGGAAGAAAGAATTTCTGCAATAGAAATGCATTTTATTGTGCTGCATTTCAGGCTGGAAGACATTACAGCAGGCAGTGGAAGGACTTTGTATCTTCAGGGATAGTTACAAATGGTGAAATAACAACAAAGAGGAAAGGTCAGAAGTAGAACTGAGTGACAAAGAAATCTGATTAGAACTGCCAAAGCATATTTTTCAGCTTTGGATATAATTTGGAACTTAGGAAAATAAAAAATCAGTTCCATTTTCAAAATCAAACTATGTGGAATTCTTCAGCATTCAGTCAATTACTTCCATGTTGTTCCTCTCTCCCTTCACCACTAAATGCAGTTTTAAAGTTTTGTAAGAAGGATGAAGTTTTCTTTCCTACACAACTTTCTATTTTTATTTTGGCCTTCCCTCTTTCTAAGTACATTGCCAAGATAGTCCAAATATAAACTTCAAAATTTTACAGGGAAAAATGATAGAGGAATTGAAACAGGGATAAACCCCCAAACCTCAGAACGCTGCTAGCTGTTCTGTTCAATGACAGGGATATCAGAGGAAAGAAGAAAACTCTATTTATTTAAGCTTAGCATATTTATAATGACATAGCTTAATAGAAATTAGGTAATGAAAAGGACTTTCCATTGGAGCATAACACTCCTCATTAAATTCATGCTTGAGTTCCCTCATAAAAGTGCAATGAGATCTCTACATTCTCATAGCTCAACATGTAAAGGCCAGGAAAAAATATCCCAACAGTGTGGTCACTTATTGCTGTTCCTATGAGCCACTAAAAAATACCCCACAACATCACAATTTTGGTATCCCACTTAACCTTACACAAACTAAAAAACTGCATATGTCTATCATGTAATATTTATAATAAAACATTTTAATTGATGTGATATATTCCACAAATAGCATTTCCAGTAAAAAAATATTGGAAAATGCTTTAAAATACATTGTCTTTTCCAAATTTCCTTCACCTCCAGCTTTCCAAAGTTCCTTAATTTCTCCCATTGCTGACACCCCCAAGCAACTCTGCTCCTGCAGGGCTCAGGATCTCAAGCCAGCCCTGAACAATGGGAGTTTCTGCACTGCCAAGCACTCCAGCATCACCAGGATTTTCCATCTGCAAACCCCTCCTGCCCTGGAGCCCGGGTGGGCACAGGCTTTGTGCCCTCCCTGCCCAGCCTCAAAAAACCAGCTGGGGTAAAAGATGATGCTGGGCACAGAGCTTTTGTTAATTTGTGTTACAGGCAGCTCATTGCAGCTCATTAAAGTCTACAGACAAAAGGACCAGAGGGTTTCCCTGTGGAGAAAATTTGGCAAGGCACAGCTAAAATAGACCAAACCAAAAGTGAATGAAGCAGCACAACAAAAGATTTGCATTATTCTGCTTTAGTTTGGATGAGGCATAACAGCACCACCAGCCCTGCCAGCTGCAGGTCCAGCCCCATCCTGCCCCAGCAGATAAAACAAAACACGTTTCCAGTGTTTTCTGGTGACCCCCTCCTCACCTTGGACCTGTGAGTGTCACCTCAGCCTTCCACACAGGCACAGGGCTGGAGGTGGCTGAAAGCCTGTGCGAGGTTTGTGTGACAGAACCGAGCAGCTCAGCCCTGCTGAGGCTGTGTCAAACCTCCTGCTGCCTCTGAGTGGCTATGACAGGTCTCAGGGCAGGCTGTAATATTTTATTAGGGCTGAAAAATTACTGACAGGACATATAGAAACAGCAAACTCCAAACTTAAGATCAAGGCATAACTGTCAGCTGAAGAAAAATCCACTGATTTTAAAAGTTCAGCAAGCTCCCGGTGCATTCCAGAAATTAAATTCAACCAGAAAGAAGCAAGGTGTGCAGCACTTTGCTGTGCTCCCATTAGGCCACCCACCCTGCCCAAATCTCATTTCTCCTGGAGTGAATTGCTCTTTCCACCTCCTATCTTTGCAGCGTGTCACTCCAACACGAGGCAGATGAGAAAATCACCCCAGCTCCCTGTAACACAATGTCTTCCCTCAGCCTCTGCAGTTGTTTGTATCCAATCTGACATTTGTCTTGCTGAAGGTCCTGCTCAACATGCCCACAACACAAATATTCCCCAGCTTCCCTCCCCCAGAAGTGCCCTGAATCATCCACATGGCTGGGACTAATGGAGTGGTTTCGGTTCTGAGAGTAGGAAGGAAAGAAAAGCCAAAAATTGGGTGTAATTGGGGGAGGGAAATCAGGATCTTCCAGGTACAGGAAGAAAAACTATGGAACAAGTCAGATGGTCAGAGAGAGCAGTGAATGAACAGTCAAAGTGTAGCACACAGACCTCATGGTACCCACCATGGCAGAATATTGATATTTCTAAGCGCCTTGAACTTGCCACTGCAGCACAAGAGGCCTTTGCACTTCTGTAGGACCAAGAACTATTTGGGATATATTGATCCAGCCCCATCTCCTTAGTCTGAACCCTTTCCAGGGCTCACTGGGATCATCATTCTGCAGTGCCCAGGTGCCATGGCAGGAACATCCCAAATTAGTGTAGCTAGAAAATTCTCCAAGCCTCGGAGCTGCTCCTGACCACCACTGCTTGAAAAGTGGGCTTTGGTTTTCCTCAAAGGGGTGTTTAAATATAAAGTTCAGATGGGTTTTTTTGTGTTTAAAATGCAGGACCACAGTGGCCAGCTAAAGGCAGAGGCACCCAGGCCACCCTGTGATTTCCTGCAGCCTTGTTCTTTAACGTGTCACTGAAAGTCTAACACATTGTCTGATCCTCACCCAGCTGCACTCCTCCCAGAGAGCTCTAACAGTGTCAGGAGAGAATCACCAGCCCTGCACCACCAAAAGTGCCCCAGTGGTGTCCTGTCACCACACACCAGGAGAACCAAGCTCACTTCACTTCCTGGTGCAACTTCCAAGTGTTCTACAAGTGTTCAAATTCATAAATCTGAGCAACTGCTGGGACAAAATACAGTTGTGTGGTGTGAGCACACTGAGCCTGCACTGCCTGCAGAAGCCTCTCCCCATCCTCTCACCTGTCTGTGATGGGCTGTGAGATAGCTGGGGGTGGCACAGCCCTGCTTTGCAGCAGCAGGGTTGGTGGGGATGCTCATTGTGCATCATTTTCTTCAACGATTTTCTTTCTTCAACTCCTCTTTCAATTGAGAATTCAGAATGATGTAAAATAATGAGCTCTCAGTCACATCTTTCCTCTGCCCATGCAGCTCCCTCCTCCACAGCAGAACAGGAGGCATAAAAGTACAACAAAGACTTTTTTGGAGCTCTCAAAGCACTTCCAGCAGTAGCTCCCTCAAGAATAATAAAATACATTTGGCACAAAAATTCCTGTTCTAATCCCTGCTTCCCAGGTCTCCTGGGGATGGTGGCACACATGATGTACACTCAAGTTTTCCAAGTGACAGTCAGCCTTGGGCCAGAGGACTGGCGACCACATTCCTGGGACTATGGATGGTCCTTCTGGTAAGTGTCACCCCCAGTTCATCTCTTTTCTCTTTGGAGCTGTTCCATCAGCCTGTTGGGATGTTGTACATGTCACCTCCCTTTGTCAGGAACACCCCTGTGGATTTGCAGCTGCCAGACTTGGCCCCCAGGGCCGTGCAGATTTTGAGGTGTGGGGGACAGTTGTGGTGGCTGTGCTATCAGCAGGTACAGAGCACTTGTAAATAAACAGCACCCACAATTACCAACACAGATTGAGCACTCTCATTAAAGTTCAATTTAGGAACATAATTGCCATGGCATTTCTGAGACTTTTTTTTTCTTCTTTTTTTTTTTTTTTTTTTATTCCCCTTGTTTTTAATTAATGTCTCAGCTGAACCTTACGGTGCAGCTTTGAACACAACTGCAGAGGAAGGTGCAGTGCTCCTGGCACGATGAGACTTCCCTGCGGATCATGGGGAGAAGAGCTGGGAAAATGGACATGGCTTTTTTTTTTTTTGCATTTACAGCTTATCTTCTAAAATCACATCAAGCTAATTTGGCCAAGACACAGCAACTGTGTTACATTGCTTGCAAGTTTATAAGAAGCTTACCAAGAGCAGGAGGCTGTGGAGAATAAAAATACCTGCAAACAACATCCCCAGTCCTCCAGAGACCTCAGTCTCCTTGGATGGATAGGGAAAATACTTTCTTCTTGTCATTTCTAAATATAGCACATTATTTTCTATCCATCCCGAAGCAAAGAGAACAATCTTTGCTAACACCAATAAATAAATACTTCTTATGCACAGCACTGCAGGGAATTATTAGTCTTTCCTTCTCACCTCTTTCTACTGTTTCATAGGAGGAGTTACTACTATTTTAGCAACATGTTACAAAATACGAATCACATTATATTTAAAATACAGCTTATTTGGTGTCTCAATAATGAATATTTATTGCATGTGATGATGGACTTATAAATACATTGCATTCACATATTTATAATATTTATATTAATATTTATAACAACTCTGTCACAGTAATTGTATAATTTTCAATAGATTTAAATAATAAGGCATATTTGTCTTCAGTAATCTATTTTGTAATTTACTGCAATACTCAAACTTCGAAATGTTGTTAAATGTCTTGCATGATAAACACTCATTAGATTATTCTCCTTCTTCTTGTCCAAGCCCATGGCTCAGGGTGGGCACCAGGGTCCCTCAGGGCATCCTGAGCTCTCCCTGGGCCCACTCATCCCACCCACACTCCCTGCTGGGAGCTGTGTCCATAGAGATGGAGCTGTGTCCCACGAGAGATGGAGCTGTGTCCCATGGGAGATGGAGCTGTGTCCCATGAGAGATGGAACTGGGAGCTGTGTCCCATGAGAGATGGATCTGATGTCCCATGGGAGATGGATCTGATGTCCCATGGGAGATGGATCTGATATCCCATGGGAGATGGATCTGATGTCCCATGGGAGATGGATCTGATATCCCATGGGAGATGGATCTGATGTCCCATGGGAGATGGATCTGATATCCCATGGGAGCTGGAGCTGGGAGCTGATGTCCCATGGGAGATGAAGCTGCTGTTCCATGGGAGATTGGGTTGGGAACTGACGTCTCATAGTGATGGGAGTTGTGTCCCGTAGGAGATGGGTTTGGGAGCTGTGTCCCATGGCAGATGGAGCTGGGAACAACATTCCATGGGGGATGAAATCCAACCCCCAGAGCAGGATCCCCTCTGCCTGTGTTCCTGGGGTGAGACCTCAGCTTCACTCCACACAGCCTCCCTCCAGCTGAGCTCCCCTCCAGCCACTGCAGTCACAAAGCTCCTTCTTGCATTTAGAAATGTCCCTTTTTCCCTTCCCTGGTGCTTCCAAGGCAGCACATTCATCCATGCAGGGTGTGGGGCATGGTGCAAACACCAGCTCAGCTGGGACAGGCCTGAGCAGCAGCAGCATTTTCAGCCTGCAGTGGTGCTCAGCAGCCTGAGGAAGGCCAAGGGGTCCCTCATGCCATGCTAGTGATGGGTAGCAGACCTGGAAAAAGAAGGGCTGGAGGTCAAAAGAAGCAAAACCAAGGCTTCTGCCCTCCAGCTGACACTGAGCCACCACTGTAGCACAGACCAGAGAACCACAACCTCCCCTGGCACCACCCAGACTCAAACACATTCTTTAGGAAGGGTTAATTACAAATTCCCACCCAGCCTGGTGGAAAACCACACATGTAGGAATTATTTTCTGTTCCACCTGGGTTCTGGTGATGTCCTGGAACATGAACTCTGGGAAGCCCTGACCCAGCAGTTGTCACCACCACCACCACCCTTATTTCCAGCCTGCTGTAAATGTGCCACTGCTGCACCCAGCCACAGAGCAGAGTCCAGAGAACTGAAACAGCCCTGGCCAGGGGGGACAGGGAACCCTGGCCCAGAGCCAAAGGGCCTTGGGGATCCCCACTGCCATCCCTTTCCCAAGGGCCAGTGGGAAAACTAAATTTTCTATGACTCTACTTCCCTTCTATCAAAAGGGAATGATAAAAACACCCCCCCCCCCCAAAATGATGCTTATGGTCTGCTCACATGTCTCAGGGTGGTGCCTGCCACTGGCCCCATTCCCAAGCCATTGGCAAAGCCTGGAGGTTGTTCTGAGCTCTGGCACGAGTCAGGAGTGGGCCAGGGGACTCTCCAGGCAGGGGTTTCAGTGCCTCTGAGGATCAGAAGATGTTCAAGTTCAGACTCCCTAAAGAAAATAAATAAAAAGCCTGAGCTGTTTGAGCCATGGAGGGGCCTGAGAGCTCTGTGGGTACAGTCCCAGCACATCTGGGGCACAGCTGGAGTGAAGCAGTAACAACACTGCTGCTAAAGAGGCCTTCACCTAAGGCAGGTGTAACTCCTAAGGTAGGACAACCACTCTTTACAATTCAAAATAAATAGCATATAGCCAAGGTTCATAAAAACTAAAGTACATCTATCCTAATTACCTAATTACTATGATTTCCCAAATGCCAGGCACTGAGAGTCTTCTTTCTGTATTTCCTCCTCTGACCCTTTCAGCAGTTCTGGTTTCATGATTAGAAACCATCAGAAACATCCAAGAGAAATTCTCCCTCAGATATCATTCCCCAGGCACAGTGAGGCATGTGGTTTTGGCTGGCTTCTTCCTGGATACTGCTTGGGAGCCCAGCTGGAAATGTTTGCAGCTGCTGGAGCTCTTCCCCACACTCCACGTGGGAGGCAGACTCATGCCAGGCCGGGAAGATGCTGTGCCTGGACACTCACACCTAGCACAAGCTCCCTTCCCACTTCTCCTCCCCGCCATGGGAAACTTCAGGGAACTTTGTCACCCCAGGGGTCACTACATTTCCTTCTCATTCGATTGCATCTGGCAAACAGGCTCAAAAATGACAGGGAAAGAGGTGCCTCCACACATCTCATTGCCTCAGGACTCCCTGCAGGACTTGTTATAAGCTGAATTTTGAAATCATTGAAATGAGCCATTTCTGTTTACTTGAGCCATTTTTTCCCCCAGATTTTTCAGTCCATGAATATGTGCTCTTTTTCAAGTTTTGTCTAATTTGAAATGAGAAACTGCTTCCTTGTCCGCAGGTCCTTTGCAGAATGGGAAAATAGCTCATGCTGAGGGCTGTGTTGACAATGAGTATTTATAAGATAATGCTACTGGGGCTGGATTCTTTCTGCTCTGCATAATTCAGATCAATTTGTTAAAGAAAAAGTGCAAAAAGGAGCAGGTAAAGCGTGTCACCATCACAGATGATCGAGTTAATCCAGCTCAGTTAGGCAGCCACTGTGAACTTTGTGCAGCCAGAGTTGATGAGTCAAGCCAAGGGGAGCTGGAGGGCAGAGAAGCTCTGTGGACAAAAGGAGGAATTGAGGAATGCAGCCTCATTTCATGCTCACAAAGCATCTCAACTCCTTGGGGCCATGAGTCCCTCGCCAGCCCCATCTGAACTTGAGGTCAGGGAGAGCAAAAGAAGCTGGGGGGAAACCCTGTCCACAGGCAGG
Organism: Pseudopodoces humilis; assembly: GCF_049639895.1. NCBI lineage: Eukaryota > Metazoa > Chordata > Aves > Passeriformes > Paridae > Pseudopodoces > Pseudopodoces humilis. Next base: position 4,952,746 of record NC_142217.1, on the reverse strand, counting down.
GAGCAGAGCAGCTCCCAGCTGGCCCTGCTTGCCAGGAGAGCCAGGACAACACTCACTGCTGCTCCAGCTTGCCACTGGGCCAGCCTTTTCCTTCCTTCCACTGCCCTTCTCCCTCTGCCTCCCTGGCTGGCCAGGGCTGGCTGGCACTGCCTTCCCACCAGGAGTCAGTCAGGAAACTGGAAATGGAAGTGTTGTCTTCTGTTCTGGTCAGGCTTTCAGAGACCAGCCACAAGCCAGGAATGCCAGAGGTGTCCATGACCCGGGAAAGAAGGAAATACAGTATTCTGATGAAGGCATGAAAACCAGATTAGAAACCATCCCTGCAGTGGTGTTGTGCAGCCAGTGTCCCACAGATGCTGGAAACTGCTCCAAGGCTCTCTGGGGCATTGCTCCTTCCAGGAGTGTGTGGATTTTAGTGCTTTGTCTGCAAGGCCTGAGGCACTTTGGAGGGAGATGGGGAGGGTTTTGGCCCTGGTGTCAGAGAGCACCAAGTGTTCACCTCACACGGGGTTCTCCTTGGGGTGAGGGCTGATCCCAGCCCAGCCTCCTGCCTGCCTGAGCAGGAGCCTCAGGCTGTTCGAGGTAAGATGAGCAGAACGTGTTTGTCACCTCCACCTTCCCTGCCAGCTCCCAGCCTGTGTGTTTGTGTCAGAAATACGACCTGAGCTGCTGTGTTAACCCAGCTGTGTCTGCTGGTTTCTCTCTCCGCAGTCTGGCGTGGGGCTCCTTCACCTGCTGCATGGCGGCCTCCGTCACCACCCTCAACTCTTACACTAAGACTGTCATTGAGTTCAGACACAAGCGCAAAATCTTTGAGCAGGGCTTTCGAGAAGAGCAGAACTTCCTAGACCAGGAAGCCATCAAGTACTTCAGAGAAAGGTCAGTGCAGTCAGTCACTCGGTCAGGGGAGGTTTCCATGGACCCTGCTGGTTTCAGAAAACCCAGGCTCTCACCCGCTTCAGCACGTGTGGGTGAAGGCTCTGAGACACCTGGGAAAGGCGTGTGTGAAAGGCAAACGCGAAAAGTCCTCCCTGGTTTGGTAATTCTTAAATGTTGTGATGTCCCAGTGCCCACCCTTTCTCCTATACTCATTAAAATCTTTGCAATATGCACCCAATTCACAAAAAGCTGCTCTGCCAATGTAAGCTGATTTTCCCTCTCTAGAAAGGTAAAACCGTGGGGGTGTACCAAATGTGACACCCATCCTTCCTCAGCACGTGCGACAGGCACCCCCCAATAATCCCAACAGCTGCTGAGGCATTTTCCAGCCACCCCCAGGCCACTTTGGAGCTGCCATCTCCCACGGTCACGTGCCCACAATCCATCCCTGGCTGCTTTGCACGACCCATCCTCTGGAGCAAATCCACACAAACACAGAGAGACACCCACACGGTGCCACCCACCCTGCCACCAGGCTCTCTGCCGCACTCCTGGCGGGTGCCAAGGCCCAGAGATGCTCTGGCACTGCCCAGCAGCTGCCCCCGTGGCTGCTCCAGGAACCTCCTGCCCTTATTCTTTGGAGACAAACTTCAGGCTTTGTTTAAAACTATGGATTTTAAAGAACACACAGATCCTGGGCTCCCCCAGCAGGGATGGGCTCCACAGGGCGATGGACCTCCACAGGATGAAGAGCTGAGAAGTACAGGAAATCCTCACCAAGAGTCTATGGCCTGAAGTGATATAAAGATATTTTGGGGGCAGAAAATACAAGCAGGATGCATTTCTGTTTGTCAGAGCAGTGGGGCAGTTCCTCTGTGGTGGGAGAGAGTGGTTGGGAAGCTCTGAGGGGACAGAAGGTTTGGATAGATCAGCACTTCAGCAGCAGAGTGGGGAGCTCTCCTGCGAGGGCAGAACTAGAGAGCTTCCATGATTATTGCTTTTCCTTGTTTATCTCATTTATTATTCTGTTGTTGCAGTTATCTCCCTGCTAACATCCAAGTTTTCACTCTACCTTTCAGACAGTCTGGAAGGAAAAGAGAAGTGAGGAAAACAATGATGATTTTCCTAATTTTGAATTAGGACATGATAGTGAATTCTAAAAAATTCTCTGTGGGAGAAAAGCCCAGACACAGTGAAGAGAAAGGGGTCAATGTGTGCCTCAGGGTAAATCAGCACTCAGGGAGGAAAAACAGACAAATTATTGAAGTCAGAATTGCAGATAAGAGCCCAGGAGAATTATAAGGAACAGTATCTTGAGTTAGACTGGGAAATATAAAGGAAACTTGTTGAAGTATCACTACTGCCCTTTCTGAAACAGTAAATAGCAAAATACATTAATGGCCCAGAGGACAGGGATCTCTTTCTCTCACATGGGCATTGTGGGTTTGATTTGTGCTCCTCTTGCATGACACAATTCCACCCCCAGCAATTCCCTCCTCGGTCACCTCCTCCCAGCCCTTCCACACGCACTTGGCACACTCAGCTCAAGCATGTGGTGTTCCCTAACTTCATGATTATGACTCTCTTTTTTTATATCACATTATTTTAATTGTTGTATCTGAATACATAATAGGAAGCCCAGAGACAGTGTTACCATGGGATCATTCTAGAGATTCAAAGCTGTGCAGAAATATACAAATATATATTTTTTTTTTTTTTTTTAATTTTTGAAGTGTTTATTTTCATGTTCAGCTTCACTGCTGTGCCCTGGGAATGCTCTGGCTGCAGGGTCCAGGGACTGTCCACCAGCAACACCCTGTTGCTGCACGCTGTGCGTGCCCTCAGTCCCACACAACTTCCCCGAGCTCCCATCTGCCTTTGCACAAATAGAAAATAAAATAAATCCTCTTTCCTTCCTGTGCACATACCCAGGGATACTTCACATTCCCTCCTACTCCTCCACCTCCATGTTCCTTTTCATACCTCATGAATAAAACCCTCCAAGCCTTTCTTCCTTCAAGTTACTTTGCACACATCTTCACCCTTTTTGCCTGTTTCTTTGCCTCAGTGCAGATCCAGCACCACCTGGAGCACACATCCAACCTCTGTGCTGGACACACCCTGTGCAGCAGGCACTTTCTTGTATGCCTGCTGAAAATTAAAGCTTTATCGTTATTCCCAGCAGCTCCACTTATCATCTGGGTCTCAGGGAAGGAAAATGTTAGCCCCATTCTGCGTGATAAAACTTTTTTGTCTGAATATTATCCTACAGGCCCTTGCTCCCAGGGAAGAAATTTGCTTTATGGAAAGTACTGTCAGTAAAATGCTGCTAATCTTGCACGTGTTTTCTCAATTATTTCACTGCACTGTGCTTCATTTTAATTGCATGCAACTGCATGTAACAGCAGAAGGTTGGCTGGAAATGTGGATGCAAGAGCTGAAATGGTCTCTTGAGAGCTCCCAGTTCAACAGCCCCCAGCAGAGCAGGAGGTGCAGGGGATGAGCCACATCATGCCGTGGTTTGCTGTGCTGCTCCCCAACTCCAGCCTCCTCATCCCAGGGGCTGCAGAGCGTGGGGGAGGCCTTTAACACCACACAAATATCTGTGCACACTCCAAATTCTGCTCCACAGCCTGGCAAGACTCCACCTTGGCCAGCACATGGAGTTAGCAGCCCTCAGTCAGTCCCCCAGGAGCACACCCAAACCCTCCCTGAACCCCACAGCTCTGTCCCCCACCAGAGCATCTCATTGTTCCTGCCACTGGGAAAACATTTCAGCAGCTGCTGAAAAATCAAACATTCATGATGTTACAAACAATTACATCCTATCCAGGCCTGGGATACTTCGAAAAGTCCAGACAAAACAGGCCCTGTAGTTCACACTATGAAATCAAAAGATACCAGAGGTCTTCAGATATAATAGGTGCAGTAGCCCTCAGGGTTTCTCTAAGAAAACCAGGGCAGTTATACAGACTTGGAGGTATTATTCATGCTTTAAGTGTTCTATAAAATTAACAGAATTATCTGCAAAGTCAGCTTTCAGTCTTTGTCCTTCAAGTGTTTTTCCTTCCTTTTTTCTTGCTTTCCTTTGAAATGAACATTTGTCTATAACTTTTGCTCATCTTTTTGTGTTTTTTGGTTTGTTTGCTGTCAGTTCATAACAAGTATCTCTCTTCCATCCCTTCCCAGTTTCTCTTTCTGCTCTGTTTTACATGAATACTCTTGCCCCATGTGGTGATGAACACAGTCCCTCGTCTGTGCTTTACCCCAGCCAGCAGAGGAGGAGCCCTCACTGCTCTCTTCCTTCCTTCCTTCCTTCCTTCCTTCCTTCCTTCCTTCCTTCCTTCCTTCCTTCCTTCCTTCCTTCCTTCCTTCCTTCCTTCCTTCCTTCCTTCCTTTCTTCCTTCCTTCCTTCCTTCCTTCCTTCCTTCCTTCCTTCCTTCCTTCCTTCCTTCCTTCCTTCCTTCCTTCCTTCCTTCCTTCCTTCCTTCCTTCCTTCCTTCCGCCACTTCCTTCCTTCCTTCCGCCACTTCCTTCCTTCCTTCCGCCACTTCCTTCCTTCCTTCCTTCCTTCCTTCCTTCCTTCCTTCCTCCCTTCCTCCCTCCCTCCCTCCCATCCAAAGGGACAGGGATTCTTTGTTCTCCCCCATCAAGTCTGCTGATCTCTGTGACCACAGCTGCAGGAATGGTGACAGACCTTCTCCTCTTCCCCTGCCCAGCTGTTCAGTAGCTGCTGTTTTAGCAGCTTTAGCTCTGTCCTGCTGTTTTGGCAGCTTTGTCCTTACATTCACAAGAATTCTGCTCGTTTAGACCAACCAGCTCCACCACCACCATCACCACATCCATCCCTGCAGGGCCAGCACAGCCAGCTCACCCAGACTCAATGTCCTTCCAAGTTTGTTCTCAGATTCTTGCTTTCTTTTTTTCACATATTAAAAGAACCTTTTGGGCACCACTCCCTGCTTTCCCCCAACACACCTTTCCCTTCTCCCAGTCAATTACTGTGAAACCACCACACCCAGGATTCTGGTGGGTTTTGCTTTCAGGTGAGGAATGAAAACTTTGCTCCTTTGCTCTGCTGGGGGCAGAGCAGGAACTGCTGGTGGGGCAGAGGGAGCCCCTGGGCAAGGGGCACAGCTGCAGGGACAAGGACAGGAAAAGCTCCAGGGAGGACAAGGGAATGTCCAGGCTTGGGTGAAGGACTGAAGCCTGAGGAGATAAGGGGCCTGAAAGGGTGGAAATCAAATCCAAGTGGGATCTTTGTGGAGAGCTCATCACTGCCTCAGGCAAGGAATGAAAATCTGTGATGTCAGGAAACTGGAATTACCCATGGCCCTCTTCCAGTGAGGACAAGAGCAGATTTTGGGAGCACATCCAGGCTGGTCAGGGGTGCAGGGTCCCACTGGAGCTGAGGCCACCGCAGAGAGGGGTCAGGGGGTTATCCCACCCTGGCACCAGGGAGAGGGGGGACCCCAGAGATCAGCACAGCCCTGTCCCAGTCTGGTACCCAGCCTCATGAAGCCAGTCTCGCTTACCAGGGCCTGTTAAACCAACATTTTTAGCAAATAAATCTGGAAGACAGCCTCCCCCAGCTCACCCATCCGTAGCACAGCATTTGCAGCTGTCCATCAACACCCATTGTGCCATTGCAGCTGATTTCACAACATTTTTCTTGCTGACAGGGCCCTTACTCTGATCTGCAACACCAACCTAAGCAGGCAGATGCTACTGGTGAAATTCTGGAGTGAGCTGAGTTCAAACAGCCATTGATAGCAGTGCAGACAAAATATCTCTGCAGGGACAGAAAATGTAGTTTTAAGTACTAGGATCAGTTTGAAACAGACAGCAGGACCAAAGTTATTGCAGAGCTTATAAATCAGGACTATTCCCAACCCTGTGAGAACCAGAACTTTTCAAATCATCATTCACACGCTATTTTTTCCCTCTTTGCACATTTCTGTAATGTATCATACTCACAGCTGGCTTCCCCTGACTCCATTGTGCTCATGTCAGATGTGCAGATCATACCAACACCTTCCAAAGACATGCCAGCCTTTTGCTCTGGTTTCCTCCTTGGTCACCCAGGTACCTGAGCAGGGTTTCAGCTCCTGACCTAATGTACCTCCCATTGGCAGAGTCAGGAGCTCTTCACACAGACACCAATATTTCCAATCTTCCTATTCCTCTTTCACCAGTGCACAGGGAGGAGTGCCACCTCCTGCCTTGGATTTGTTCTGTACTTTATCCTGCGACACAGGAAGCTTTATCCACAGAGCTGCTCCTTCTGGAAATCACATGGACTGGCACTGAAATGGTGCAGCAGCAGCACCATCCCCACTTCCACCACACACCTACTATACAATCCTGTTGGGCCCCCGTGCTTAGATCCATCCTCAGGAGGTAAAGAGTGGAGAGATGCAGCCCTGAACCCCTCATTTCTATTCCCCATGGCCTCTTAACATGAGCTCTCCCCAAGAGGGGCAATGCCAAGGGGAACCAAGTCCTTCCTGAGCCCATCACGATCTCCATGGTGGGCCTGGCTGTAGATGGAGGAGCCCAGGTACGTTGGACTCTTACTGGTTTTGACCCTTCCATTTGTGTACATTTGGGAGCAGCCTTTGTTTCTGTTAAAGGTACGACTTGTATATTCTCTTTTCCAGGGCTGAGGAGGAGAGGGCTGAGGCTGGGGACCTGAGGTTACAGTGCCTCCATAGCTGCTCCCCAAATAGTAAGTGACCATGGCTCGAATGTGTCCTGCACACAATGGCTTGCACTGTCCCCACGCTGGCTCCCCGGGGCACAGAATGAGGTTTGGAGTAGGAAGCTTTGGGAACAGAGGTTTGTTGCTTTCCCAGACAGCATTGCCCAAGAGATAACCAACCAGCATAAGAACAGTACAGAATTCTCCAGCATTCAATTTAGGATGTGCACATATCCTATAATTTTGTGTTATCTCAAGAAGCTGTGACTTCATAGTAGTTTAAAAATATGCTCTAATTTACACCTGTATAACTTTCATTATCACTACCTTTTCTCATCTATATTTATCACCAATTCATGATGATGCATGCTATTGAATATAAAAATGATTGAAAGCAGCTTTGGTAGACAATAACGTTAGTATAATTAATGCCATTTCTTGCACTTTCTCTGGAAATTGCTGTGCTTTTATTCAGTGTTTGCAAAAGCTCTTGCTTTAAGCTATGGGAATCAGTGGTTCAATGTACAGAGCAATGTTGGAGCATGGCTCCTGCCCTGCTCTGAATACTATACTTTTTCTTTACTCTCCAGGAAAGATGTGTGCAGTTTCATGCATCTATTTCCTTGGAAAGAAAGCAAGTGATCCTTCATTCAGCAGGAGGGAGCCTTGGGAGAGTGACTTGCTGGCTCTGCGCTGTTAAAATTTGGAAACCTCATGGCATTTTGCTGCCTCTGTCTTGCTGAGATGCACATCTCAGCCACATACTCATGGAAGCTTGGTGTCTGTAACCCCAACCCCTGAGGGTCCTGCTCCCTCCCCAGACCTGCTGGAACAGCTCTCCAGTCCCATGTCACTGCAGGTGGTGTCCCCACAGGCATGATAGTGCTGGCACTGCTCTCCAGCTTGGTTTGTCATCAGCTCACTTGGTAACTCCTGCTCCTTGAAAATGTCATGTCAGTCATGGACTTTTCCACAGGCAGATCCATGTCCTTCATTCTCACAGGCCTGAGAATGTCTGTTGGTACAAAATTGATCTGGGTCGTGTTTCCTGAGGAAGTTCCTCACCTGCCAAGCTCCTGGTGGGTGCTCAGATGTGCTTATTTTATTATCGAAGCCTCTCCAGAGGTCTTTGTTTCAAAGAACCAATAACAAGTCTTGACAATAGGTGTTCCAAGGAACAGGCTCTGCTGGTCCTATGGCCAGCCCTGTCCCAAGTGTTTCCATTTTAAAAGACCCAGAGCTCACCCCATAGAGTGCTGACAGCTGAAAGCAAACCCCAAACGAGAAGCCCAGAGCCAGGTTAAAGAACAGTGGCCATCCCTCAATATTCCATCAGGCTCAGCCTCACATCCTTCTGTAATGAAATCAGATCAATATTAATGAAGTGACAGGAGTGAAGTTGTGCTCTCATTTCACAGTTTACTTACAAATCCAATAGAAACTGCAAAATGCTCATTATCCATGCTTATTAGGGAGGAAAAACCACTAGTTACTGCTGCTTGGGATGGCACAAAGCCTCACAATGCTCAGATGAACCTCTCCTTCCTCGAACAAGTCCACCAAGCCATAACTGGCCTGGGCCTGACCCCAGGATCCTCCTTGATGCTGGTTCCAGGGTCCCACACCCCCAGTCCTTGTCACATTCCCCGTTCCAGGGGCTGTGGCCAGCAGAGGATTGAGAATGGGGAGAGAACGGCGTGAGAAGGGCTTGGCTAAAGGCAGAGCAGCCACCAAGGTCACACTGACCCCATGGGTGGTGTGGAGGAAGGGGACACATCACCTGGAACAGACCAAGCCAGCAGCCACGTGCCACCAGCAGAGGAAATGCCAGCAGGTCACTGGGAGCACTCCATGGACACTTCCACAGGGGTGGTCCCATGCCAGCAGGACACCAGGAGGCACCACCTGGAGTCATCCCTGCTGCTCTCCTCAACCAGCACCTCATTCCCTGCAGGACCTGCCAGCTGCCCTCACCCAGGAGTGCTCTGAGGAGGTTCCAATCTGAACCCAACTGCAGATAAGGAATGCTGCCTCATCCTCAGGCATCGTGAATCTTTCTGTCCTCCCACGAACACACAACAGGACATCTGTCCTTGTGGAGAGGAAAGGATTTGGGGGAGTGTCCCTGAGGAGTGAAAGAGCAAAAGCTGTAAAGAGGAGAACAAGGCTGAGCGCTTGTGGAAGACAAACCCTACCTGGCCAGGTGATTTTGGAAGAGAGAATGTTAAAGGTTTTTGAGCATCCCAACAGCACTGTGGGAGCACAGGTAGCACAAAGGGCCTCATGCCAGGGCAGGATATCAGGTTCCTCTGTTGGAAAGACTGAGCTCTCTGTTTTGAGAAGTGGCCTTAAATTAGAAATTCCATCAGAAGCTTGAATCCAGAGGACTCTCAATCAGGACAATGCAGTTATTCAGTCTTGATAATTCTCTATTGAACCATTTAATGTCCATCACCGACCTATAATTTTCTTTTTAACAGAGTTAAAAAGAAAATTATTTTCTTTCCTTTAAACCCCTCTAGCAGGGTTTAAACTTACCTGAGCTGAGGACAGCACCAGGGAGCTCTAACTATAACTTGGCATCCTCTGCTCTCCCCAAGCTGCCTTCCTGTGCAAACATATGGCACTGGCCCCTATACATCTGATACCCCCGGACATACCTAATTTAGCATTTCCAGACACTTTTAAAGTCTATTTGCTGTCATTTTTGACCTTGGAGGTCTCAGCTTTTTCTTTCAGAAGTGCAGGGCTGGGAGCTCTCGATGCTCCAGCTGTGTATAGCTACTGCACAAAAATACAGAAGTTTCACATCAGGGTATTTTTGTTGTTGCACAGTAATTTATTAGCAAGAAATGCTCACTGTTATTAGGCTGCAGCCAGCAATAGTCCCTGATTTCAGACATCTCTGTGTCCATGCCACTTCCACCCTTTCCTCCAGAGTTCTCCCACCATGAGGCATTAATATGAGGAGCCTGGATCCCACGGGGCAGCTGGGAGAGGTGCAGATGGTGAATGTCCAATGGGCAAGAGAGAGACAGGAGAAATATCACAAAGAACAAGGAGGGATAAGTGTGGTGGCAAAGCCAAAGAAGAGATAAATAGATCAGAAGTGGAAGAGCTGAGCAGGAAACAGCAAATTCTTATTGTCTGTGGCTGAAAGCCTTGGTGTTATTTGAGGCAGATAAACCCAGAGTTCAGGACACCAGCTTCTCTTGTAGAAAACTGAAAGATTATTCAAAATTAATTCAGTGTTAAAGAAATAACATGTCACTGTTTTGGCAGCGTGGGCATTTCAGAAGGGTCACCTGACAAAGAGGAGGCCTTGAAAAAAATAGTTTTATTCTCATGTCATCACCCTGTAGGCATTTCCCCTGGGTCCATCCCACAGCTCTTTTACCATCCTCCCACCCCGGCTGTCTACAGTGAGATTTATGCAACCAATCCCTCAGTGCTTCACTCTAAAGCATAGTGTAATTTTCTTCTATTCAGACAAGTTCATCAGAAGAACTCTAGGTTTAAAACACGGTGGGAATGATTCATAAAAAAAAAGAAAAAGAATATCCATGGTTTGTTTTGTTTTCCCTCGGTCGTGAGCGCCATGGAAGCGAAGTGGTGCTGGATGTGCAGGCAACTTTCAAATGTCTCCAAAAAAGTCTGTAGCACCAGCTCAGCTGGAGAGGGCAAGGCACAGACGGCAGCCAAGGTCACTGTGACAACGGGGAACATGCTTTATATGCTGAGCAGCACGGGCTGGGAGGCGGCAGACAACAAGGGCTTGACGCATTTGAAGTGTCGCTCAAAGTTGAGCCAAGGTTTCTCCTTGTGGAGGTACCTGACAGCTGCAATCAGCTGCCTATTTCATGTCAGCATTGATTCCAACTCCAGGTCTTGCAATTCTTCCTGTAATTTATTCAGTTCATAGTGATTCACCACATAAAAAAAAACGGGGGGGGGGAAAATCCCCTCTGAAAAAGCACCATGGCTGAGGTCGAAGATCCAGCCTTGCTGCTCTGGCAGCAGTGGGAATCTCGTTCCTGTCTTCAGGCAAAGCCTTGCCCACTAGGAAATTCCAAAGCTAAAAGGTCTCAGTTCTGTCCTTTACCTCTGCTAACATCCAGACTGACATTTTGCTTTGACATTGCTTCTTGAGCTACCAGTTTTCCTGTTTCTGAGATAAAGAGGATGATAAAAGTAAATGCAGTCCCGTGTGGAGCACGGCAGTCCGTGAAAACGAAGGGGTGGAAAAGGGAAGCAAAATAAGCTGACAGGTTATAATACATTTTTTGTTTCCTCCAGTACACAGGTGAATTGAAAGGTTTCTTATATAAATTTCAGTGGGATTAGTTATGAAACGTGCTTTCTGTCACTCTTTTAAATTGCATCTTTCAATAAATGCTTCATCTCCTACAGCTAATCCTGGATTTATGCAAAAAACTCCCCAAACCATCCCCCCGCAGAAGCCAACCCTGTCCCACACCACTGAACATGTGAAATGAAGTCTTTCAGACCGTGTGTGCACCCAAATAGCCTTTCACTTTCTGTGCATACCCTATTCCCCCTAGAATGGAGGTAGGGATTGTTCTCAGTTCAGGTTCAGATAGTTTTACACAGTGAGATATTTTTGGATAAATGCATGTAATTTTAACAGCAAAAATGCATTTTTGTTTTAATTGCCTTTAAATGTCTCTTGTCTCCCACAGTCCAAAGCCTGAGCTACCAACCCCGACATGCAAGGAAGGGGCAGCAATCCCTCTGAGCCAAATAACTCTGGTTTACCTCTAAAAACATTTTTATTCATGAGGGATTCTCCTGTAACAAGCAATATAAAGTCAGTGGGAAAAGGGACAGCCCAGAGGCTCCAACGGGAGAGAAGGATGGGACTCAGAGGGGAGAAAAGAGAGGAGAAAGGGGAACTGGGGGAGGAATAAATTATTATCACAGTTAGGCAGAACCACAGAATAACACAGTGAGGACAGGGACCCCAGAGGGCTCTTGTCCAGTCCTGTGCTCCCAGAAAGTCCAGGCTGGATCAGGTTGCTTCATTCCTCATCCAGTTGGATTTGAACATGTCCAAGGATGGAGATTCCCAATACCTCTCGTGGCCTCTCACTGTTTGAACACCCTGTTTAGCCAGGTTAAGAAGGCAAGGCACTCCCAGGTGCTCCCTGGGACACACGTGTGCTTATTTTCTCTCCTGCCCTTTACATAACCCATTTTATGATTCCTTTTAGGCTCTGCTTTTCTGCAGTAGCTCTGTAACTGTCTGCATTTCCAATTATAAAACCTTTAAATTTGATTTAAACCTGATAATTAAGCTGTGATTTAGCAAATTAACCCTATTGAAGCCCAGAGGTGTGAGACATGCTCTTTAGAACCTTAAATGTTTGGTGTTTGATTGCATCCAACACTGAAAAAGGTGCAGGGAGGAGAAGTGACTGTGTAGCTAATTCAGGGCGCTGGTGCTGACAGGACAGGACCTCATGTACAGATCTCCCACATCCCACCCAGACCAGGATTTGCTGCTGTCTTCCACCACAAGAATTTACCAGATGCACAAAAAGACTCATTTGGTCCCTGGCATCACTACAAAAGCTTGTCATGTCCTTTGGCTGCCAGAAGTCCTGCACCATGATCTGCACAGTGGTTGTTGTTGTGTTCCCCTTCAAGGTCAAGGCATTTCTAGCTGCACTCCCTACCTGCCAGGACAGTTCCAGGCCACAGGGGTGGAACATCTTCCTCTCTTGCCATCAGTACTGACAAACTAAGAAAATTTCAGCCATCCTCTAATTCCCTGGGTTCCCAGGCAGTGCCCCCAGGAGACTGAAGCACGAGGGCCCATGGAAGGAAGGCAGGTCTGCACACTGGCCAGGATGGGCAGGGAGAGGTGCTGTGGCCACCTGCAGCCAGGTTTTTGTGTTCTCCCAGTCATTGTGCCAGCAGCTTTCATCCCTTCCTGTCCTTCCCCAGCGCCAAATGCTTGGTTCTCGCAGAGCAGTGTGACTTTTGGGAAGGAGAGCGTGGATGTCCCAGTGGTTCTCACACTGAGGATGGCTGACACGTGCTCACTTGGCAGCAGGGAGGAGCTGGTCCTGAATTCATGTGCCTTATTCACAAATGCTTTGCTCTTGGTCATGAGAAGCAGAGGGTTTTATACAGACATGTATAAAGAGAGGCAAATCAGCCTGTGGGGAAATGCAGCTGTGGGAAACAGGCTTAAAATTGTCCCAAAATAGGACTAAAATTTTCTTATAAGCCTTTAGCCCAGTCCAGAGGAAAAAGTGTGTGTTTGTCTTTCTTTAGGGCTTCACAACACCCAGCTCTAAGTGTCACTAGCCCACAGAGGAACAGGAGTGACCATAATGCTCAGAAAATACCCCCATTCGCTACGTCAAGCTCTTCCAGCGACACATCAAGCAGCTCTTCACTCTCATCAGAACCAACCAGCCAGATCTCCATGGTTCAGGATCAAACCCTGCTGGACATCACCTCCATCACTAGATTGGCCCCAGGGGAATCACCAAACCCTCAAGCACTTGAGCAAAGAGATACAAATTTAGCAATACCGTGTTCCAGCCCACTCGGAGCAAGGACTATTCCAGCATCTTGCCCAGCCAGCCTCAGGCTCAATCTAACACCCAGCTCAGCCAAGCCACAGCAATACTCTGACTCCTCTCCTGTCAGCCCAGGGATCAGTGCAGCTTCCTTCTCCACCTTCTGTCCTCACACAGCACAAAACGTACGAGCTTCAGCTTCAGATCACACACTGACCCCAACCAAGACAAGCACAAGGCCTCCAGCAAAAGCGACTCCTGAAGAGAGTTCCCAGGCTCCCGGCTATTCTAAAACTGAATTAAAGAATACAGGAAAGGGGTTTGAATCAGATCTGGAAGATCCTGATCATGAGAGGTATGTATCCAGACCACACAGGTGTCTAAGTCCTCAAATGGCCCATGTTGGTATAGAACCATTAAGAGACCCCCCATAAAAAAAAAAAATTAAATATCTTTTATGATTGAGATGTTCCCAGTGTTAATTTTGCTGTGCTTCCATTAAACCCTGTTACCCAGGAAGCAAAATGCCCTATTTCCATGTACCCAGTTAGCTCTCCAGACCTCACGACAGACCTGGGGCAGGTTGCCAACCTCAGCTCCTCCAGCAGGGCACAGTTTAAAGGTGCCTCCTTTCCTTCCAAACGAGGCAGCACAACCTTCCCTTGTACCAGCAGAGCACAGCTCTGCTGTCACTTGGAGCCTGACAGAGCAGAGCAGAGCAGGGGATGGTGCTCAGGGACATGGCCAGGATGTCCCTCCCAAACCTCCACGGTCTGCTCCAACCCCAGGCAAGCTGGGCTGATCCCACTGCTCCGAGCCTCTGAACTCCACCCTGTCTCTGCCACTTCTTTCCTTGGCAGGAGATTTGTAACCACACAGGAATTCCAAGCCATGGAGAAAGAGCTAGAGGATGTAAAGGAAGACCTGAAATGCCTGAAGTGGAAGGTGAGACACATCGGGGAGACGGTGCAGCCCCTGGCTGAGGACAGCAAGAGGTACAACGGCTACACCCTGACGGAGCTCAAGGCCATGGTGCAGTTTGAGGATGACCCTTACAAGGCTGCCCACAAGATCCTCACCGTCCTCTTCAGCGATGTCTACTGGCCACAGCGCCCAGCCGCCGAGCAGGCCTGCAACTCCCGCTCCCTGCCCAAGCCCAAAATAGACCCAGAGCTGTACATGGTCTACTGTGACATTCTGAAAAGCATATTCCCTGGAATAAGCAGCCAGACCTTGAGGGAAGAGACACAAGACATGCAGAAAGGCACCCAGAGAGCAGTGCAGTAGCACCAGAGCCCAGGGGTGCTGTGCAAGGCGCGAGGTCTGCGGTGATTTCAGAGACTGGACTGTGGTAGCTCCCGTCGGTTGAGTCTGTCCCTTTTAGGTATGGATTGTCTGGGAAGGTGTTGCTGAGCTCTGAGCCCTCATGCCACTTGCCCAGTGACACAGACTGGGAGGGCATCCTGCACTCTTCCCACGTTTTAGAAAACAATTGCTCCTTTGGTGTCTCTTTCAATCTATGGACGTTTCCTTGTTTCCAGCAACTACAAACGCTGACAAAAGAATCCCACGAAGGCGTTGTACGTCCAAGCAAGGGCCTTCTCCCAGCCCCAAACAGACCAACCAACCAGCATCTGGGTAGTTTCTATTTTCTAGAGTGTATCATTCATTAAATGACATTACTTGTTAGAAAATCGTGCCTGTTCTTTTTTATTTGTCTAAAAATGCTTTGCACATCAAATCAATCAGCATCGTAACTTGAACACAACTGGAATGAGACCTGGGAATTTCAAACCTTCCTCAAACCTCCCCCTTGTTTTCAGGGGCACAAACCCAGGGCACAGTGGTGAGCAGCTGTGGTGAGTCCAACCAGGTCCTATGCCAGGAAACAGGGGCCAGGGTACAAAACTCTGCCATTGCTCCTAAATCACCAACCCAGCAGTGAGACAGGGGAGGGTCTGTGACCTCCAGCTCTCCCAGTCTGTGCTGACTGGGCTGACAGAGCAGCTCAGATGGGATAACCCAGCTGAAAGGTTGTGGCCCCTTGCAAGGGTCCCTTAAGGGGAGCACCACTATGGAGCCTGTCCCAAGGGAAGGAGGATGCTGCTCATGGGGAAACACAGGAAAATGTCCCTGGAGTTCCTTCCTCCCCATCTGGGAACCAGCAGCGTGCCATGGGTGAGCAGTTTGTCCCCCAGGTTCTGCCACAGGCCTGGCCATGCAGCCTGCGCTGTAAAGGTGAGGGTGGAGGGCTGGAGCAGTGTCCTTGTGCTGCATTGTGCAGTGGCAGTGGCGGCCACACTCCCCACTGGATCACCCAGTCCCTCTCAGAGTCAGTGACACTTCTTGGAAAGAGTCACTTCCCTGGTCTGTGTGACAAACCCATCAAACCCCAGAACACGTCCATCCTGCCGCTCCTGCCAGGCCCCGAGGAGGGCACGAGGTAACCTGAGAGTTCAGCCCCTCTTCCCCTCTGCTGGGCTATAATCCACCTCAAGCTTATTCCAAAAATAACAGGAGGAGAAGAAAACAATTACAAAAACGCTGAAAGCAGATCATTGCCAGTGCCACCACAGATGACCTTGGGTGATGGGATGGGGTCACAGCCACACTCTGAACCTGCTGGGCACATCTCCTTGGGGACACCGACTTTAGTGGCAGAGCTCCCACCTGCCTTTCAGCAGGATGGTCTCTGCTGCACTCACAAAGACATTGGTTTAAGTTCCCTGTTGATAGCAATTTATTTCACTTCCAAGCTGCTGTGCAGACACAGGCACACTGCCCACACAGCCCCTCTGTGCCACGCTGCAGCCAAGATCCACAGCTGGCACCTCCAGGGACCTGCAGGG
Organism: Pseudopodoces humilis; assembly: GCF_049639895.1. Classification (NCBI taxonomy): domain Eukaryota; kingdom Metazoa; phylum Chordata; class Aves; order Passeriformes; family Paridae; genus Pseudopodoces; species Pseudopodoces humilis. The sequence continues at coordinate 4,936,766 of NC_142217.1, read as the reverse complement.
ATAACAGGGCTGTGCACTGTGTGTGCCCAGTGGCAGCACCCAGAGGGACTGGGAAAAGCCAATTCCCTCCACTGGTGGGCACAGGGGGAGTAGGATGATCGGAGTCACTGGAGATGCAGTGTCCCCTCAGAGCCAGTCCCCCAGGGTGCACCATCACAAAGCCAGTGAAGGCTCTGTGCACTGTGGAAGGGGTGTCTGAGCCTCACACAAACACTCCCTGCATCCTGTTCTTCTTTCATGGCTCTTTCTTGTAGGAAAACCTGTCCTTTGGGATGACATGGGTGGGACCAGGCTGATCCTCCTCCCACAGAACACACACAGGCACTGCTCACACTCATTTTTCTGTGGCAGACCAGACCCCCAGCTCTCTCCAAGGTCTCTCTTTGGAGCTTTCCATAACCCCCACTGGACACTGAACTGACAAAAACACATTCAGCGATATCAGTCTTTATATGTTGTGTTGCCTGCCCTCCTGCCTGTAAAATCTTAATACATTTGTTCCTGTGAGAACAGGCTCTATGGTTTCTCATATTCATGAGGCCAGACAATATGCTCAGATTTTCTCTTTTAGCCTCATTCTCCTCATGCCTCAGATCCAGCACAAGTCCATGAATTATTTTTATTAACTTTACATCATCAGGGCTGCTTCTGTCAAATAATGTCAGTTCTGGGTCCCTTTCAGGTTTGTGTCATCTTCTACAGGGTCAGTTGTGCTGTGAATCACCTCCACACACTCTGGAGATGTGCATCAGGTCTTTTACCCTGCTAGTTTTGGCTTTTAGCTATTCAAATTGAATTTCCAGGTTATTTGGTTATTCTGGGTTATTCCAGGTTATTCTGTCTGGAGCTGGACAGTCTTGTCAGAGCTTCTATACAACATCATTTTTATTATTAGTAGTAGTAGTAGTATTATTATTATTATTATTAATCTGCACCTTCTGAGCCCTACAGTCTGTCCCAGAGCCTTGCCAGCCACAGCAGCCCTCAGCTGTGAGGGAAGGAGAAGAAAGCTGCAGGACAAACCCACTCCACCTGTCCTTTACAGACTCCTCAATTCTTCTTTTCCCTCTGCTGCATTTATAGCTCAAAGGCAGCTCTGCTCTGTGAAGCTGTCTCAATCTTCAGTCACTGCATTATCTCTGTGAGCATCTCCTTGTACTTGAGGCACCTTCCCTGATTTCTATAGAGGTAGAAAAATCCACTGATTTTCTACTCATTTTCCTCTTGTTGATGGGCATTACCAAGTCCTTTCATGCTTCCACAAGTCTCAGCTTTCCTTGCTGCTTTGCCGGGGAGAGCAGCACAGCTGTCTGCCCACAATCCCAAAGAGTTTTTCTGTGTCCAGTCTATTTTTTCTGTATTCACCCACTCCTAGCACAACAGGAGGGCGAGGGCTGGCCGCCCACACCTGCAGGAAGAGCCCTTCTCCCTGCAGAGTACAGAACTGAGTCAGCACAACCAAACTAAGACAGCAGTGTCTTAAATATACAGGCCTGAAAGCAATGTTTTTGGCGTTGATTTTTAACATCCTGTGCTTGCCAGAATGTGCCTTGTTGCAAGTTTGCTCTGTCTTAAGGCTCTAGGTCTTGCTGCCTGGTATTCAGACAGAAAAGTAATTACACAGCCCCATTACTGTGACACTCACAGAGATTCAGCCATTGTTCTTCTTGGACAATTCACACTGATTCCAACCCCTCCTGCACGGCCCCTTAGCATAAATAAGCCTTCTCTCCAAAATGTTATCACCTCCACTTGTATGGAGACAGGCAGGGCAGGCAATCAGACACACGGTGAAAAATTAGCCTTTAAATCCATGTTGCATTCTCTCTACTCTTCATTAAACCATAACACATATTCTCGAGCTCCAAGACCCGATACCAGACCAAATGACTTTCTTTCCTTTTCTCTCTTAACTCCAGGCATTACATTTGCTATTTTCCAGCCATGCCCGGGTGGAGAGTCATTAGCATCACACTCATTCAAGGGATGTGCTGGCGTTCATCCTGCCTGCATCCTGAGGTCCTCAGAGCCTGGCACAGCCTGCCTTTCCCCTTGTCATCTCCCACAGCAGATGTCTGGTCAGAAGTGTGAGGACAACAATACTTTTTCCAGCCTCGGGCAATCTGTAGTTTGCACTGATTGATTGCATTAAATAAGCAACCTATTAATATCCCCCCTGCTGAGGCTCAATGGGCTCCAGTTGGCAGAGCAGATTCTACAGCAGATAAGTTGTGTTAAACAGAGGGTCCTGATGCATACTGCTCATGGAATCACAGAATAATTTCAGCTGGAAAGAGTCTCTGGTGGTCAGCTTGTCCAACCCCTCTGATAGACAGCATTCCAGTAAAAAAAACCCTGAATAAACAACTCTGTGCTGCAAAAGCTAAACCACTGCAATAAAAACAAACTTCTAACAACAACATTTTAAAAAGAATAAAAAAAACTTAATGTACATCTGCATCAGTGGATAAAGAAGATAAATTACAAACTTTTTGTAGCACTGGTTTGGAGGGCTCTTTGCTGTGGTTAAATCTACATGCATCACCAATTCATTTATCAACCTTCTCATTAATATCTCTAATGCATAATTGCAGTCAAAGTCACTCATTGAACCATGCATTTTATGACCTCAAGGGTTACCCCTTTGTACTGTTAATAATAATATCCCTGCATAATGCAAATGCTTTATGCAAAACAAGTCCACCAGCCCTTCTGCTTTATGACTTACAATACAGCACAGCAAGTTTTAGGCAACTGTCTGCATCTTTATATCAGTTACAGGCATCATCTGTCCTGAATTGCGAGTCACAAGGGTTTGGGCAGTGCCATTAATTACCAGTAATGCCTTCTCCATTAGTCCTACCTGAATGTCTGCTCCTCATGATGTGTTCTCTATACATTTATATACCCAGTGCCTCTGGCACACTCCATTTCAACCTGACTTCAGTAATTTTCACAATAAACCTACAATCTTTGTTTTCCAAGGTGAAAGTGCCTCCCGAGACCCTTTTCCATTTCTCCTATCCATCCATTTCTGTAAGTGGTTACTTTTCCACTCTGAGCAGAGCCCTCCCCCACAGACCCCTCCCTTCCTCAGAGCCTGACAGGGAAACAAGTGCCCTATAAATCATCTCTGGACACTTATTCTCAACCCACAGGCAGGTGACAAAAGTGTAGATGTCCTGAGGGCCATAATGCTGCTCCCCCTGGGAACAAGAGCGACACTGGGGCGTCCCAAAGGGCTTCAGACCAACACACAAGGACAGAACACTGATCCTCCCAAGCACTGCCCTGAGAAATGCATATCCTAGCTTCTTGCAGATTTATTATGAAGAGTAAATTATCTGAGTGGCCCAAAGAGAGTGATTAAAATACACATCAGTGTCTTGCTGGGTCAGTGGGTTTTGATCAGATCTCCCATTTTGTGTTACTATTCAGATATGTTACTACCCCAGAGATGAATAATAGTGGCTATTTAATTTCTCTGACAATATTAAACATAATGAAAAGTCATACTATCATCCCACATCCTTCCCCATGAATTCTGGCCACCGACAGATCTCCTGTTGGTAATGGAAATGTCACTTTGATTCATCTGTTCACCAACGAATCCTTACCAAACAATTTCCAGTATATAGCAAGCCATCCCAAAACATTCCTTTGGAAACAAGCCAGAACTGACATTCACTGTAAATTAGTTTTTACCACTGTTTAGGCTCAGACCATTTCAGGTAGCTTTGCTACTTACTCTATTTTTAGCAGTGTCTCCAGCATACCAGGAAAGAGGCGGATCATAAGACTTCTGCTAATCTGCAAATCTGAAATTACAGTTGAGAGATGGAATTTATTATTACACAGCTCAATGACAACAACAGAGATGACCTTTCTGCAATGCCAGAAGTCTTATCCATGCTGATCTGTGCCTTTATTCAGGGAGGGGGAAGTACAGGTTATTATGTGCCAAAGGAAAAACTTTTTTCCTATTAAGAAAATTAAGTATTAAACCATTGCCCAGAGAGGCTGTGCATCCTCCATCCCTAGAAGTTTTCCAGGCCAAATGGCTTGAAGCTCTGTGTCACCCGGTCTGACTTGTGTAAGGTTAAAAAAACCAGGTGTGTAATTGCAGAAGGCAGCCAGGGAAACCTTTGATGAATGGGAGCACAGAGCCAGGAATAATGAGAGGCAGGAACAGCCCCACTGGGGAGTTACAGGGCTGAGCCCCACTGTGTCCCAGCTCCCTGTGCTGGCCAGAGCATCCTCCTGCTCTGCTGGGGCTCCCCCAGCCCCGGCCCCTTCTGATGAGACACAAAAGCTCTTTCTTGCTCAAGATGAAAGTCCTTTCCCCAGCTTGTTTCACACAGACATCTCTGTTCTGGCAGCCACCTCACGCTGTCAGGCAGAAGAGAACTCTCAGTGAAAGACATAAAAGGGCTCAGCCGTCCTGACTCGTATTTACCACAGGATTCTTCTCTTCCCCCAGCACAATGGTCTTGGGTGAGGATTCATTTCCCTGAGAAACCTTCCCAGCCACGGCAGCTTCCTCTGTGCTCCCTTTCCCTGCTGCTGACCACACCTGCTCTGCACCCAGAATTTGCCTCACATGTTTCAGCTGCAGCTGCAGTGACTGGGGACAGTCTGGAGACAGTTCAGGGACAGTCTGGAGACAGTTCAGGGACAGTCTGGAGACAGTTCAGGGACAGTCTGGAGACCAGTTCAGGGAGACCAGTTCAGGAATAGCCTGGATACAGTTCAGGGATAGTCTGGAGACCAGTTTAGTCCATAATTCTCAGCTGGGCTCACACTCTCAGGAGGCAGCAGCTGAGAACCAGTCTCTTTCTGGACCTTATGATGGCTCTGAGGTGTCCAGACCCAAAACTTCCACTGCTCCCACCCCAGGCTCCTCCAGGGCCACAAGACTTTCAGGCTGTAAATGCTCTTTTGCTGAGAAGGAGACTTGGCTATTTCTAAGTCCTTTCAGCACTCCCTGACATTTACCTCCATGTGTTTAGTCCAGCACCATGTTCTGTCAAAAACCAGTGGGAAGATCCTTTCCCAGTTAGATGCAGAGAAACTGAGGAAAACAAACAAGTTCCATGATCCCAACCAGCACTGCTGCATTTCACTTGCATTTACATGCAGGCAGCTCACTTTCCCTGAGGAACACATCTGCTCCTATCCCCTCCCTCTGTGTTTTTATCCTCCTCAGGCTCCATTACATGTACCTCCTGCCCAAGCAGGACCTTACCTCAGGTGCCACATTACTGCCAAGAAAATCCTGTAATTCTTTAATGTGCTGTTTCCCTCCATCGTTCTTTTAGATGTTTTATTTCACAGTTGGGTGGGAGACCTGCCTGCTTTTGTAACTGAAGAGTTATGAATGCTCTGGTCTGGTTGGCAAGGTGGTGATCAGTCACAGGCTGGAACTCAATGATCTTGGAGGTCTTTTCCATCCCTAATGCTTCTGTGATATCTCAGAGGGAGGAGCTGACCATGAGCTAATTCTATCTGTCTGATACATTTCCTTGGATTTATAGTTCCCCAAAATTCCCATCCTCTTTCCACAAACTGCACAAAGTCTGTGCATGCTGGCATTTTGGGAAGTCCCATGAAAGACAGGACAGAGACCAACACTAAGAGTTTCTGAGTCAAGTTGATTTCAGTCACACCCAAAGAGACCCTGAGCGAGCTGAAAGCTAAAGGCAGGATCCCACTGCGGTCTCACTGCATAATTGAGACCTTCCAGAAATAACCAGGACACCTGGGGAAGGTGGCTCACAGGTCATGTGGTTTTCCTCTCCTAATTAGAGCCAAAGCAGTGAGCCATGAGTGTTGGAAGCAATATTCCAGGCTGGGAAACTCCTGCCCTGCTGCTCATTGGGATGGTCAGTCCTCTCCTTCAGCCAGCAGCTGAAGGGAATACCAGAGAGCTGCCACAGAAGCTGTACAGCCCGATGTCCCCCTTCTCCAGTAATTCCTAGGTCAGTAAGAAGGAAGTCACCAATTGCAAGTGTTTCTTTTTGGGCCCAGATCTTAACACTGCAGCACTTCACAGGGTCCTGAGCCAGGGTGAAGGGAACTGATGCTGTCAGACAAGGGTGGAAAATTGATCTCTTCACAGCAAGATTTAGAGGCCAGTTGGACCAGAAATTACTCCAGCTGGGCACTCAGTCCCCATCTCTTAGCTCTTCCTGCAGCTTGGAGATTCACTCTATAATTGCTTTCTTAGTCCACATTTTATCCTCAGCTGACAGAATTCCATTAGGGTGATACAAGCTGTGTGATAAAGGGATGTTTGTGTCTCACACGGGCTGTAAGTCATTTCTCAGCAAACAAGCAAATAGTCACAGAAATGGGCAAAGAGGCCACCGAGCCAGGAAGTCCCTTCCTGTGCTCTGAGCAGCAGGGCCTCAGCAAACACCCTCCCAGGGTGTCACACTCTGCTCTTCAGAGGAGACACCTCCAAAATGAACAGCTCTCCTGCAGCATTGCTGGGCTCACAACAGCCCAGCACACAGCACTGCCATGCCCAAAAACAGGGACTCCACACAAAGAGGAGCCACTGTGCTGTGACACAGGAGTGGGTGACACCCCGGATCGGAGAGCAGGTGCCCTTCATATGGGAAATGTGAGAAATGAAACTAATCCTGCAGCACACCTGAGCACGTGTGTCTGCAGAGTGTAACAGGTTAGTCACACCAGCAAGGCACAACAGTGACTCTGAACAGCACTTTCAGAATGGTTTTGGCAGACAAACTGACCTCCTGAGCATGATGATGAAGCTAGAAGATAGTCATGATGGAAAAGAAGCTAAAAGGGAAGCCAGGAAGGCGCCTCAAATACTGCAGGGTGCAGAGTTTCAGTGCCGGCAGTATATGGTGAAGGACAATGGGGAAGCCATCACCATGTGGTGTCTGGTGGAGTTTACATTTCTTGAAGAATGCTGGAAGAGATTTGGCTCCTGCAGTGACTCTCACCACAAGAGCAGCTCCTGTTGGAGCTCAGCCTCTGGATCAGCAGCCCCAGAACAGGGAGGGCAGCCCAAGGCACCCTACACAAGGTCTGGATTGCCACCACTGGCTGTATTCCTCAGGATGGTGTGGAGCTGCAGAGAGCAGGAGGGAATGAGGAATGTGTCCCTTACCAATAAATCGAAGGGAAGCCGACTTCTTCCCCTGCATGTGGCAGAACCCAGATGTCAACAGAGCCCCTCATGTTTGCTCCTACCTGACTTCTGCTGGGAAGTGAGCATTTCCTGAAAACTTCAGAAAGCTTAAACACCCCCTCGTTCAACCTCCTTCATGCACTGCTGTCCCCCTCACAGCCTCACTGGCAGCAGCTCCTGTCTCTGGCCATTGCAGGCTGTTCCAAGACCTCCATCCAGTCCCTGATGGGCACTGCCAGTGCCACCAGCCCAGCACACACCCCTGACGTGCCAGGGCTGGGCATCACCAGGGGAACAGCACAGCAGGGACACGGAACAAGAGCAGCAGGAGCAGAGATTTTACAGAGAACAGCACCACCTGAGCAGGATGCTGCAGTGCAAGTCATGTCCCAGTCCAGCCCAAGCCATGAGCAGGGCTCAGTTTAATTCAGCTGCTGGCTGTAGCCCAGATGGATTCGTGGATGAGAGCCCTGACTCAGGAATACACAGGTTTCCATGACTTCTTTACAGCCCTTCACACCCTGCATCACTGCTTGCTCCCTTACCCATGGACATGTGCCTCTCCCTGCTGTTTAAATGCTCCTGGACTGAAGCACAAAAAGGCAGAAATTGAAAAGTTGCAGGCCTTCCCAGGCATTTCAGATTACACTGTGAAGACTGACAAAAATATCTTTTTCTAGATCAAAAAGCAGGCAGCCTGGCATGTTCTTCCTCACAGATTATTTCTTTATCCTCTGCCCTTCTCAGTGTCACTGTGGGACAAACAAATTCATTTCTGTTATCTTGATCCAAGCCCTTGAAATCCAACAGGTGAAGGTGAGCAACTATGGCATAAAGATCTTTGTGGGGCTCAGATATTGAAACTGGGTGAAACTTTATTAATTTACATCAAAATCTTCAGCAAGAATTCCTATGAATCCTTCCTTTCCCTTTACTGTGCTTCTGACAATGTCAAATGATGCTACTGGACACATCCTTGCTGAATTACTCCTGCTGAAACTGTGCCTGACATTGACTCAAGAGCTCTGTGGGGATTTTCATGATTGCATGTTTACTCTTCCTCTTGTCCCTTCTGTAAATGCCAGTCTGACATGAATGTACTTGTGAGTAGCTAGTTAAAAAAAAGGAGATAAATTGAATAAACCTGTTTTTTTTTAACCCTGGTTCACTGAGGAAATGAATCAAATGTCCGTGTTTGAGTATATAGGGCTAACTAGGACTCTTAATTATCTTTGGTAATATAAAGGGTCATTACATCTCAGCTCCAATTAGGAGGGCAAACACTGACAGTTCCTACCCCACAGAGATGAATGAAGTATTTTCTAAACATTCTGCTGCTCTCTAGAATGACTGACTAGAACCAAGGACTCCATTAGGCTGTGCCTTGGTGGTTTTTGTCACCTCAGACAGCAGGCTGGCAAACCCCATCTTTCACACACAGACACTGCCAGGGAGGCTGTTCCACAACTTGACAATCTTCTAAAATATTTTCAAGACTATCATGGTGTTTCCACACCGTGGCAGTTGTGGGGAATCTCCTGAGTGGGTACAAGGGCTGCTGGGTGAGGATGGTAATTGTCCACTCTGACCAGCTCCACTGGGGACAGATTTCCAGGGGAAAAAGGTGTTGAAAATTGGCTGCAGTCACCAGCTGAGGTAAGGAAAACTTGGTGGCAGGGAAACACAGAGAACTGTGACCCATCTGAGCTCAAACAAATAGTTTGCAATAATTTCCAAAACCTGGAGCATTAGGATGAAAAATCATGAGCCCACCACGCAGGACTTGAGATGCTCCAGACAGATGCAGGGAAGACAGGTGAGCACAGCAAGTCCTCTCCCCCTCACACCTTTTCAGATCAGTAAGAGAGATGCTGTTCAGTGCCAGGAAACAGCACATTTCATTTCTCTGCATAGCCAATGCAATTTTTTCAGAAGAACAAAAAATGTGACAGGCCCCATCCCATCTAGAGATTGCCCACATGACAAATCTGTGATTGTGCCTTAAGCCTTGAAAACCTTGCTACACCCTCTCCCCTTCCAAACACAGACATTTATATCTGCTCTGTGCCCTTCCAAAACCCTTCCTCTCAGCTCCTCCTCTTTTTCATTTGGAGTTGTCTGTAATATGATTTGGAGCAAAAATTAGCACTTGGTTTTTGGTAGAATTACACCAGAAACAAACGAGGGGAGAGTTCTCAGAACAAGAGGACTCTTCAGTCAGTGCAGCTTGGGAAGAACCCTTAAACAAAGTACAACGTACTCACACACACTATTTTACATTTAAAAGTAAAGCAGTTTGTATTTAGTACAAAATTAATTCTTTTGTTCCATCAGTACACAGAAACCAGGGAAATGCATTGTTATCTTGTGTCCTTTCAGCTCAGGCAACAGCAGTGGGGTTTTAATAAGCAAATATACAAGATATTACACTCCTGACAGGGCAGAAAGGGAAGCAGCACAGCTGGATTCTAAACCAAGCTGCACCAATATCTCTGGTTTATGTGTAAAAGCCCATCTTGACTTCAGCATTCAGTTCTCTAGAAACAACCACAGAATCACAGGAATGAGCAAGTTCAAAATGAGAATCCATAGAAGAGATTTACAGGTTGTCACAAACACCAAGTTTTCAGCAAAAAGTACATTTGCATAGCAAATCCTGCAGCATATTTATTTGGTTAGAGTTTTTTTATTTAAATGACTACATGTGCAGGGTATTTTTGTTTAAAAATGCACTTCTCTCCTTACCTTCAGCTAATTAAAAGGCATTTACCATTTCTCAGAAGTGATGATCTGTTGCTGGCAACATCTGGTTAGTGCAGCACAGAGGCATGGCCTCCTTGTTCATATAAATTCAGGCAAAATAGGAGGAAAAAACATTGCTCTGTAGCAGGAGGACTCTGAAGGATGTGCAGAGCACCTGTCAATGGCACTCCAGGCAAAACACCTCACTTGCTTTTTCCATGGTAGTAAAATGATGAAAGAAATAATTATTTCACTGCAAAACATGAAAAGGTGACAGCTGAAATGCACTTATTAAACCTTGATAAAGCCAATTCCTGATCTCCACTTCCTAAAAGCATCCATCACATTTCTGCAAGCCCAGTGGAACCTGTCTAGGTGTCAGAAACAGTGTCAGCTCCTACAGACAGTCCTGGCATCAAAACATGCCCAGAGACAGACAGCTGAAGTGTATTTCCTCTAATAAGTGCATTTCCCAGAGAACTATTTACAGGCATCAGAAATAAAGCAACACCTCCTTCTAGTGAGGGTCTTCATGATCATTCAGCTAGGATTTAGGAATAAAAGTTTTAGAAATAATCTAAAAAACCTGTGCACAATCCTGCTTAATCAAGTTCTTGGTACTTGGCAGAACAGTTGTCAGCAGAAAGGTTCTCACTATCTCCTTTATGTTCCTTCTTCCCTGGATTTTCAGTTAAGAGATAAGGGGGAAAATTCAGACAGATCATGACCAAAAAAAACCCAGGAAACTGAATTCATGCTTTAGATTTCATTTTGAAGAAAATTTCCTGTAGCAAATAAAACTGCCTCCCAAAAGAGGAGGTGGTTCAGCAGCAGCAGATATGGAAAATCTTCCATTTGGATATGCATATTTTGGAGATCTGGATTGCAGCTACTCAGAGCTGGATGCATTCAGGACTTTCCTTGTTATCTTCTCCTCCTCTGCAGTCCTTTCTCACTGATGCAGGTTTTGGGGCGCAGAGCTGTTGAGGAAAATGAAGGGCTGCTTTAGGACTGCACACTAACAGTGAAGCCATGCAACATGGAAATGAGGAACAAAAATTCCCATTTCTCTTCCCACCCCAGAAGGAAGCTGAGCCACCCTTCTCAGTAATGTTTCTGACACTGACAATGAGTGCTGCCAGCTTTTCCACAGTCCCGTGGAATTGCTTTCCTGTGCAACCTGCTGTGAATTCAGGGATGACACTGGCCTGAGTAGGAGGCTGGATCCCCCTGAGGTCTCCTCCAACCCAAATCATTCCACAAAAGTGTTATCAACACCCTCTGTGGCTGATCCTCTACAGGACTGGGCCAGAGGGCAACAGGCCACCCTCAGCTGGTGACTTCAGAAGCTCTGTGTCCTCAGTGCTGGAAAAGATGTGATGGCCATGGCAATGACAGCTGTTCTTCACTGGGCAGTCTGCTCTGGGAGCCAGGATGCCACTCCAATGGGCACAGAGATGTCCAGGATACTTTTGACAAGTATTGTTAAATATAATAACTTTCAAGCTGTTTTTTTACAGGCAATGGCATTTCAAATCCTTCTCCTATAGAACTGTTATTAAAAGCCATCAAATAATATCTGTAGCACTTTCTAGAGAACTAATTGGAGAAACTGTCATGCTCAGGAGAGAAAACCAATCATGAATATACCAGCTTGGCTAAGAATTTGAGATGTATTTAGGGAGCTATTCTGAGTAATTTACAATGAATGACTGGTACTCTTCAGACTATAAATACAATCTACTCTTTCTCCTTGGGAAAAAAGAGAGGTTGTCTTTTTAATTAGCACTTTGTAAGCAAAAAGACCAACCAGAAAGACAGTGGGAGGAAGAGAGTCAACACGGTTTCCCCCTTGTTACACTCACTGTGATTTTGGGTTTGCTCAAGCTGCTGATTCTCAGACACATCTGCACCATCTCTGAAGCTGCTTAAAAGGCCAGTGGGGATGCAATGAGCTTATTATTCCAAAAACTATCAATGAACCTGCACAATTAACAGCCATTTTCAATTTATCTTCAGCCAGTTTCTTTGCTGAGGATTTCTGCACTTGTGGTGCTGTGAGCCACAACCACAGCATCCCCTTTCAGATTTAGATACAGAGTAGAAACCCACCAGATGATGAAATTTGCAGTTTGTCTTTCTATGACAGAAAAAGCAGAGCTAAATATACATTAGACTTCCCACTTTTCCCAGTTTAGGGCTGGAACAATGCTCATTATCCACACTGTGTCTGCAGGAATTGAGCAGAAGAAAAATGTGGAAGACAGAACTCACCCGGATCAGCCACAACTTGTTTCTTTTTGCTGCTGGTGACAATCTCATTTTCATTCATCATTCGTACATCCTGATCCTCCACATGATTGCTGAAAAGACTGAAATCAGTACAATGGGCCAAAACAATCAACACTGGGAAAAGTTATGAGAGTCATGGACAAGGATACCAAAGAAAGGATGTCTGCAGTCCTGCAGCCTGAACAGCTCCACAGCACAGCCACAATACACAGGATTATCCACACAGGAATTACCCTGTCCTCATCCACCTGAAGGATTTCTTGCCAGTTTTAATTAGTGGCATTCATTCAGGCACACATTCAAATATAAATATCATATTCGCTCTACAATTTTCAAGCCTGCCTACACAGCTTGAACCACAAGGCAAAGTGAGATTTTAAATCAGAGCTGTACAAAGGGGGTATAAAAATCCTCGTATGGGACTTCCACACTGCTTTGTAATTCTGAAAGAGCATTATTTGAAACTTTTCTGAACTAAACAAAATTCATTTACTGTGACAAGTTTTGCTTGCAGGCTGCTGAAAAATTTTAACCATTTCTTTTTGGGAAAGAAGTAATAACTTCAAAGGTAAATTAAACTAAATAAATTACAGGGAAAAACATGAGCTGAATTGAAAGGTAAGGGAAACATCACTAATAACATCTCCCTTTCACATTTCACAAAAAAACCCCATTTGTGTCTTTGCAATAAAAGAAGTGTATTTTTTCTTTTCTCTCCAAATACTGCACAAAATGGGTTTCTATTTCTGAAGAAAAATGTAATGTCTCTCAAACTGTCAGAGTGAAGCAGGAGAGCCAAACCTGAAGCAAACCAAAACTTACACTATTGATAATAATATGAGACTCAAGTTCAAGTTCATAAAATACTGAACAGTGCTGTGTGAAAGAGAATAGACCAACATCACAAGCAGCAACATCTAAAAGCTGCAGACCATTTTTAAATGAAGGGATATTATCCAGCAGGTCTTCCACTGAAGTACCCTGTATTTTAGTAGGGTGGGAGGGAAAAAAAGAGAGAAAAGATGATTGCAGACCAGGTTGGGAAGAAAGAGCAGGAAAACTCCTGCACAGAAGTCTGGAAGAGAAGAGGCTCAGCATGTTCTTGACTGAAAAAGAGACTATGCAGTGTTTGTGACCCCAAAAACTCCTCTTTAAAGTAGATCAAAGGACATATGTCTTATAAATATGTGCAAAGGAAGTTATGTGAAAAAGATCTGTGATTACAGCTGGTGCCTCCCTGGTTCCAATAAAATCATTTTACTCATAGAAAGATCTGAAGCTGAGGAAAATAAAGGTTCATTTCCCATCCTCCTCCTTTTTCTATTCCACTGAAAATGTTCTCAAAACTTTTATTTCCTCAAGGCATTTTCATTTCAGTGACTTTTTCACTTAAAGAAATTGTTCACCTCCAAGTTTTACCATGACAACATGGCCACTCATACAAAAACATGAATCCAACACAACACATCCAAACAATAATAATTTATTTAACCTCTGGCAGGACCCAGTAGACAAAAGCCAATGCTTTAGGGAAACACAAGAAAACAAACGCCGTAGGCAAATGTGAACTTCTGTCTTTATTCAGGGCATCTCATGTTCCTTCTGCTTATTTGTAAATGTTTAAATATCCTTCTGAGTGGATCACACACCATTTATCCATGCAAAACTTGCCTTTTTTCCCAAGTGATAAATGTGCAAAACATTCTATTTGTCAGCTGTCCAACATGTAAGAAAGTGTTCATTTCTATAAATTTTTATTTTTTCATTTTTCAATCCCATTTAAAATAAATTATTCTTTCAAATCTTTACTTTCCTTGCTAGGGACTGTTTTTTAGACCCTACCAATCCTGACCTTCTAAATATAAGTGCATTTTTCATTGGATTTCATCACATTCTCCATGAGACTGCCAACTTAGTGGTTTCAAAGCGTCATTCCCCCAAATGCAATTCATTTCTCATTTTAGAATTTAGTCATTATTTTAGACTGTTTATAAAATAGTAGAATTCTGGCTCCTTAATTAGCATCTGTGTCAAGTCAGAGGAGTTTATTTTCTTTAATTTTGATGCTTGGTTTTTTTCATTAAGTATTTTTTTCCCCCTCTATGCAATATCATTGGGATTTATTAATCCTTCTCTAAGGAAGCCTAACTTTTTTATTTTGTGTTTACAAGCTTTCATGAAAACAGATGTAAATATAAATCATGAATACCAGGAAGTGCTAAAAGATGCTTGCAAACAAAGCTGGTAATTTAGTCCTCATATCTAAAAATCTACTTATTCCTCCTCAAGTGAGGCCAGGGATGCTCTGGAAGGGAATTTTCCTCAGCAATACACACACTGCTGACATCAGTCACATCAAACCAGTTTTTAAAGCCAAGATTCTTTGTCCCAGCCAAGATCCACTCACGTACCTGATAACAGTTCTCCTCTCCTGGTGGCAAATCCTCTCGTCATCCGTGAAGAGGATGGTGTGGTAGGGCACCACGGGGTCGCACGTGGGGAGGATGCCTGACACCACACGGCTCACCATGTCCAGAATCCCATTGTACACCAGCAAATCATCCACCAGAAGCTACAAACATTGAAGAAATAAACCAAAAATCCATCAGAAATCAGGCCTTGCTTCCAGCAGTTGTCTCCAGCAATTAACTAGAAAGCATTTTTCTCTATTTGCTTCACAAATCCAGTCATTAATTTAGCTTTTGTTCCTTAAAACTTCCATTTCTCTCTATTTGCTGCTGGAGTATGATTTTTTTTTTTTCCTCCCCAAGTTTTTTATCTTGTCACTGATGTTTTTTAATGCAGCTTTCAAGTAGGTAATTAAAAACGTATTTTGTGTTTTACATAATTGCCATTCTATTCACTGGAGTGAATCACTCTTAAATCTAGGAATTAATGAATCTCACCTCACTTCAGCTGTCTAAAACTTGGGTGGTGTAGTTCAAACTAGTCTTCTAGGCCTACTCTACAGTCAGTGGAAAAAGGCAAGTGTTATCCTGACTTAAGACAATTATCTAAGACAAAAATCAGATAAAGTTTTCTTTCCCTGGACAAAAAAAGGGAGGACAGATGACTGGCATAGATTAGTCATTTTAATATTAAATGCAGAGTTAAATGAGATGAATCCCATCCTTTGAGATTACATGGAATCACACTTCAACAAACTGTCAGAACACGTACAGAATGGAGCCAGCTGACTCACCAGGACATACAAAATGCTCAGGAAAATTACTTACACCAAACTCCTTCACACCTCTCTGAGGCGTCTTGGCATAATTCCATAACTTGATCATTGACACGGTAGTAGGTACATCAAAAATGACATATACCCTATTCACCTGTAAAAGAGAATTAATTTATATTTAACAGCACAAATTCCCCAAAGAAATTAAATTCTCATGCATGTTACATCAAAAGAGGTTCATATTTAAAGAGGTATAGCTGGAGGAGAGATAACTGATGCTGAGGATGGAAGTTCAGCTATCATCCCTGCTGATAATTCCCAGATGTTGGCTCTACCCCACAGCTGCTCTCAAAAACACAGAAGATGAGCTCTAGAGCATCCTTGTCATCCTGGACTGCCTGGAAATTGGAGGAAGGGCATAAAGACACTTTTAATGAGTATTTCATAAACCAAATACAGACATGTCCTTAGGGATAAGACAAGCTGGTGCCTCCTCTGTTCTGTTCTACTCCACATGGAGCCTGCAAGAAAGATGGAGAGACACAATTTCCAAGGGCCTGGATTGCCAGGACACAGGGAATGGCTTCCCATTGCCAGAGGCAGGGATAGATGGGATATTGGGAAGGAATTGTTCCCTGGGAGGGTGGGCAGGCCCTGGCACAGGGTGCCCAGAGAAGCTGTGGCTGCCCCTGCATCCCTGGAAGTGTCCAAGGCCAGGCTGGATGGGGCTTGGAGCAACCTGGGACAGTGGAAGGTGTCCCTGCCATGGCAGGGGGTAAGACTGGATGAGCTTTAACATCCCTTCCAACCCAAACCACTCTGTGAATCAATGATTTTATTCTATTTCATTCCATCTCTTTCTACCAAATACAAACGGATTCCACCTTTCTGTTTTCAAGACTAAAATTTCCCCTGTACGCCCTGAAACCTATTGCAGAAATTCTGCAATTTTTATATGAGTTATACTACCAGGAATTTAGAGACAATTCTCCAGATGCTTGCTAAACAATTACTGCTTGAGATATTATTCATCTGCCTTCCAGTGACGTTAATGTCAAGATGTTAAGACCAAAGATTAGGCAGGCAGGAAACCAATCTTGCCTGTTACAGTTAATTCCATGCTTTTCCTTTTATGAGCCACTATATCAACTTTGGATCAACATATCTTAAGCTTCATCTTTAGCATCCTCTGAAGTTTTAATCCTTTGATGTACTAGAGAAGATACTGTAGGTTATATTAAATCATTATGCTGGGTTTTTTTTAGTGAAGAAAGAAAGGTAGATTGGATTAATAGAAATGTTTGCATCTGTGATTTTCCATGAGACAACTGGAGCATTGTCTCCAACAATAACTGTAAGTCCCACAGAAAATTATATATTTGAGCAAATCCATTCAAACAAACAAAAAAAAATGATAATCAGTAACAGGAGAACAAATAATTCAAATTCTGCTTATGTAAGAAATTCATTTGAACAACATGAAACCACTTTTATATTTAAAAAAGGAAAAGACATTTAGGAAGGAAAAGAAAGGCTATAATACCAATTCCCTTCAAGCTTTTGAAGCTTCCAGAACATCAAAGAGTTAATGCAGCTTTCCAGGCAGCCTGCACTGAGGATGGGAGCATCCACAAGCTCTGGTTCAGCAATAGGCTGATTGCTCCATCCAGCACCTCCCAGCTCAACAACCATCCCAGGGAAGATGGAGGAGGGAAAAATACTCTGTGGGTCTTACAGAGGTGTCATTTGCTACAGTTCAAGGACAGAAAACACCATTAAATTGCTTCTGCCTCCTACATTTCACACATTATCAATTTACCCTTTAATACTGGTATTTTGTGCTCTTCTGCACTACTTTGGTGTCAGGCAGAACAACACAGAGAGAGAGAACTCCAGGGCCTGTTATTTTCCTTTTTCCCAAGTGAAACAGCCTCTGCAAGCGTGTCTGTTGTAAGGACATGAGCACACTCAGATAACTGTCAAATCAATCAGTCATCCTATTATAAGAGACATCTGAGCATCCCATCAAATTCCCAGGATTCAAGGTGTGGGATCTACACAGCAGGAGCCTCAAGCATCACACAGAGTTTCCACTTGCCTAGGAAATGCAAGTGCTCACTATTCCCAAGTACACTTAAAAGCTTTACCTTAATTATAGCCCTTCATGATACAACACATCATGATAAAAATTAACAATTCCTCACTTTTAATATCCTAATTAGTAACTGCAACATCTGGAGTGAGGATTTCACCAACAGAGAAAGTGATAATTTACCACATGTCAGGTTTATACTTTGTTTTCTTTTTAAATCCATTCTCTTACAAGAAATAAAACCACCTTAATTATGTCCATTATGGGTCCCTAAAAAATGTCCTTTCCCAAAACAAGGTCAGAAGTCATCTAAGTTTATCTACTTTTCCTGTTTAGATTTTTGATATCCCAGCTATTAAACATGGGACTTATAAAAGGGCTGAATCATTCGTGGCCTTAGGACATGAAATATTAAGTCTGCCATCCCTAATCTACGAATTTGAATTCAACACAGATCATGAGATTAAAAAATAATTTCTCACTGCTGGAACAACATTCATTGCATTTTGTAAGAATTAATTTAAAAGCACCAGAAAGGTGTTTATTGCACAGAACTCCTTCCTCAGTATCTTTGTCACAGTGACTCAAAAACCATCTCTGGAAAATCTTCTGCTGTTGTCCCTTGGAGAGAGGAGATTACAAACCTGGGAAACCACCACTGCTGCTGCTTTTGCAATGCAGAGAAATAAAATAAAATAAAATAAAATGCAATAAAAACAACTTCTAAAAAGCAGTGATTTAGCATCTGTTACTAATACCAAATTTAGCTATGAATTCTATATGCTTCCTCTTTCCTCCATGCTTCCAGTTCCATCCACACACATCACTAAAACAGAATGAAAATGGAAAATGTACCAAACCAGGAAGAACTGGTGCCAGCCACATGTGCCTGCCATCAGTGGTGTCATTCACTCTGTCAATCAGCTTGTCTGGAGTCCGGATGTCTCCAGATACATCATCTAAAATGTTGACACTATCTGGAAAAGCAGCAATATCTGAAAAAAAACTTTTAAGCATAAATAACACAAAAAGGGATATTTCAGAAACACTGTATTTAAAAGTTTATGCTCTTCCCAACTCCATGAGTGAGTTTTCAGCAGTACTGCCAGGATTGCATGGCTGAGGAATTTGGGGGCACATATTTAAAAGCAGGACAATCCTTAGATATTCGGGTGTTCCAATTTATTATTAAAATAGGAATTAAGTAACTAGCTGCATTCAATTTATTCTCAGATTTGTACTTATGACTTCATCAATAAATTTCCATTATCAAGAATAGGCATTTCCCATCTTTTTAGTGACAAAGTCACATATTTTTATCATAAACTTGTGCAAATTCATCATATAAAACCTATCATCAAGAAGAGTGTCTTTACAGGAGGCAGTCATCAGTCAGATTAGGTTTTGCTTAAGTTGCTCAAGGTTTGTGGCAAAAATCAGTAACTGTGTAATAAACCCTTTTTTCATTTCTTTGAGAGGGAAAGATGAAATTCCCATTGAACCAGATTTTCTCTGTAAGAGAACATTTACATTAAAAACATATATGAATGTTAAAAACATGCAAAGAAATGGGGATGGATGACAGTGCCTTCAGAATTATGAATCCTGAGCAATCCATTTTGAGGGACAATAATTTCCCCCTGTTGTGCTTTCTAAAAGTCTGTAAGTATTTATAAATAATTGAAGGAATGACACAGCAATGCCTCACGTGTTTAAGAAAAGCTTGATTCAGTTGTGAATTATCACATTAAATATTGCACTAAGACAAATATGCCCTTTTGGGATCCTAATACATCCCACACACAACTGCACAGGCAGGAACAGGTGATCATTCAAAAGGAGCTGAGGATTCTTTACCTGGCACTGTTTTGCACTGTAGAGCTGCACCAGGTCAATTAAAGATCCCTGGTTTTTCAAGACAACTTGTTACCACTTCTCAATTTCAAAATGCTTCCTGTCCATTATAAATGTTTTGAGTTCGGGGTGTATCGTACAAGATAAAAATCAAAACAGCACTTGGGAAAAAGCATTTATTTCATTTAATTCCCTGTTTATTAGGCAGTGAGGATCCTTAGAGACAAACAATTCCAGCAGCATTTGTGATATTTATTCTTTCCAGGGGCTAAAAAATGTTCCTTCTATGTACCTGAACTATGGGAGTTGTATGTTGGGTTATGAAGCTTTCAGCTCTTGAAAGACTTAACTGGTACAGAACACAAAGTGTAACCTTGATGAACACCCATCTTCCTAACATGTCCTTCATTCCCTCTGCTGGATATCCAGGGAACACTGATTCACTGATCTTCCTGACTGCATTGGTTGTCTAGAACAGCCTCAATCTCCAGAGCAAGAGCTATGAAAAATTTCTTTCTTGGGGCACAATGAAAGATTCCATAAAAGAAAAAAAAAAAAGCACTGAACTCCATCTTTTCTTACGAATTTATAGCTCAGCAAACTTTCTGGTCCTTCCCCACCATAGAAGAAATGTGAAGAGCAGAAAATACCAAACCCTTCTTAAGCCTTCCCTTCTCTAACTTTGTCCTGCTTTGTTGGTGTGTCCCATTGAGAGAAGAAATGTTCTGGAAGTATACAGAAGCCACAAAAACATATGGAAAAGAAATTCATCACCCAAATACAGAGAAATAGAAGCAGAGTTTATCCCAGACAAACTGGCAATGTGGAAGTGATGCCCTGTGACAATTTGCCAGGGAGTAAACTGTGCATCAGCAGAGCCAGGGCTGCAAAGGATACTGTTTTCAGTCAGTAGGATTTGGTCTCCATGTTCATTGAACAGCTCCAGCCCATTCAAACCAATGTAGTAGGGATCACCCCAACTCGTCAGGAGCTGGAACTGGAAAATAACTAAGCAAAATGCTATTAAGGAAAATATCAATACAGAAGCTTTGTCCTAGCAGACTATATAATCTGCAGTTTGAAAAATGGTTGTGCAGCCCACAATGTCAGACGCTCTTATTTGCAATTCAGGAGAAAAAGCTACCAGAGGATCTGAAAACAGGCCACATATTCATACAGGATGTTTCACTGATTTATTCTTAAGCCATACTTTATGGTAGCCTTTCTCATATTCTTGGTATCTTGTTAATATCTTAAAGCACCTGAAATTGTTGGATTCAAAAAGCTCAGGACTCCTAACCATAGCACGTAACTCTTAAATATTCCATGTGACAAGGAAGATGACAGGGAAGGATACAACCACAGGGCATTAGTGGTGCTTCATAGTCCATACTGGCTTGTTCCAGTGCTCTTGAAGCAGTCCTGCCAATAAAAAACCAAGGCAAAACAGGTTTTATATGTACCCTTGGCTCATTCAGAAAAGAAGAGAACAAACAAAAAGAACCAAATTTCCACAGACACCACCCCATGATGGACCAGACTCCCCTCGGACCTCAGTGAAATTTGGTCAGAGTTAAAACCAAGTGAAGCTCTGCTCTGCTCCATGTTTTCATCCAGGAGCCTCACACAGACAGCTCCAACAGGCAATGTGAAATGACACTACAAGAGTGAAGAGAAATCACTCTGTGATTCAGACAACAAAGACATCCTGTTTTACCTCCTGTGTACTTTAGGAGCTGGCTGGGGCTGTAAATAATCAAGAAACAGAATTTCTTGAGCAAAGTCAAAGTGGCAGTTGCCTGGTCCCTTGCGGATAAGGAAGCCCTCCAGGGGGGAAATGCTGTGCCCATCCAGCATCACATGGACCACCTTAGCCTGGTTTAAAAGAACAAAACATAACACATGACATGACATGACTTACATTAAAAAATAACTGCAAACAATTCCATTCACTTCAGAGACTGAAATGATTTCATTCAGCTGTATTTATTTCATTCCTCTAGAGTGTGACTTCCTTTGGCAAAAGAAAACCTAACCCAGCAGATACCAGCTGCAATCCATAGTGTCCATGTCATCACTGGCACTGATGGGCATGGCAGAGGTGAGGATTTGGGGGGGAAATACTAAAAAAAGTATTGACAGATCCTTCAATTACTGTGTGGCACTGGATCTCAGCAAACTGAAGCTGCCCTTCTTCACAGACAGGGTGGTCAAGCATTTGGCACAGGCTGTCCAGGGAAGTGGTGGAGATCCCATCCCTGGAGGGATTTCAAAGAGGTGTAGATGAGGCACTTGGGGACATGGGTCAGTGCTGGCCTTGGCAGTGTGAGGTTTGCATTTGACATGATGATCTTACAGCTCTTTCCCAACCTAAACAACC
This sequence comes from Pseudopodoces humilis, assembly GCF_049639895.1. Classification (NCBI taxonomy): domain Eukaryota; kingdom Metazoa; phylum Chordata; class Aves; order Passeriformes; family Paridae; genus Pseudopodoces; species Pseudopodoces humilis. The sequence goes on along the minus strand of NC_142217.1, from coordinate 4,915,060 downwards.
CTCTGATTCCTGAGCCTGCAGCAGTATTTGCACACACCAAGAGAATGGGAATGCTCAGTTCTCAAGTCAGCCCATGTCACAAAGGGAATCTGAGGAGACCTGAATGCACCTGAATGCTCTGCTAAATCAGCTGGGATTGCCCAACCCTGGCTGGGGGCAACCTTCCAGAAATCCCACAGCCTGGTGCTCTCTCCAGAGCAGACTTTGGTGTTTCTGTTGCATTTACAGCAGCCTGCATTTCAGCAGTTCTATTTATCTTTGTGGCAGGTGGCACTTGGACTTCTCCAGAACCACACAAACTCCTCTGCTGGGCAGGGCTATGTGTAACCTCAGGGCATATTAATAAAGAAAAAGGTACCTGTACCAGACAGAGACAATTGAGCACACCTTATCCAACCTCTGGAGATTAAAGTGAATAATTCAGGCACATTTATTCAGACGATGCAGGAGTCCTGGCCCCTTCACCCTCCCCCAGCAGAACCATGTGGAGCCGTATCCATGATCCCAGGCACAGAACCATTCAATCACTGCACCTTGCTCTCTAACATGTTAAATATAACTTAATGTTCATCACAAGCAGCATTTACTGCCCTGGGTCTTGCACTAAGTACCAGTTTGTGCTAGACTGTAGGAGGGGCTCAGTTAATTTCCATGAAGATTAATTAGGCGGGAATGTTTGTATGACTACCAAATGTGGAGAAATAACTATTTCTGGCCTCATCTTTAATACACTTGGGATCAAATAAAGGAAACATCTTTTTCATATGAGAAACTATTCTGCATGCTGCTTTGCAGCTGAATAAGTCTGCCAGGCTAAGGAGAGGAAGTGAGAAATCCACTGAAATACACTTTCCTAAACGGAAACACGTAGCAAATGGGAAGTCTGGAGAGCCAGAGATGGAATCTTACTTATTATACCACAGCTGCTTATATTTATGTGCCCTTTACAGCCCTCATTTCTAAGTAATTCTCATCATCTGAGGAGGCACTCAGCCATCACATATTGCATTTTACAAATGGCATAACAAAGCTCTCACAAGGTGATTTTTCACAGAGCTGCAAATAGCACCCAAGTCTTCATTCTGACAGTCGCTGCCATTACCCTCTCACACTAAAGCTGTGAATAGAATCCCCCAGCCTGCAGCTGCCCAGCAAATCATTCCATCTCACACCCAGGGACTGGTTCCTAGAAGGAGCAGAAATACTTCAATAGACAGATGTAAGGATGCCCCGGGTTAACAGCCTAAAATCTCCTTTCCTGTGGCCCAGGGGACCTTGCATCTTTTGTTTTCCAAATAATTTATTTTATTGCTTTACAGGACTGCAGGTATGGGCTCCTCCTTTAAGTGGGATCCACTAACTCTTAAGGGACTTTCAGTATTCATGCAGGTAGAGACCTGTATCAGACTCACTTCTTTTTCCTACCTAGCCAAGTAAACTGCTGAAAATACACCTTTTTTTTTCTTGGTTTGGCCTCCAGAGACCAAATTCCACGTTAGAATTTAGAGATTTAATAAGCACTGCTCAGCAACAACTGAAATATCAGTAAGTTACCAACGTTATTATCACCCTAAATCCAAAACACAACTCCTGGGAAGAAAATTAACTCTATCCCAGCTGAAATCAGGACACAAATGTCACTAAAAGCCCCCATTTGTACAGGGGGTATATTTAGATGGTAATGTTCAAAATGCTCCAGGAACCCTCCCATGTGTGAAACGTGCTGGGCAAATGTGATGGAGCACAAAACCAGGGCCCTCTGCTCAAATCTCTGGATCAGCTGGGATTTAACTGGAAGATCCTTTTTGTCCTCTCTCCAGTTTAATACGTGCCAACATTTTTATTCTTATTCATTGCCTGAATTTGGACATGGAGTGGGTAACAGTTGCCTTTTGGGGTGGAAAATCTGGGAACAGGTGGATTCCTAAACTTTTGTGCAATGAACAGCAACCTCTGGTTCATTATCATTACATGTGTAAGTACAGCAGGGGAAGGAGGGGCAGCCAAATTCAGAGTGAAAAGCTATAAAATAATCCCCATTAGGTGTCAACTGTCAATCCCAACAATTTAGTATGGGAAAAAAAATAAAAACCAGGCAATTTGGAAATAAGAGAGAATTTATATCAGACAATTTTAGCTAAATTATTTTAGCCAATCTGCTTGAAGGTGGCAACTTTCCCTTTATTAAATGTTAATATTTCACAAGACTGTTCCTGGAAAAGGCAGTACTGAGTGAGTTGCCTTCTGAGCCTGAACTAAACAGAATTTATTTGGAAAAGCTTCCCTCATATCATCCCCTGCATTTCAGGAAACACAGAATCATACAGCAGGTCTAAATACAAGATATTGAGAAGATAACACTTCAGAATCATATATCCTGAAAATAATATGTGCTATTGTATGTGTCTCTTAAAAAAATCAGTTTTGAAGAGTTCTTTAAGCCATCTCTGGCTTTTTTTTTACTATCTGCTGTTTGTGGAGACAGAAATGCATTATACCTGCCACAAAATTCAGCCTCAGACAATCTAGAAAGATTTATGGTGTTCCATTAAGGCAGCTATATTCATTCATCACACTACCAATTTTCCAATGCTGTATATTTTTGCTGGCAGTGCTCCTTTTCTTTTACTTACCCCTCTGTAGGTATCCTCTGGAGATTTATTATAGTTCCAAAAGCGAAGCCCTGCAATACTTTCAGTTTTATCAAAACGGATTGTGAGCAGATGATCTTCTCCAAAAGAGAAGGGAATGAGCCACATATGGTCATCCTCCACTGTGATATTAGTCCCATCTATTAACCTACAAAGAGAAAAGTCCATTAGCTGCACAAAGGGAAAAGCTGGCTTCTCTCATCAAAAGCAGGGACTTTCCTAGGGTTCATTTCATTCTAGATGCCACTTCCAAATTCCAGAGCTTCTTGTGTCCTTGTGCACGCAATTAAAAGCATAGAAAACATCAAAAATAGCATGCAAATATTGAACTAAAGGCAGTGTGGGGAGAAAACCACAGTATTTTCTTTAGTTGGGTCTGCTTAAGGAAAAACAGCAAAATCCTTAGGTTTTCCCTGTGTGAACAGGGACAGGAAAAGGAAACCTCAATTGCCTTTGCAGCCAAGTGGCTGAAGGCAGAACTCAAACCCAGCCACGATATAATTTATTAAGCCAGCTCCACGCCCAAAGCAGTGTATCTGGCACCCTGCAGGGTGTTTCTATGCCAACACAGCTCTGCTGGATCCGAGGAGGAGCTGGATGGCAGCTGGAGAACCCTGAGCAGGACCAGGGCTTGCTCACATCCCTCGTGGCCACAATTAGGCACATCCCTGCTATCTTCCAACCAGCAGGACAATGTCTTTTCATCACAGCACACACTTCAGGCTGACTGAACAAAGTTAGATCTGGTATTTTCTGACATTATATTCTTCTACCAGAAACTGTGCCATACAGAGATGGAGTAAAGGGAAACATGAATTAATTTTCCACTGTAATTACTTTGGTACACTGCCAAAAAAAGTAAGTCTATACTTACTATTTATTTAAAAGTTTAATGGAAGAATGAATGCCAGACTTGGCAATTCCTTAAAGAAAAAGATTTGAATAATGACTCTTCCATAGAGGAACTGATTAGGGAGTCCATGAGAAAAGAGATAATTCTTGATTTGGTCTTGAATAGTACACGGGACCTATTCCAAATGCCACAGTTGAGAGCACTGCAATATACTCAAATTCAACATGCTTGCAGGAATACCCAGAGCCAAAAGAGACTCTACTTCTTGTGCCCAAAAAAGTTCTCCAGCAAAACAATCAAGAATGTAAAAAAAAAAAAAATTAAAAATATAACCCACTTACTAAGAAAGATGTTAGAAAGAAGGAGGACTTGAAAACTCAAAGCCAGCCTGGCTCAGTAGCAGGATAAACAAAGTTATTATGAGCCATCTCTCAGCAATATTCATGATCAAAAAAGCCCTAAATTGATAGACTCATAAACTCTGGAAGGTTAAAGGCATATGCACAGGCCAAAAAAAGAGTCTGAAGGCTAGCAAGCAAAAGATGCAAGAAATAAAATCCCTCAAATACATCAGGATCTGAAAGCTTGCCAAAAATTCTGTAGGATCAACACATCACTAGGCTGCAAAAGGAGCATTCAGAGAGGAGAAGGCACCAACAAAAAAAGTAAATTAATTCATTGCATCTGGGTCCATCAGGGTGGGGTCTGGAGAGACTCCCCCACCAGAATCTGTTCATCACAGGGGATGTCATGGGAAGATTTCTTAGATCAGCAACTGCCTACAGAGGAGATTTTGATAGAAGATGGCAGAAGGAACAAGGAATTACACACCAGTGAGGTTGATATCTGCATTTGTCAGATTAGCAGAAATTACAAACAACGGAGTTAGTGTGCATGGAGATAAATACAACATTCTAAGGAAGACTCCAGAGCCTTTGAAAAGACAAGTCCTAATTCATAAGCCTGGTCACAGCCCATAAACATGCCAGCAAGACAGGATTACAACCAAAAATACCCTTTCAAATGGAGAGATGACTCAGAAACAACAGGATGCAGCTTCAATAACATCCAAATGCCAAGTCCTCTCCAGATCTACAGCCTACAATTTCTATACTGCTGCCATTTAGATGCACAAGTTAATCTGAGGAAATATACTTGTCAATGAATAAAACTTCATTAGATTTGCCAACAAAAAGTGCTGCAAAGTGGCCGAAAGAATGGCACCTATTTGTGCAATTCCCCAACACATCTTCACTCTTCGCTAACGTGAAAGTTTTCCTTGAAATTATCCAGAAATCCTGCATAAATATCACTCAATATGCACAGACAGATGCTAAAGAACACCCACATTTCTTCCTGGAAAGTCCTTGGCAGAAATACCAACCAGGCATGTTCTCATCTCCCAGCTCAAACACCATCTTTTGGAAACATCTCATTCATGTTTCTACAACAAGCTGTTCCTGGACAGCCTGTGAATTCCAAGAATGAGCAGTGATGGGATGAAAATCATGTTCACATTAACATGTGTTAACATAACAGAAGTTTATAGAAATCTGTCATTTTAGAAAATCTGATGTAAAATGCAGCCCAAGTCTTTGGTTACTTACTTTTCTAACGTTCTGGAATCTCCTGTGTACTCTGGAAGATCATTTAAGTCTTGGGGTGAAGCAGAAATCTGTTCTGCATTGATTTTTAATGCTTGACCATCCTTTCCTATCACTTCAAGTCCTGTAAGTCCCAGGTAATGAGAGTCTCCCCAGGTCATGGTAAAGTTCAGCTGCAGGCCTACATAAAAGAATGTACATTTAATATCTCTGTAAACTCACTGGTTTGTAGCAAGTATTATTGTACCCAATATAAACATGAGTGCAAACCCCAATGATTAGCAACATGGATATTTTTGTATAGATTAAATAACTTTATATGCTGGAATCGGGTATTTCCTGCTCTGTTTGTCCACCTCCACATAACAGCAGCTTTTTTAATCTGTGTCACAGCTCTGTAATGTGCTACCAACACCTTGTTCACTTGAAATTACACAAGTGCTGATCAAGCATGTTCCCAAGTGCCTCATTACTGGGACTGCACACTGACAGCCAGCCACTGACACTGATTTAAGCAGTTCCATGACAGATTTTGTGATCATGCAGACACAGAGAGGACCCATTAGTCTGAAGTCTATCCATCATCTTTCACCAGCTAAGTGACTGTATAGATTCATATAAATCCAGCCTCTCAGAAATCCATACATTTTTAGAGAACACCTACACATGCTTAAAGCAAAGAAAAAATTTGGTCTACGAATGTTTTTAAGTTATTTTCTTCACATCAGAACTGGACACATAGAAGTATTTTTATGGGACAGCATCAGTGAGAAGCAGAAATATTGATTAGGCTGTATCTCCAGAAAATAAACAGGAAAGAAAAGCTGGATGCACAAAAGGCTGAATGTGAATCTCCTGTTCCACCTGTCTTATCCCTTACTGAAAAGATAGAAATAGCATTTACAGCTATAACAAGTAAAATTCCAATCTGATCAGGTTCCATAAAAATCCATCTCAATACATTAAAAATACCTTTCATTTCACACACTACAGAAAACCCACAAATAATCAGGTTAGGTAATGTCTAAAGAAACACCAGCAGTCATGATGTTTGTAAAACAAACAAGAATTAAACCTCTTAAGCCACCCAGTGCAGCTACCCCTAAAAGCCAGAGCAAGTCTTGATACACACAGAGATTCACTTGGGTGTAAGACCTCATCAGCATTTGCAGGAACACAAAGAAATAAACAGCTCTGTCAGCTGACAAATCTGCAGCTCTGGCTATTCTGCCAGCAGATACTGCTCCCAAGCCCAGTGCTGAGACTAAAGCTGCTCAGGGTACAGGCAGGCAGGAGTTCTCAGGAGAATCACTCTGGTCTCCAGTGGAAAGCTGCACTGGAGCAACCATCCACACAGATTTAGTATTCCCCAGAGTTTAGGATTCCTTCACAGAATCTGAAGATGACTTAGGGAAAAGGGACCTCTGGAGGTGCCTAATCCAGTTCCAAGCTCAGAACAAGGCCAGCATCAAGGCTCTCAGAAGCTTATCCAGGGGAAGCTATCCTGTCTCCAAGGCTGGCAGACTCCAAACCCTCCCAATCCAGTGCTGGATTGTTCTCAGGGTGAAAAAAATTTCCTAACACCCTGCTGGAAATTCTTGTCAAAGGACCAGGAACTGCTCCTGAAGCTTTTGGGCTACCCAGAAACTCTCTGGACAACAACTGAAAGGCCTCAGAGAGCTGGTTTGGTATAGGATAATAAATCAGGTACTTAGGCAGGGATATAACACTCTGATCTAGCTTTACTCTAGGGTTTCTATTGTCAATCCAATCTAAAAAATTCAGTCAGTCTACATAAATACAAAGGATTGGGAGAGAATTACTGGGTAAGGGACACAGCTATTAGAAATCCCATTCAGGGACTAGACAAATGGCTAATGTTACTTTTCTGAGATTAAAAACCAACTGTTACAATATAATGTTGTAAATGCCATAGCAAACAAAGCTTCTGCCTTAAATATTCAATTACTCTTCTTTATTCTAGACCTGGCATCTGTCACAAAGTGCTGTGCAGCTCTGACAAATCAGATCCTCCTTGAAAACATGTTCGGGGGAAGGCTGGTTATCAAGAAGTAAATGTAAGAACTTACATTTTCCAGTAAATATTCCTGTTTCCTTTGGTATGCATTCAGAGACAGAGTTTGGCTCTTGAACCTAAAAAGAAAGTCAACAGGTGCAAGGAACAGGTTCAGTAGTACACTGATATTGACTGCTTATAAAGTCTGATATTTGTACCTGTTTCTTTTTGTGTATCAATCTCCTCTCTGCCTCCCCACCCAGGCTGTCCTGCAAACAATGGAAAACATGACCCAAAATGTAGAGTATCAGGTGGGTTCTTAGAAAGCCAAGACTATTAGGGCAGGTTTATTGCATACTGCGTATAGAAATGTGAAATGGGAGACTCCATAGTGTGAGCTTCCTCTCCTGAAAGAGGCTGAAATCCTTAAATCACACTTATTTCCTTGCAAACTGCCATCAGTAAGTGATAATATGCTGTATTTGCAATATGTTGCAAATCTGTTGCAGAGACAAGGAGTCTGGAAGGAAGTCAAGACCACAGAGTGCCACCACAATTTCTTCTCAGGAATTAAGAGGCAGAACAAACAAGCAAACTTGTCCAAAACCTTGTGCTTGTGCTCTGGCAATACTAATTAAAAATTGCCTATGCTATTCAGAAAAGTGAAGAAACAGATGACAAAATTTGCTGATCACACTGGGCCAATTAGGGTAGTAAAGACAAAAATGGCAAAGGATTGCAGATAGAATTCACTTCACTGAGTGTGATAAAATGGCAAATCCTGTTCTCTGTGGACAAATGTAAAAATGTTACACAGAGAAAACAATCCTAATTTCACGTATACCAGTACTGGCTCCAGAATAAATAATAGTAGATTAGAATGAAATCCTAGCATTTTTCTAAGTAGCTCTATAAAAACACCAGCTCAATCCTCATTAGTAGTCAAAAGGCCAAACAGGAAATTAGAAGTCCAGACTCCTACTCTTTAATTCATCATTAGAAATAAACCTCCTGTCATCCACAATACATCAAATGGATCTGCACTGTGCCTAAGAAAAATAAATAAAAACTTGTCAACACTTGTGTCCTACAGTTCCATTAGATCCCTGCAATTTAACCACTGATCCCCAGGATCTCATGTGTTCCCAGACTGCAATATCCTTCATGTGGCAGCAAATGTCCCTGGGGCAGTCAAGGTAATTCAGGTGAGACTGAACAAGAAATGGGCTCTGAAATAAAACCACAGAATCTAAACCATGGAAAATCCCTCCCACTGGGGTACCTCTCTCACAAACCACTTCTGTTCTTCAGAACTATTCCAAAACACCAGTCTGGGAATTAAAATTTGCAACTTTATTTAAAATCAAAACCCATAGACACAATAAAAGGCACTGCGTTTACTGACTGCAAAACAATGCTCTCCCCAGCAGACCAGAAACCATCTGTGCCAAGGTACCCTATCACCTCTTTTCTCCCTTTCTTATCTACTCAGATCCCTTCCTGATGATTCCATTCCACTGATGCCCAATATATTTTCTTTCAGATATGGTCTCATTTTCTATTATTTTAACTACTTCTGCTAGTAGGCATTGTCCTACCTGTGTTCTTAGATTCTTACAGCTAAAACAAAACACCACCATAATACAGGAGTTATTGGAAAAGCAATAAAAAGTAGGAAGTATTACCAATAAAAAGTAGAAAGTATTACCACGGTCTTAACACCTGACCACACTGTCCAACACCCTCCCTGGGAGGAATAACTAAAGTAGGAGCAACCATTCTGGAAAAGATTTAGAATGCTAACACAGGGGTATAAATCTCTTGAGTGGCTTGAGGAAGGGAGTGGGGAAGAATTGTTTTGTTTCTTCCAACACAAAACCTAGAGAACATTAAATGAAACTAGCAACAAACAGAAGGAGGTTCTTTGTGCCGTGCAGGTTCAGCTGGGAAACTTGCCACAGAGCACTGTAAATTTTACAAGTGCACGTGGGTTCAAAAAGCTGGTGGATGAATTAATGCAATAAAAATCTGTTGCAGGATATTAAACACAGAGGTTAAGTGAAAAAAATCCTTGTGAGACACATTTCTAGGGGCTGAATGAGTGTTTCAGAGCAACACTGCTCTATGTTTGTGCTGTTCTTTCATTCTCTCTAAGCAGCCACTACTGGCCCCAGAGTTGAATCAAGGGCAGTAGCCACAGTCTGATCTGCCACAAAATAAACATGTTAAGGATTCTTGAATTCAAAGTGGACAGAGAGATGGCCATGGATAACACTGACAGAAAAGTAAGCCACTTCTGTACAAGCTTTTGGGAAGTTTTTAGTAAAACACACCATTTCATCTGCTGAACGTGCAACAGGGAATAAAGGGGAATGATCAACAGCAGGGACTGCTCAAACTGGTCAATACTGCTCTGACAATGTTAGGCTGGGGAAGACAAATTGTGCACTGGATCTGTATCATTCTGGTAACATAAACATCCCCCTACAGAAATCCTGATGGAACCAGCAAACACACAGTGACAGGGAGATCAATGGCTCAGTCACAACAGCTTTTGTTGTTCCACCGCTGATACAGCAGTTTCACAGTCAGAACAGGGGTGTGAAGGGCATCAGAGCTGAAGAGCAAAATGAAAAGCAGAGCCTGTATCTGAGCAAGGACCAGACAGTCCAGGGTCAAGCTTCTGCCATGGAAGAGGTCCTGGTGAATGCTCACAATAAACACGTGAACAGGAAAAGAAAGGTCAACTTCAGCTTGTCTTCATGAAATCGTGCACTGCACAAGGTTCTGAGCAGTTTCAGATACTGCAAGCAAAGATGAGATCAAAATTACTGCAGAAGTCCAAAGGTTAAAGCCACTGACTTGTGGTCTTAACAGTGAGATCAAATGCCAATGCCATTGGATCTCCTCCTGTCTTGTGAGCCACAAGAAAAAGAGGTCGAGACAGAAGGGGAAGGTTTGGCAACCCCACAAGGTTCATTAGGAACCACATATCCCTGGGAAGGTTTTGGCTGGAGCAGCTGGAATTTGGATTGATTCAGGTGTGGATCTCCTGACAGACTCACAAGAGTGTGAACCCTAGAAAAAGACAACCACACTGATGCAACAGAGGGTGCTCAGGAAGATCCTGAGAAAGTAGAAAATTTTAAGGAAAACAGGGCAAAGACTGTCACACATCATCTTGAGAAAATCCTGTGGGATCTTTGCTCAGACACTGGACTGCTGGGCTGGAATGGCATAAGGCAAGAGCTCGAGTGCTTGGAAATACAGCCTTTCTCCAAGGAGTGTAATACCTCCTGCATGGAATAAAAAAAAGGTGTTTTTATACTGCAGAATGCACCCAAACCTGTGACAATGCTAGTCAAAGAAAGAAAAAGTGGGAAAATAAGGGAAGGGTTGAGAGGAAGAGACATCCCTAATTTGTGGAGGAAAAAATCAGCAATATGAAAACTATGCTAAAACCTTTAACTTGGAGTGCCAGGGAGCACAGCTACTCATGATAGGAGTAAATGCATGGGAAAAATCACTGACAGGGCTGCAACCTTCAGGAGTACCCAAATCATAAAGAACTCCCCCTAGTCTCTGTCCAAGTGAAGAAGTAGGCTTATTAATTAATCAGGGAAACCAACATTTGGAGGACCTTTAGGGCTTTAAAAAAATAGCATAAATTATTGATCTGGTGAAAAAAAAACTTTCAAATAGTCATAATTGTGTTAGTTCTTCTGTGGTTTTATTCCAGCCTGGAAATGTGTCCATTACTTCCATGTTTCAAACAGACATTTATAGAGAGTTTTGAACATAGAGGCCCCCACCTGTTGATCCTCTGTTCTCAACCCTGCTTGTGTAAAAGGTCTCTCATCTCCCTCCCTGTCTGCAGTTGTTGGCCTCTTCAGCTCTTCCTCATATCTCAGGGAGCTGGAATCTCCCATTTCTGCATCATATGTCTCATCATAGCAGTAAATGGCTTCAAGAATATCATCATCAGTAGTGAACAATATGGTATCCCCAAAGTGCTCTGGAGCTGAAGGCAACACACAGAATTAAATGGAGAAATAATGCAAAAGGAACATAAAGAATGAGAAAAATTATTTTTGGTCCTTCTTTGCATTTAATTGGCAGCAGTGTTTAAAGATAATATGTGGCAAATTGATACTGACTATGCCTATAATTAGTGTTTCACTCTCAAATTTATACTGCACAGTGGAAAAAACCCAGAGAACTCAGTCAGATTTCAAATACATATAAAAGAAAATGGGGGAAAAAAGCTTCTGAATCACCTTTTCCAAAAGACCATGCATGTGAAAACAAGCAAAAAGCTGCAAGTTTGAAATTTCTAGTGTCTATCTGATGTGATTGAAACACAGACTTGTTGCTAAGACATAGTTAAAAATGGAGATTAGCTCTGTATGCTGCTAAAATCCCCAGTATCAGTGAAGAATGCATTAATGGGCTTTGCATTATGGTTTTAAATCTAACACCAGACAAAGGGCCAGCTTGCTTTGAAGTGGAAAGTGATAACAAACAAGCTAAATGTATTTTGTTTGTATTGTACCCCTGTTTCCACAAGCAAAATAAGAAATGATAGCCTACCTCCAGACAAGGTTCCTGAGGCTTTGGCAATCTCTCCTTTAAAGATGCACTGCTCATCCAACTCCATGATAATGTCTTTCACACCTCGGAAGGAGTGGATTCGGGATTTATTGTAATTCCAGATCCTAATCATCGCTACCTGACAGGAATTCACAAAGTCAATAAAGACAAAGTGAGGTTTTCCAGGGGTGAATGGTGCCAGCCAGAGGTGCATATCATCCTGGGTCCGATTCACCCCATCTATTAGGTTGCTTACTACCCTTGGATCATTTCCATAAGCTGGTAAAATATTTATGTCAGAGGGTTCAGCTGTTATTTTTGCAATCTGAACAGGCTCTCCTTTAGAACTGAAAACTTCAATTCCATTAAGACCAACATAATGTCTGTCTCCCCACGTTGTTCGGATGTCTATCACCAAGTGCTGCCCACAAGGTAAAACAGGGATTTTGAAATCACTTCCATCCTGTATCTCCACAGAATTTTCTTCCTCTTGCCTCTTTGGTAGTGTTTGCAGCCCCTCTTTTCTCTGATATTCTCCGGGCCGGTTGATTTTCTGTTGATGGAGAAACTCATCAAAGATATCCCCCTGAAAATCCATGTTCGAGATCCGGCCACGGTGGGAATAATTAAATTTCACCAATGAGTTCCAGGACTCCTGCAGAGTGTGCTCTTGCTCACTGCACCACTTCATTCTAGAGGTTGCTACGTCCTTGATGGGAAAGCCTTCATCTGAAAACAACATTACAAAGGTATTTAATGTACAAACAGGACTGGGAGCAAACCATTCCAACACTGACTTTGCAGAATGATGCCGAGTCCCTGACTGTGAAATTCTCTGACAGCAGCACTTTTACTTTGCCTCCCTACCATGAAGGCCACATGTCCCAGTTTCCCTTCCCCACTCGGATACAATGAACAAAATCACTTTTACCTGTAGAGGGGCAGAACTTCTGCCATGGTACAAACTGCAAATAAGTTTGAGGCTATAAATTCTTGCCTCAGCCCTTAAAGAAATGGGGATTTTTGCCCAGTGATACTTATTCTGTGGCTGTCACAAGAGTTTAAACCATCCCTCTGCATTTCTGCAGGTCTTTCATACAGCTGGAAATGGCTGAACTGGTTAATGTAAAGCATTACAGAGAAAAGCTGGTTCTTCCACTTGAAATGAGCCACAGGTATATAAAGAAAAGTGGTGGGAAAAGGAGTAGGTTCAGCAGACAGGGAGGATGAGGTAAGCATTGCATTCTAGGCAGGTAATGTCCAAATATTTTTCCCACTTTTCAGCAATTGTGAGGTGTAGAAGGAGGATAATGACAAGCTATCCAATGGGAATGCAGTGAGGATAAGAGATCAGAGGGGCACAGTGGGAGCAATGCATGTTCTCCTCATGGCTGCACTAGGGAACTGCTTCATTTCCATCTCAAAACAATTAAGAACAGATAACAACCAAGATTTTCAATAAAGCAGTCACTCAAGTATTTTCCTCAAATAAATGAAGAAAAGGAAGTGCAGTACTAATCAATTACGGGCCCGTGAGCCAGATTTTACTTCTGTACAGTGTCCTTGGGTGGGTACTAAAACAAATGGTTATCAAGAATAAATGCCAATCGCTGTGAAATGCAAAATGAAGTTTTCCCAAAAGACTGCTCAAGTCTTTTAACTGTGTTTTTGGAAACACTGGAAAGATATAATGTTCCTAATCTATCCATGGCAAATAATAATTTACAGTGGGGACACGTGAGATAAAATTAAGAATTTTAAAGCAGACGGGAAACTACCTAGAAAAGGGTTGTCTTCCAGACTGAAAGTCTGGAGACCAACCTGGCCATTCCTTACACCACAAGGAAAATGAAGACATGAAGGAAAGGTTCATATTTCAGATAACATCAGACATTTATAAGTCACTTTCTTGCTCACATCACTATCAGTGATATCACCAAGAGGTGGGTGATCCCCAACAATACATCCCAGAGCTTCACAATTCACCTGGACAAGGTACTGTACATATATTTACCCCTTGAAAATGTCAAATCTTGAAGATTTTGGGATGAGAGTACTTAACAACCATTGACCATCCTTGTTTGGGAAGGTTTTTCCCTCTTTTTTTCAAACATTAAGTATTTCCAAAGTCTAGAGGTTACAATTCTGAAGGCCCTCTCGGGCAGTGCAATGGGAAGTGAAGAGGTTCATGAACTACTTTAAGGAGTGTAACACAAGTGGAGCTCTGAAAGGAAAGCAGAGGTGGCCCAAAAGCAGAATGGCTACAGGCTTACAGGGTGTGGCTTTTTTAAGACTCTAAAATGCATTATTTATTACTGACACCCCAAACATCCAAGTCCCCTGTGGGCTCAGGAGTGTCTTGAACCACCAATTCAGCTTCTGATGGCAATACACACAAATCCTCTCAAAACTTTAGTAGACTACATTTTGGGGCAAGACTACATAGAAAAAAATCACCTTTCTTCTCCCTCTGTTGTGTTAATATCTTTTTTTACTCCCTGCAGTTATAAACAGCAATCATATTTCCGTGCTGCAATCACATGCTTCATTTCCCAAATCATTCTAAAAGCTCTCCTCTGTATCTGTTCCACTTGGTAATCAGCTTTCCTGAAAATGGATGATCAGAGCTGCAGCTTTCCAACCGAGGTCTCACAAGTGCCTGTGTTGAGATATTGAGGTTTCCCAAGTACCCAAAATGCTTCTGCTGATCCATCCTGGGAGTGCACTGCTCCAATCACTGCTCACACCAGCATTTCAGTCAATCTGCTATCAGCTACTCAACCGTGATTCTTCTCTTCCTCAGTCATTTGCAATTGATGATTACTCAGCTTACAACTTAATTTTTGGTTATTAGTCCCCAGATGAGCCTGCAAGCATTCTAGTGAATTGCATTCCATTGCTCCAGTCCTCAAGTTCATCGTTCTGTGTGGTTCTTCAATCTCCTTAACTCATAATAAACCAAATTATATGGTATTTGCAAATTTTATCAGCGTACTCCCGCCATTTCCTTGGCACATTAAACTGGTTATCAAAGAAAAATTGATGTTTTTATAGCAACATTAACTCGAGACAAGCCTGTACGTGCTGTTACTAATTCCTGTTGCTCTTACGAACCATTTAGTGACCAAAGCCATGCTGTGACATCCACAGGAGCCTCTGAGCCTTCCCTTTGTCCCACCCTCCACTGGGAACTGTCCTTCTCCCAGCCCCAGGCCAATTAAAATCCAGCACTCTCAGGGAAACACTTAAAAGGTTTCCCTGTTGTTAAAGCTTTCTCAGCTCCGCTTTGAAGATGGCTTTAGCCTGCACACACAGCAGAGAGAACAAAAGCTGCTGGGTGGCTGCAATTTCCCAGGGACTAAAACACATCAGGAGCTTTAAGCACCACAGGACAACCAGCTCTGAACAAAACCAGAGGGCATTACATTGAAAAATTATAACCCTCATCTTATAGTTTACATTGAAGTTCCTAATTTATCTCCATTTTCACAACTGAACAGAACTTCCCAAGGTGGGATTTATTTACAGCTTTCAGCATGTGAAGGTTTTAATGTAACAGATACTGTAAAATGTGTGAAACAGTAAATGGGCTGCAGGGAGTGGGGTGGGTGAAGGACAGGTGGCATCTATTCCAAACTTTGCTGTTCTCTTCTTCGAGGTACAACTTCAGACACACTGATGAAATTGCTGTTTTCTCCACAGAAGGTCAGACAAGGAAAAATTCAGACATTCTAAGTTTAGAAAGAACCATTTTCCTCACCTTGGTCTGAAAAAATCCCTGCAGTACCTGCAGTAGAATTTGAACTGGCACTCCTTCATTTAGGTACATTTTCTGTCCCTTGTCACCCTTACTTTCATGCAAACACCCAAATTCAATATACAGTAAGATACATATTCATGTAATTTTTTCTGATGTTCAATCATCCCCAAAATTTCAATTTGTAGTTTTGTAACATCTTATTCCAATTCTCTGGGTCTTCTTGTCCTTGTTGTAATAAACTCTTCATTTGAGACAAGATACTGAATGCTGAAGAATTACAGAATGCCAAGGAAGGGGCATGAAGGGTCCAAAAACCAGGAGTCAGAGTGACATAGCTTGAAACTGAAAAAGGAAGACAAAAATATATCCCAAGCAATGGTGTGTTGGGTGAAAAAGAGACAAAGTAGAACTTGTGGGTAAGAAATTCTACTCTTCTGTTATTTACACTTGTTAAAGACAAAAATATTATCTTATTATTCATGCCCTGAAGATTTCATAGCCATGGACAGCCAGATGTTGGCATAAAGGAGAACTTGTTGCACAAGTCTCCTACTGTTCCTTGGGGACACGCTGCTGGATCCTGCCACAGGATCCTCCACCTCCAACAGGAAGTTTGGGGAAGGAAAACAAGGATAATCAACAGCACAGAGCAGACAACAGCTAAATTTATTTATATTACTTATTTATAAATAAGACGTCTGAGGGAGAGGTTTGTAAAGTTATGAGCAGAGAAGAAAAATAAGGGTAGTTTTCCATTCACTCTGAATAAGTATATTGAGCATCTATTCTCACTGAGAAAGACACAAAGCTACTACACAAATGAACTCTGCAAATTTGGGATGCAATCTTCTTTATCCTTCTGTAGATTTTAATTGATATTAGCAAACATTTGCTGTCTGCAGGACTGTCAAATTTTAGAACATAATTTACTGAAATTTAGTCTTCCAGCTGCTCCAAATAAATAAAAGCCCCTAAATCAGAATGTAAATTTTCCTAAAGAGTGTTTCATATCAGGTGTAAGACCAGGAGAGAGACTGAGTATTCTCACGAGGAAAATATCACAAATAGCCAAACTAATATGCCCTGTCTAAACTTCCAGGATTCTCAAGAGGTCCCTTCCCACCCAAAATGAGTTTGTGCTTCTGCAAAATGGAGAACACGTCAGCACTTGTACTGAGGTTGCTATTGTGTCTTCTTACCTTTGAGAGCAGAATCATCTTCTCCAAGATTTGTAGAGTTTAATCCTGGTTTTTTACCACACATGACACTTCTCCTTCCACTCAGAGGGTTCTGTAAACTGCAGCAGTTTTTGTTGGAAAGGTGGTCAAAAATGTCCAAGTCCTCATCAGCATCCTTTCTGGTCAGTGTTTGTGATCTCCCATCTCCAGTTGCATTTCTAATATTGGGTCCTCCCAGTTCATGCCTCTGACATTCGACATCCTCGTTTATCACATTTGAGAAGTTTTTCTTTGTTTCATCTGGCTGTGTTTGAAATCTTGAGTTGAAATTCTGCTCTGTAGCAAGCCACGAAGGCTTCTGCCTACTGGGAGTAACTTGATTATTCTGTGCTACCTGGGAAGATGACTGTAACCAAGAAGGAATTGCACCTGCAGAATTAGTCAGTTTTCTTCCTGTTAACTTTTCCATTTGCTCACTCAAACAAAGTTCATCATCAGACTGAACGTGCTCTGCTGCTGCCTCCTCTTTGGCATCTTTTATACAAACTTGAGATGGGAACACTTTTAGATCATCCTCTAACTGAGACAAATTTTTCTTTGTAAAGCTGATTGAATTCATCTTAGGCTCAAGAAGATTTTCTTCTGGCAGAGCTTTCCAGTTCACTGAAGCACTGTTTGATTCTGAGCATTTAAAATGTCTGTCTGTTTTCTTGTCTGGGCCTGCAGGTGCATTTCCTTCTTTCCTCTCAGCTGAGGAAGATGCTGAGATATCTTGCTTGTGATCTGTAAGGTCAATTGTAGTGTTCTGGTCAGCAAGGAAATCTCCAGAGCCTCTCTCTAATTCACCATCAAATACAAGGTTCTCATCAACATACAACTTCACCTTCTTTGCTCCAACATCCAGGTCCTACCAAAATAAAGGTATGAAGATTTCAATCAAGCTTTCAAGCATTAGATATCACAGCTCTGGGACTCTGACACTTGAAACACTTAATCAATAGACGGATGAAAACAATTAAGCCCTGGGTCAGTACATGCTTTTGACTGCTTTTTAATCTAAAGTTGAAACTACTAAAAAATACTGTGGAATATGTAAGATTTTCTTTTTTTTAAAGTACTGAAAACCCTGCTAGACACTGCTATGAACCACTTTGTCTGACAAGGTTTGATTATTTAGAAAAGCTTGAGGGAAAAAAGCCTAGATTAAGTACAATTATATTTGATCAGGATATAAATTCCAGAGGCACATTTTGCTTCAGGAGCTCTAAGATTCACCACTTTCACGACATGTTCCACAGCCAACAACCACCCAGATCAAAGCCACCAGAGTTAAAAAGATTTACAGTCACAGAAATGCAGAGCTAGAAAGTACAGTGAGGAAAAAAAATCATCCAGTCCATCTCTTTCCACTGAAGAATGTAAAATAACCTACACCATTGTGAAGAAATCTAGTTTTAACTGTTTTCAACTAATCTGCCTAGATAGCCTATTCCAACACTTAACTAGCCTTTTAAACAGCAGACCTTTATCTCAGACACAATTCTGCCACTCACAACTTTATCTCTATGTTCTCCTTCTTTGTGGCATTCACCAATACCTGATTTTTCTTTATTCCATTGAAGTTAGAACTAATGTTCTTTCTATTCTCCTCACCATTTCAATATAACCTTTTCTCCCTCTTGACAAAAATACCATTATCTTCAAAGAAAATATAGAAGATGAGACACAATCCATCTCCTTTCTGTTCTCTAACTTGTCCATCTCGTGGAGTCTTTCAGAGACTCTCTGTTCTTTCTTTTTGTGAAAACTAAGAAGCTTTTTGTGAAAGTAAGAAGTTTCAGTTTCATCCCTCTTTCTCATCTCCAGCCTGTCAGTTCTCCTTGAAAACTGAATTAAATTTTCCTCTGCTCCCAGACTAAACCAGTCACTCCTTCCCTTCCAAGCACAAAAGTCTCTCTGGTTCCACTCCTGAACACACTGTTTAAGCCTTACAAGTTTTCAGAGCTTCCATCCTTTTGCCTTCCCAATAATAACATCTCTGAGACCAAAAAATGCAATATGGACCTACCCAGAGGAAAAGCAGAAGATGCAGGCATGACAAGAAAGCTACAGGTGAGGGAGGGGAGTGGGTGAAGGAATGCAGGACACATTCCTGATAGGAAAAAGATAACCTTCACTGAGTTCCCAGTGAGCAACTGTAAACCCAGTTTAATTGGCCATTATGGCTTGGCTGCCTGTGGAACTCCTGTAGGATCATCCAGTGCTGTATTTCTGTGCTGATGCAGTCAGCCATAAAACAGGATATTTCTTCACCTTGAATGAGGACACTGTGCTAGGTTGATCTAACGAGGGATCAAAACATTTCAATAATTACATAATTAAATAATTGCAATCTGTTGAAAACTACCTGCATGTCTTTGCCTAGAACTATGATGGGGAAGAGAAAGACTATCAGGATGTCCCAATAATGCTATTTTTAAAATTTCTGTATATCTAAACTGCCAATGTACTGCTTAAATGCTAGAGATATTGGATATTCACAGCTGAATTTGGGATAACTGGAATATTTCTCCATAACATTCCAGCTCTACTGGTGTTAGGAACACCCAGCCCTTTGTTCTGCATTTTTACCTGGAAATAGGTATAAACTGAAGGGGATCACAAAAATACAGATATACATTTGAAAAGTATTTGTCAATGTCATCTTTTTAAATTAAAATCAGCAACTTCTTAAGAACAACTTGTTTTGAAATCCCACTGCACTCACCAGCAGCAGAGGAGGTCAGGTAGACAGAGAAAACACTACAAAATGAGATAGTAGAGCTCATTCTCCCTGAAAAGGGGACAGTCAAGCCCAAAAAAGAGCCACTCACTTCAAAACTACTTTTCCAGTCAGTGGGAGACTCTCTGATGTTATGGAATGTCTGGGATAGATATTTTAGGAAGCAGAAAAGGCGTCTGAACTGTACCAAGATGAAGCAGCCAGGTATTTCTGGGATAACAGAGAGAGACTGGACTGGGACAGGCGTTCCAACAGCTGATAGCTCAGCAGAGCTAATGAAAATCTGCACCAAAATCCTGAGCAGACTGAGCCTCAGGGAGGAAAAATCTCAACAGATCTCAGAGACTCCAAGAACAAACATATGCAGGCACAAGACTAAGAACTGCTCTTTTTTACTCCCTCCCACCCCTCTGCTGAGTTTCCAGTTGCTTAGTGATCTGTTCTGGTGGAAAAGATTGGCAGCTCAGCTTCCCCAGCACCACTGCTCAGCTCTCCTCAAGCGTGAGGAGGCTGGAAAAATCCTTTCCTCAGGAGTAATCCCACCCTGTAAACAAACACTGGATACTTCATCCAAGGCAGGGCTTTTCCCTCCTGCAAGAGTAATTAAAAGGGCACAATGTCTCAAAACAAGCAGATAGGGATGAGAAGTGTCAGGAAGAAAAAATATTTTGTGAAAATAATTCTGGTTCCTTTTGATGTTCCTTCCCAGCTTGTACCCTCAGCCCTCGCAGAGTGTCTGCTGGGATAGTGCCTCCCAAGGAGAAAATGGGGATGGTATTTCTGGCCATTTCTATGATATTTGTGCACAAAGGACAGAGCTTAAAACCAGAGGCGCTTTTCTGAGACTTCCTCCTGGACAGAGGACCTGAAATTGCTTCTGCCTGACTTTTCAGAAAAGTGTGAAAAAGAAGCAGTAGGAAAGAAGTCAAGAACCAAAGAAAATTTTTCTACAAAACTGATTGTGCTGGAAGAAAGCTGCTGCATCCTTACAGACAATGCACCCCAGGGGTAATCCAGCACTGAAAAAAACCCCAAGAGAATGGACAGGAACACAGGCACAAAAGGAACAAACACACAAGAAACCACCTGAAGAAGAGACTTATTTAACTGGAGAGCAACTAAGACCTTAAGGCATTTTGGTATTGATTCCATTCCCAGTTTTGTGAAGACATACAACAGACATTAGACTGGATCTTTGAAAAAAGTTTTAATAGCACCAAGTAACTATGCAATTTCAATGCTGTATCGTGTAGTTGCAAAATGTCTGACTGTTGCAGATAAACATGAAAAAAACTGGCTGCCCTTACACTTGTTTCCTTCCTGCAGACTAAAAATCACTTCCTTTTTGGAGGGTCTTATCTGAAGTAAAGAAAGACAAATGAAGCCTGAGATCTTCCTTGTCATTCAATTAATCAGTGAATCCATGACAATGATGTCATCTGACTTTTACAGCTTCCTTCAGACATATTTTTTTCTCCTTCCAGGCTTAAGTTCTGAAATTCAAATATACAAAAGTACTGGTCTGACTTAATTTTTGGCCTATTTTTGGAAGCAGTACTTGGACATCTCTCACTTTCATGTTTTTTGAGGGAAAGAAGGCATTTAAAATTATTCCCAAAATCCACACAGAAATCTGGCTCTGGATTTATATTAGCAGGAAGAAAATTGTTCGTTCATTGTATTTTAGGGGTTTATACTTCTTAGACAAAACTTTCTCATGACAAATTACAGAATTAATAAGAACATTATTCTTTCATCTTAAGGATAATGAGACATTTCTTCAGCAAGGGTAAACTGCTGCATTTCCCCCAAAGTCCATAGGATTATACTCCCGATGGATTTTTTACATTGCCTCATAGCAGGTTATTAAAGAAGCAGAGCCTTGAAACACGGACAGACGTTTCTGTGTAGTTCCTGCATTCTATTCAGTAGATTGGTAACAAATCACACCATTACCTCCAACAACAGCGGCCCTTTCCCACACTCTAATGATGATGGAACGTCCTGTAGACCACGTTTTAGTGAGAAAAGCTATTAAAATTCCAGGAAAAGAAATATAAATCATGTTGTAGTAAATTTGTTTTAAGCTGTCCCTTCCATGGCCATTTCTGTATGTATAAATTACCATATGTGCTTATATAAGAACATGGATGAGAGCAAAACCAGAGGGATAAAGCTTCTTATTTATAATCCAGGACAGCAAATCCTCTTTGATCCAGTACCTGAGATTTTTTCTTAACACTGCAGTGTACAAACAAGAATAATATTCATGGTGACATTCAAACACACAGACAAGAGACCATCTGCCATCTGCCATGATATGTCTCTCTTGTAACAGTAGATTACTGATTTTATTATGAGCACACAGTAGTGGACTTTTTAATTGTCCCTGCCCAGGGAGGGGGGCTGGAACTGGATGATCTTTAAGGTCCTTCCAACTCAAACCATTTTATGATTCTCATTAAAGTGACAAACCCCAAACTGAGCAGCAGTCAGCCTGTTTATATTTATAGACACCAGAAAACACATATTTAAACACTTATTTATTTACACTGTGATTAAACAGCTGAAAGCCCTGAATATTGAGACGCACTTACCTTTGTATCTTTATTTCTTACCACAGTAAAGGATTAATGACAGGACCTGCAATCCTTTTATTAGGTCTTTAGCGATCTTTAATAGCTTTGAAAGCAAATGCTCATTGTGCCCATGAAAACATTATCACTACATTGTTAGCACTTACAATTAAGACAAAAGCAAATTTTACAGCAGACAGGGACATCTCATAGCTCCTGTTTTATTACAGGAAATTGTATCTACTTTTATTTCATGCTTTTAGAAAGAAAATCACACTGAATTTCCCTAGGCAAGGCAAGAGCAAATATACAGAGGAGTTGAGAAAAGACTACTTACACTGGGGGTTGTTGTGTTGTAATTCCAAATCTTGATCTTGGATATACCAAAGTCACGTGAGCAGGTGGGATTGCGGATAACAAAGTAAAGCTGGACGGGTGGGTGAAAAGGGCACATCCAAAGGCATCTTTCCTTGGGAAGCTAAAAACACAGATAAGCAGACTATCACTAATGCTCCTTCTCCTCCAGCAGGGTGTTTTAATTAACTCCCCACCCCCCAGCAGAACAGGCGGCCATTAGAAAAGTAAACGTTTCATAAAATCTGCTACGCAAAGAGCAAAACCTCAGCCTCATTTCCCAAGAGTAAATCCCACTCTCCCGCCTGCCTGACAGCTCCCAACAACCTGGCAATGAGCTAAAGGTCAGCTGCCTGCTGTCCCAGGGAAACATCTGCACGCTCAGAGCACAGACAGAGCAAGCCCAGTTTATTTTTATCAAATTAATCAGCTTTGCTGGCACTAGGGGGGGATCACTGAGCACAATGGACATTCTACAATCGTTTTACAATTTCTTCGCTTCTGGTTCATCCCCTTAGGAGGGGAATCTTAGAGAATTTTACTTTGCTGCCTGCCTCTATTTTAATCAGGCTTTGCAGATAATCAGCTTCACTTACAGGTCTATTCCTCAGAGCTATACTGGACTCTACACTAGAAATTTTCTAAGATATCACAGAATTCCCAACATGAATTTTACATACAACTGGCAATCAAGAGATTTGAAATGCCAAAGAAATGCCTCATTCTTAAGAGACATCGTTAAGAATTGCTACCTCTACATGTTCAGAATGTAAAAAAAGGATATGTGGCAGCTCAGAAAGAAGGATCTTCAGAGTCAAAATGTAGAATATTAATATATTTGATGTCCAGTGCTACCCAAAAACAGAGATGCACAGGGGCACAAAGTGGATACACATGTGGGTAGCATATCAGTGATCTGAAAGTAGCTGATTAATTAGTTCCCCTCTGGTTCTCAGGGACACACAGTACACAAATACACACACAGAAGATAACAGGCAGTCTTTTCCCACTCTTTTCTCTCTGAAGTGAGTGTTTCAGTTTTTCCTGAATACATTAACCACAGAGCTCTCCTCCAGAGTCCTTTAGCTGTGTGACTAACGATGGTAAGGACAGCGCCCTGAAGCCTGCTCAGAGCCATCATGAATAGATCCACTTCTCACCATGGTCATCTCTCTCATCCAGACTCTGAGGGGTCTCTGCCCCAGAGCCTCTCAAAAAGCTCTGGGAGACTGCTTCTCCTTTTAACACCAGTTTGGAGCACAAACAGCCATGAGGGTGCCAGACAGGTTTTATCCTTTCTACTTAAAAAGAAAGAAGCCTCTTGACATCAAACAAATGAAGGACAGCCCTCAAATCACTGTTCACCCAACTCTGGGCTCAACTTCAAAGCTGCATCATGTTTTTGAAGCCATCCTATGAACAAGAATGATTATAAAACTTTTTCCCAACTGCAGGCAACATCTAGTAAGCAGTGCATCTGCAGACCTCTCAAGCCAGGAGCTGACTCCCCAGAAATCAATAGGTTCTGGGGTGTACTGACAGCCAGAGGTGCCTTCACAGAAGGGTGGGTACCTGATTCAGCACCAAAATGACCTGTTCCTGCTTCTCACTGGTTTCTCTGTAAAACTGCACACGGTGTTCCAAAAAAACAGAGGTTTATCAGAGCCAGGCTGAGTGCTGTGTCCTGAGTGAGAGGCAGCCATGAAGATAATTTTGTTTATCAGAGGAGATAACTGACAGGGATGAGGTTACACAACCACACAAGTGTTACAGTCCCCATGAGGTGTCAAAGATCTGACACCAGAAATTCAAGGCACTTTGATGGATCCATGCCAAAACTCAAGAGACTGTGGAGGACTCTCGTGTTTTATGCCAAAGAGTGATGTCACATCTTTGCCTTCACAAGAGGTACTTGAGCCTGGGGATACTGTCTTGAAGCTGAAAAATCTAACCCAAAAACTCTTTGTACTGTCAGATTGAACGTGGTATGTTAAGGAGTCAGAATTACATTTGAACTGGACCAAGGAAAAAGGGGAGAGTGGAAATCTTTAGTCTTAAGATTTTGAGGGAGATTGGCACTGCTTCCAGTGGGCACTGAAGGTGTAAAAGATGGAGGCTAAAGGAACCCTCAAGCACTGTGAAGAGGAACAACAGGTCTAAGGGTTCCCCATGGGGAAGAAACACCTTTGTTAGATATTTATCTGTCCTTGTTTTTCTGAGGTTTAAAAGACCTCTACATGCATATAAGAATCAAA
Organism: Pseudopodoces humilis; assembly: GCF_049639895.1. NCBI lineage: Eukaryota > Metazoa > Chordata > Aves > Passeriformes > Paridae > Pseudopodoces > Pseudopodoces humilis. The sequence continues at coordinate 4,890,440 of NC_142217.1, read as the reverse complement.
AAGGTTTGTGGAAAACAATTTCAATAAAATACCTAATCTATGACTCACTAAATATTATCAGAATCCCAGAATGGTTTAGGTTGGAAGAGACCTTAAAAATCATGCAGTTCCAACCTCCTGCCATGTGCAGGGACACCTTCCACTATCCCAGGTTGCTCCAAGCCCTGTCCAAGTTGGCTTTGGACACTTCCAGTAATGGGACAGCCACAGCTTCTCTGGGCAACCAGTGGCAGGGCCTCCCCACCCTCCCAGTAAAGAATCCTTCCTTATAGCTAATCTAAAAAGTTGAGAGCACCAGATATTCTGCCAGGCATTTTTTTCTTTTACAGTATATCACAAAATACAAGGAAGAAGGCAGTTTAAGTGCTCTTCTTAAAAGTCTGCAAGGGTAATAAATAAACTAATAAAATAAAATCCATCATCTTCAATAAGAGTATTCTCAAAGACAAAAGTACACCTAAATGATCAAAGATGGAAGTGTTTTAACCATGGTAAAATGAATTTTCCACACAATAAGTTTTTATTTCAAGTTTTTGTTCTGTTGAAAATGTTCATTGCTTGGAGATTGATTAATCTGCTGGGTTTGTAACGTACCCTAAAGCTTTCCTGTATGATCTGAAATGTACACAAACTGGAAATGCTGCTCTGCCTTCTGAAGGAATCTGCAGTTCAGGCACCCCACACCCACAGCCTAAGAGTATATTCCCTGCCCAGAGTGCATCTTGGATGCAGCCTCAAGAGAGGAGATTACAGAGTCACAAATCAAGGGAATATATTAATCAATGAAATATAAAAGCTCATTACTTAAGAATAATGGAATCTATAAATGTATGAGTAATACTGAGAGTAACAGGTTCATAATGGCTTAATGAATGTATTACTATATTATTTTCAAATATCTCTAGAGTCTGAGAGTTACTACTACAACTGCTACTACTACCACTACTACTGAGTGCCACCTGCCAGCCAGAACAGCCTAAAAAGGAGAATGGGTATTCATGAGATCCAAACTACAGTTTTCAGGAGACAGTAAGGAAGATGCTTCAGGTAAAAATATTTGTCTGGAAATGATACTCCATAAGGAGTTTCAACTAAATTTCAAAATACTCCATATTTGTCCTGTTCCAAATCTTATCTACCTTGTGAGCAGAAAAGCACCATTAGCATGAAATGAGCTGTAATTTATGTTTTTAATAGACTTCCTTCAGTATCCTCATCCACTAAAATCATACTAATTTTTTACTAGAATCCTTGCTCTGAAGGCCCATGAAAAATGGCACAGAGTGAATGTGCAGCACAAATGAAACTATGGCTGTATGAAAGGCTGTGGACATTTGCTAATTCTTTCACACCTGTCACTATCTTTTGCCCATTGTCATTAGTATGGGTGCATTTCAGATCTCCTCATCTTACTATCTCACACAAGAGCCATGAAAGACTTCTACCTGCCATATATTTTTCCTAATCTCTTGTTCAAAACTATCTACACAGTCTTATTTTTCTGTAATTCTTCCCTAGGTAAAAAGATAACAAGGGAACAAGCAAAAACAGGCACATTTTCTTTATAAATTTACTTAAATTTGTATTATCCATCTGAAAAAAATTAGCAGTGAAGCTCCTGTACCTTGAGATCACAGGGATTATTTCAGTTCTAAAACAAAGTTGTAACTGAATAGCAACATCTTGAACATAGAGCATCTTGAACAGAGAGATTTGTTAACAAGAAGCAATATTTATAGGTATTTTTTTTAATTCTCAGATAGTTGTTATGCAGTCAGGTTCAAAATGTTTCTGAACAAAAAACCTGGAGATAGAGTACTATAGGAGTATCATAATGAGAGATTTTAACATCCAGGACTAAGCTGTCTTACCTTTAAGTTCTTATTGACCAGGCAGCACAAATCCCCTGCGTTGTCAGCATTTCGAATGTCCACATCATGAGGAGACACAAAGATCCTCTCATTGTGTAAATCAAAGAATTCCACCTGGCTCAGGCCCACGTTTGCTGGATTCCCCCAGTTGGAAAGAAGTTCCATAGTCACATAAATGGGATCATGTACTTCCCTACTGGCTGTCACCTGGACCAAAATGAAATATGGTAAAAACATCAGTGACCAACCAATAATATGTGAAACAAAACTGTTCAGACTGCAAAACTGATGGGTCAGAAGCAAAAAGATTGCAAAGTCAAGGCTATTTGGATGACATTCAATCAATCATTCAGGGTTATACCAATACTGCTCTTAAAAAGCCTTAAGAGAAGGGAACAAACTCTGCTCTTTGTCTGATTCCTTTGTCATTCTGATGAACAGTGAGAAATTGTCTTTTCTTACCTTGCCATAGATTTATTACCTGATGTAGGGCAGAACTGAGGGACACAGCTCATTCAATGTACTTTTGTATCAATAACACTGGGAAGCACCAATTATGGTGAACATATGCACAAACCTTCTTTCTCCACTTGGAATTTACTCCAGCTTTGCCACCAGCCAGGGATCTGTCACTGTCACAGACAGAATGGCTCCCACGCTCCACAAAGCCTTTCAGGAATCTCTTCTTTTGTCTGAAACAACATGTTCTGGGTTATTTCCTCATCATTCCTGCATTTTTAAGAAATAGTTGGTGCAAAGGTGAAGAGATGATAGGATGAACCCCACAGGAAAATGTACCCACGCACTGAATGACAACTTTTGCAGCATTCCACCTTAGATACACAGAGTTTGGTTAAAAAGCTGGGCTCCAGTTCCCAGCTGGTTCTGAGGGAGTGGGAGAAGAGAATGCAGAGGTGATCTGAAGAAAATAAAGTGAGATGTTGGCAGATCCTGCTCCACAGAAAGTGGCTCAAGGCTGCACTGGCTGATTTGCTACTTGCACTTGTCTCAGGTGTAGCAATTAGACTGGTGGCATTCTAAAAAATCTCTCTTCAGAAAGGGAAGTTATCCTAAAGCAAATATATAAAAATATATACCTGCTTCCAAAAGGGCAGAATCTCTCCACAGTTCTGGTAACTGTAGTCCTTGTCTGGCGTTTTTCTGGAGGTTCAGTCTTTGCAGAAAGAATAGATGGAACAGAAGATGTTTTCTAAGTAAGAAAAAGATGAACATGTTTCATTCAGATTGGTCACACCAAAACAGCATCAATTTGCATCTCTGGAAGAAGAGTTCAGGCCCAGCTGATCTGTAACTCTATACAAAGTTAAAGCACATTTAATGGAATTGGTCTTGATTTGCAATGAAAAAGATGAACTTGGAGCTTGATCTTCTGTGTGGAAGAAAACATAGAAGCAAAGGCTGAGTACTAGAAAATACACACACACATATAGATACATAAAATCTCATTGTGTACATTTGGTAGGACTCAGGGATGACCAAAGCTTTGGCACAGGTCTACTAGACTTTCTCCTCCAAAATCATAAAGTCTTTAAAAATCCCCAAACCCTTCAGTGCTATTAGCATAAAAAAATATTTTTTAAATAAAGAGCTATCAGTAAGATACCTAAGAGAAAACAGAGGAAAAGTGCTGCATTCTTATAATGCTATGGGCTCTTTCTCACTCTACTCAACTTTTTTGTTGATTTTTGTTGATCTACTTGCTTATGAGTTTTTAAACATGGTTTTTGGAGGTAAGAAATGAACACACATTGGGGCAGAAAACCCTCCCCAGCTTGTCCTCAGTGAGATCTAGCAGTGTACAGCTCTGCTCCAAAAGCAGAGCATGCACAAACAGGGAGCAGTGCCCATATTAGTAAGTCCTGGAGGAAGGCAGGATTTATTGGGATGGAAATCACACATTGCCTTGTTTCAAAAGCTTGCAGGATGAAAATGGCTCAAGTGGGCCTGCAGCTGTGCATCTGACTGTATAGACATATCATATGGCTGGTCTATCAGTTGCTCCGTGATCCCTGTAATCAAGAGGGAGCTGTGGGATGCCAACCTGAGGAAGCAGATTAAAGGAAACAACCCTTTGGAAGAATAAAACAAATAGAATTACACTTAGAGGGCATCACCATTCATTCATACACAATCCTAATGTGTAAGAGATTGTAATTCATCGGGGTTTTGCTACTTGAACAAACAGCTTTATTTTTTTTGCCATACCTCTTGGGGGTTTGTGGCAACTGCTTGCCCTTGCAGATCTCCCTGCAAGAATTCATTTTCAATCTGCACTGCTTGAACAACAGCTGAAACAGAGAAGTCAGGATCCTTCTCACACACACTCTTCCTGGTCAGTGAAAGGGATGTTTCTGGTCGACTTAAGGGCTCTGGAACCAAAAAAAAAAAAATAAAAAAATAAATACTCATTTGTTCAGGACATACAAGTATGGAACATTCCAACATCTACTTCCCATTCAGTTACTGACATGGGGCTTTGCAAGCAGTCTGTAACCAGCCCAAATGAAGCTGAATTCCCCCACTTTGGTTTTATGTTAAGATACCAAGTCACATCTTCTTTAGGCAACAGTTAAAACAAGGTCATAAGAAGAGGAAAACCAACAAATGAGAAACATAATTTTTATGCTTTTAGATTGCTTTGTTCTGGTATTTAGTGGAAATGCCTTGTAATAGTCCATTAAAAAGAAGTATATATAATTTAAGCACAGCAGGAATTTGTAATTGGGGTGTTCAGCTATTTTGGAGGAGTCCCCAGAGACTTCTAGCAAAACAAGGGGAGTTGCTATTTACAAGGCAAAAGAAATGACCTTATCATTAAGCAGTCATCACAATGCCCACACGAATCCCAATCTTCCCAAACTTCATGGAGAAACAGAAACATCACAGCCTAGAAACAGGTTTGAAAGAAAGGAAATCAAATTTAACAACAGATGATGTGAGATTGGACTAAAAGAGAAGCACAGTGGTTATATCTCAGGACTTTAAAAGTCAAGGGAAGAGAAGAGACTCAAGTTGTACAGACATTTAGAGTGAGGGGAAATACTGAAGTGCCAGAGTGCTCTCAATGCTGCAGGGAGGAGAGCACAGAGCAAATAACATGAAATCCACCTTGAAAAGACAAGAAGTTCAAACTGGGCTGAGATTTGTGTGCATTCACTCTTTGCACATACACCCATGAAAACTTTAAACAACCATCAGTCATCTCTGCAAAAACAGGGATAGAATAAAGACCTGCTTATTCTTCTGTACCGTACCATCCCCCTGAAATGAAATTAATTTGGGCTTTATCACAGTAGCTGGACAGAAACAGCTCCAAACAGCACTACTATAACCTGAGAAAATGCTGCACACATCTCTGGGAAGTCAAAGCAACATCTGCTCCAACAGATGGTGGGTGAGGGTCTCAGAAGCTACAAAGGTGATTTATTCTAGAGCCAAAAAGAATTAACTTCTTTTTCTCTGCTTGGTTTTCTGCTAATTAAGAAACTAATTATTTGCCTTTTCAAAACCACTGGCCTTAGTGCTTTCTTGGGACACATCTGGATTCTGGCTTTTTTGTAAAGAGCAGCTTGACCACAGAGTATGTATGGCAGGTCTGAAAACTTCACCTCAGACCTTTCAAAACTCAAGCTGATCAGACTTGTTAAGGACTGCACTGAACTACAACTGCAGTCACAACTTCAGCCCCTACATTTGGGGTTTGCTGTGTTTTGTTGAGGCTTTTCCCCAGCTGAAGACCACACCTTAGCAGCAGATTTTTAGAATAAGAAGCAGTGGCTTCAAATTATGTTCTCCAGTCCAAGAAAAACATTTTCCAGTATGGTCCTAGATACTGGCATATCTACCCAACACTGCAGACTGATCTCAGTGCTCAAGGTGTAATTCAAGTACAGTCCCAGGCAGCCACGGGGCTCTTTTGTCATGAAGTGTAAAACTGTGCCTTTCTTGTGGTAGAGAACTCTGCATTTTGTATTGCTACAAATCTGTTGTGTTAAACTCCTCCACCAAACATCAACTGCTGACTGGGAGAACACACCTGTCCATTAATACCACCACAGGGAATAGACCTCCATGAGGGAAGTGGGAAACAGAGCAAGGACTGAACAAGGACTGAAAGGGAGAGAGCAAATCTTGTGCTGTGGAAGCAAAAAGGGAAGGAAGATGGTAAAGATGTGGCAGAAAATTAAAGTATACGGGCTTTAATACTTTATCACAATTTCACTAAAGTCAGAACATTTGAGGTGTTAAAAACAACAACGAAAGCACAGAAAATCCCATTTAAAAACAAAAACAAAAAAAGGGCAGTGACAGCTAAAAGAATCACATAATGACAGATGTGTGCTGAAATTGCATCTGAGCCAGAGGGGGGAAAAGCACGAAAATTCTCCTTATTGACATCATATATTCTTATTTCTTACTAGAACAAATTGTTTTATGTCTGTCCTGGTGCAAGAACTCAGCAGAGAGTGGCCGAGTGCCTTTATTTTTCAGCATGACTGGTTTGACAGGAATGTACACTTCAGCACTGTCCTTTCTTTTGGCTGAGAGAACTCGAACTGGCTTCACTTCTGCAAGATAAAAAGGAAACAGAAATAAAAAACTTTAAAGTTAGGTGGAAGCAGCCAGCCCAGGAAAAATTATTGGATTTTGAATGCTAAAGTTTTGCCACTTTAATTATGTTGGCATAGTTAAAAGTGATGATTTTCCTCCCTTTCACTGACACTGTTCTATTGATGTAGAAGCACATATGGATGGCTGGCACTAGCTCAGTGAAACAAAATAAAAATAGTATTATAATGTACCAGGATATCTCATCTCTGACAGATATTTACCTGCATTACTGTCAAGAAAAGCAAAAATAAAAAAGAAGTCCTAAGTCATTTGTGAACACAATTATACCAAAGCAAATTCTTAAAATACAGATGCAAATGTTGTCTTGTTTACAAGTTTCAGAGGGGGAGAGGGTTGCCTAGAATAGCTCATATAAGCACTTCTTCACTTTTTGATTTGGGAATTATTAATGCCTCTATTATTTCCATCACACCTCTTAAATTTCTCTCTGGACAAAAAGTCCTGCACTCTCCCAGTGATTTTGTTCTCACTACAGTTCCATCCCTTGCTCCGGTCTCATTTTCTGCTCCTCTCCCCATTCACACTCCACTCACATCTACGATAATGAAAGGAACACTCCTCTACTTAATTTATTGCAATATTGTTCCTCTGAATTTCTGCAATTAACTATAGATTAGGGAAAGGGAAAAAAAGGACATAGTAAAATAACAAAGCCCAAAAAACCAAAACCAATTACTCTACCAGAAATGAGTAGGGAGGGAATTTTGAGAAATACTGAAAGTAGGTCTAGGTCTGGTTTCTGTCTGAACTCTCCACCCTTTGTTAAATAATCTTTGAGACCTGATGATTGGTTGTGGTCTTGGACACTGAGGTCTCCAAAGGAGAAAGAAAGAGACAAAAAGAAGTGGCTCATGTCAGTTACAGGGATGAACAGCACACACTGGGACAAACAGCCAGAACCCAGGATGTGAAATAAAGTTGAGAATGGGAAGATTTGGCTGCCTGAATTACTGTAAAAACAGTTCAAAAATATATCTAAAACCATGAAAATTTCTTGATATATCTTACAGACAGTCTGAGACAATCTCAGTTCAAGTGTCTAGAGAGAGTTGGCAATGCAGGTGCAGTAACTAGGTCTGTATCTTTGGATTTGCCAAAAAAATTCTTAATGAAGTACAAGAGGATGCAAGTGTCCCAAATCAGATGGAAACAACAGCTTTGCTGAAGAGCATTAGAATTTAGGAGGGTATGGAATAACTCCTAATGATCAACCTTAAAAGTAATTCCCTCAAAGAATGATTATTGTAGCACTGTAGTAGCATGGAAGACACAGACTTACTGCTTTGATCCTGGCTGAACTCCAGCACAGTTGGGGCACCAGAATCAAGGCCAGAGCGTCTCCCAGCATCTTGAGGTTCAGAACCTTCCTTCTGCAATGCCCCACTGCTATCCAACTGAAGGCCTTCAAAGCCTGTAATTGCTTCCTCGGTGGAAGATGGTTCTAAAAACACATCCTCTTCAACAGAGTCATAATCATCACTAAGGGAGTCTTCTTCCATCCTCTCCTCTTCCACACTGTGCTGCAAGTTGCTTCTCAATTCCTGCTACAATATAAACACATCTGTCAGAAAAGCTCAAACTTGTATTTTAAAATAAACCAGAGTGGCTGCCTCTTCCTCCCCAGGAGAAAGAAGAATCTGATGAACCCGGAGCTGTGATGCAGCTAAAAATATTCCCATTCCTATGTCATGTCTGGCCTCTTTTGATGAGAGCTTGTAAAGAAAAGTCATCCTACAACTCCTGTGCTCCTTCTCATTAGTAACCAGCAGGAACATTCTGTAGGCCAAGGAGTTTTTATGTGCAAAACTAATTTTTAGGAATAAGTTACAAAAAAGCAAGTAAGGGGGAGAGCAGAGGCATATATTTGTGCAGTCTCACAGTTGTGCCTTGCTATTTGAAGAGTAGCTGCAATCCAAAATTTCCAAATGCCTTCACAAGACTGTCAAGCTCATGTAGCAGCAACTCCTTTTTAAGCGCATGATAGATGATAATAGTCCTGCCTTGTACACATCTGTACTTCAAAAACCAGCAGAAAAAGAGCTGGGGTCTAATGGGCTAAGCTCCCAGCTTGAGTTTTTTGAAGTGGACACACTGTAACAGGATTTTATGCAAAAAATAACCTATTTTGAAATTTACTGTAGAAAAAACTTCCCTGCCTCTCTCACCACACACCACAAACAGCACAGATGATGCAGGAGCTGTGGGCTTTTATGAATGCAAAAGGAAAAGACCTTGCATCTCTTAAATGCTTTTTTTTTGTCGTTGGTATTAGAGTTTTGAGATAAACATAGGTAAGCAAACTGTATAAAATGAAAACCTGAAGCTACCTTAGGTACAAATGAACTGTGACAGTCTATATTCAGTTTGCAATGAAAGTTTCAAGCTGCTACAGATTACACTTGTTAGGAAATCCATGTTGACAGAAATATATTACAAAGAGCAGACAAAGTCAGGTTCAAAAGAGGGTTTATAAGCAACTTGAGCCTTGATACCGAGCATGTCTTTATGACAGTCAAAACTAATATTTCCAGCTCTTTGACAGGAAATTGCACAAGCTTTCTTTTCCTTTGAAACCTCTGCATCTGCATTGTAACAAGACATTCAAAAAAACACATTATAGCCCCAGCAAAAATCAAAATTATTTCCATATTGAATAAAAAGAAAAGTGAGGGGTTCTTTTAAAATTATGAGCTTCCTATTAAAGAATATTTATAAAATATATAAATATCCATCAGAGTAAACAAGTTACCAGCTTGTAGAGCAAAAAATAATCATTAATGCAAGAGCAATACAGGGACAAGAGAAAGATGCAAGCTAGGAAAATATGTTTGGGAATTTCGTCTGATATCAGTGGTAAGATCTGTAAACAGTTTCATATATAGATGCTACTCCACTACCCAGAAAAGCTTTATTTATGTCATTAATTGGTTAGGCAGAAAAACATTCATAAATTTTTGTTCATTGGTTCATTTTCTTTCACATTTGTGAAGTGTGCTAGAACAAACTGCAATTAGTGATCAAATGGAAGGCTGCACAGTCAATATAACAACAACCCTTGATGCAAAGCAACTGCATTGATTATAACATTTTCAAATAGTCTGATTTTTGTTAGGTAAAACAATGACATGCAACAATTTTAGCATCATTATCTAAAGACCAACCTAAAGGCACAAAAAGCTGTTTCTTCAGCTTTCTCTAACCTGACACCCAGGAGTGATGTTCACTTAGGCAACCAGTGAAAGAAGTGAATTGAAAGAGGCTCCTTGCAGGAAATACCTCAATTCAACCCAACAGAGACAATATCCCACCTCCTAAAAATAAGGTTTAACATTTTGTAGTGTTGCTGATTGAGACTTGATTTTTTTCAAGAAACTTTACTTTTCATTTTTTTCTTTCATTTTGTGACATCTCATCAAAGCAAAATTCTCTGATGAAGACACCACTATAGACTGTGTTTGGGTGCTCCAGCCAAGGCTGACACCTGGGCACGATCACATTTCAAATGACACTGCCATGAACAACAGAAGGCAACTGCCAATTGTACCTGGGAGAGAGGACCAACATCATCATCACTGCTGCTCTCCACATTCAAGCTTTCATAAGGTTCAAAATCATCAGAGTACTCCGGAGATGGTTTAATGTAGAGTTTACCTCCTCCTTCTGTTTTAATCGCCACAGTTTTCTGTCAAAAGAAGTGTTCAAAGAAATTCAATTTCTTCTGTGTATCAGCAGTACAAAAAGAGTAACCATCACACTTCATATAACAATAGCATGATCAAGCACTGATTTTCCCCTCTGTTCCACAGAAGGTTTCTGTCCTCCCTGAGCTCACCTTTGGGCTCCTGAGTTATGTTTAACAGCCTTGGTCAAACTCCCCATCTGCTGCTGCTGCTGCTGTGCCCAGAGTGGGCAGTGATATTAAACCTTGCTCTCTGTTGTTCCTACACTCCTCTAGCATTTTCTAAGTGCCAGGGGCAGAGATGTCCTAAGACATCTAATATCCTAAGACAATCTGGGTGAATTCTTTCAGTGAGTCTATCTTTCCCCCTCACAGCATCCCTTTGCACAGCCCAACTCTGACAGGTCTGGCCAGGAATTGCTGGCTCCTCCAGTTATCAAAAAAATCCCCATGGAAAATCACTGGGAAAGGAAACTGCCATCTGGCACAACCTCCTTCCCAGTCTGTGGTTGCACTTTTCTTTAGCTAAATAATTCTAGTTGTTCATAAGGATATAATAACTCCTATCCTCCCATCCAACTGGATAAAAGTCTTAAGGAATCATCCTAAGCTAGTCCCAAGTAGCAACCAGGTTTTAGTACAGAGCCACACATCTGGCAAATTCAGCAAAGAAGTCCTGACAGGCCATAATGGAAGCTGAGAAAATGAATTCAACTAAGCAGTAAGGGTGGTAAACAAAGTAATGCAGCCTTAAAGCTTGAATGTGCAGTATTTTCTGAAAGAAAAGACAACATGCATAGCACAAACACTTGATCCACAGTGCCAAAGACCTCTAATCCCATCACTCAAGCACAGACTGGACACACAGCCAGGCCAATAGCTAATCAAGTAGTGTAATTACTTGGGTGACATGTCTCCATTGTTCTGAATTCACATTTATTCTTTTAATTATGTCCTTGACAGGTTAACTCAGATCCTTCTTTAGGCTACAGGAAAATAGGTTTCTCTTCTGAGATTTCTCTGGTGAACCAACAACTGTGGAGCTGATGGCTCCAAATTTCTTATAGATGCAATATTTTTATTTTTATGCATTTCCCTCTCTTATGATCTACAATAATTTATCACAAATTATGACTCAAATTATGCAAACTACATTTCTTTGTCCCTCAATCCTGTTGCAGGGTGGAAAACAGCAGGAACAGGCAGCAAGGATGTCTCTCCAAAATTAGTTTCTCTGTCCTTTGCACTAGATAAATTCCCTAGGGTGCCATCAGAGCCATCCAACAGCAGCTATTCTGCTGGAGGACACATTGAGCCACTCATGTCCAGGCTACAAAAGTTTCTGAGATGAATGCCACTGACACCAAACCCTTTCAATGAGATTTGCCTCTTCAGGCTTCCAAGCAGACACAAATGTGGGCAGGGTAGTATTTCATGTTTCAGTATCCAAGCCACTCAGAGAATCCCAGCTGCCCACTCTGTACCACTTGCAACCAATTTCCCCCAAAGTTATTTGCAACCTAAGAATTAGTTCAAAGCCCAATTTCTTCCACCTGCCCCATACCTGAAGCCAATTCCTGCGCTGTATCTTGTTTGGGGCAGTCTGAGAGCTGTGTTCTGGCAGCCCACTCTCTTCTAGCTTGGCTGCTTCTTCAGTAGGGACACACAAGGATTAGGAAACAGAAGAGAGAAAGCAGAAATATGATATTAGACAACAAACAGACACCTTTGTTTGTGGGTTTATGGGTTTTTGTTTTCCCCCCAGCCAAGGACAGAAGAGTAAATGTAACACATGAATGGAATCAACAGCTGCAAAGACATCCTATATCAGAACCTGGCCAATTCTAGCAGCAGGAGTTTTGAACCTCTTCAGGGACAGTTATCATCAAGTGTTTTTAAGAGAATAAATTCTTTTAAGACACAATAGCTTAACAGCAGGGGAAACCCCACCTTTCTTGATATGAAAATATAGAAATACTTTCTAGAACAGAATGTACACATCATTCTGACCCCCAGCTGGGTAGAAAGTAACCTGTCTGAGGAAGCCAGCTGAGCCCAGAACCAAACTACCAAAGGCAGACTGACAGACAGGGTACTGATGAACAACAGGTGATATGCTGGGCTTACAAAGGAATTGTGTATTTACTCACAAAATTAAGGAAACAGAAGGTATTGGCAAATTAAACAGAATGTGTTGGGAATTTAACATACTGCGCAGAGAAGGATTCTTCATGTATAAATGTACAAACAACCATTATCCTTCATTTCTAAGGCAAGGAAGAGCTGGTTCAGGAACTTCTGCAAAAAATCTCAGTATGGTCAAGGAGAACTAAAGGTCTCTGTGCTGGAAATGGCCCCAACTTAGAGTGGAACAATGGATTTCTGAGAAGATGCTTTGATTGAGAGAAGGAGACAAACAACTTGCAGGTCACATCACCGTCCTCAATGGAACAAAGGCATCACCAACACTCTCAGTAGCATCCTAAATAAAGGCATCTCATTTCCTATGGCCAAGACAGATTTACAGCTTCCATTTCTTCTCAGAGGAGAAAAACAGCTGATGCAAAACCTTTTTTCTTAAACCCATAATTTAATGGTCACCCTAAGGCTGCAAGAACTGGCACTACCAATAAAAGAAGCTATTGTCCTACAAAGGTCATAGAATCATAGAAAGATTTCATTTGGAAGGAACCTCTGGGGGTCACCAAGTCCAGCTTTCCACTCAAAGCAGGGCTTACTTTTGAATTAAATCAGGTTGCTCACTACAGCTCTCAATGCCATATTTTCTTTTTTGGGGGTTGGACAACCCTACATGCACCTATGCAGTGAACTGTTCAGAGAATAGATATGGCAAGTTTTGACTGTGGGAAAACATAAAAGATTCCTTTAATTATAGGCCCTTGGGCAATCTGGTTCACTAGGAGACTGCACAAAAGCTGGTCCAAGCAGACAGGAGGGAACAGGCCCAGGGTAGGAGCATCCTGGGGGAACAGTGTTTGCTTATGTCCATTTGCAGTGATCACAGCATTACAGGATGTTGCTCTGATGCTCCAGCACAAAGTATCTCTCCATCTTAGAGGCCCAAAATAGGACTAAACACAGAGGGGAAAAGGAATGGACTGCTCCAAGGAAGAGAAACAGCCCTTCCAACCAGAGCTCTTGCTACTCCAGTAGGCTATTCCCAAGAAACATCAGAAATCCTTTCAGTCAGCATTGCTCTGCCGCACTGGCTCTGCTGGCACCGAGGGTGAACTGTCCTGAGCTGACACTGTGAGAAGCGTGACTGGATTCAGTCACTGCTTTGGGAGAGAACTGGAAGCACCCTTCCCTTGCACTCTCTGAGAATCCATCTCTTCAAAGCAGCTGCCCAGAAGCCCCTCAAGTGTGCTGCAAATGTAAGTAGGAAAGGGGGAGATGGTAGGACTCCTGCTACCACTGCAGAGTAATTCATCCTCAGAACTGCTTGAGTGCCTGAAGAGACTCTTTACAAGTCATGGAGTGACAGGACAAGAGGGAATGGCTTCACACTGACAGGAGAGCAGGTTTAGATTGGATATTAGAAAAAAATTGTTCCCTGTGAGGATGATGAGGCCCTGGCACATGGGGCCTCAAACTGTCCAAGGCCAGGCTGAATGGAGCTTGGAGCAACCTGGGATAGTGGAAGATGTCCCTGCCCATGGCAGGAGGTGGAACAAGATGAGCTTTAAGGTCCCTCCCAGTTCTGTGAGTCCATGACTCTATTTAGTGATGGATTCATGTGACCAGGTCTCTCTAAGTCAGGAAAAATAGTAATTGAAATCCCAGGCAGAGGTTGATGCAGCTAAGCAAGTCATCTGTGCAACAAACATTACTTTGGAACAAAAATATCCCTCCCATGGGGTGGATGGGATGTGAATACCAACCAGTACCTGTCTGGGCACACAGAACAGCTCCACTGGTGTCATTCCCTCAGAGATTTGAGCTGTCAGTGCCTGTTTGACTAGGCAAGGACTGAAAAGTACATCCTCAAAATATTAATCCTAATCCAAGCAGACCCCACACTACCCTCAAGCCACATTTGTGACCACACAGATATTCACTGGAACAACAAGCAGAGTTGTGAAACCATGTGTGGGTTATAGACCCAAAGAAATGTCAGCACACCTAGAGCCAAGCTTCACTACCCTCCAACCCATCATTTTTTAATTCATTGCCAATCCTATGCATAAAAACTTTATCAATCACTATTATCAGTAATTACTCCTAGGGAACACAAAGAAAACAGTCCTGACAAACAGATTTATGATGACACTTTCAGGAACCAGAAAGAGGGATTTATGCCTGTTCTGGATTATTAAGTACCACCCATTCCTAATTTTTCAGTGAAGACTAATCCCATAGATGGATGCTTTAGAAGTAATAAATGATGCAATAACTCTCATGGGAGATGGATAGGGAAGAAAACTCAGTGCTGTATCTCAGCTAGGAATCATTCCTGTAAGTAAAATCATATTCAATCATAGAGAAGAAATGCCTAGAAATGAAAGAGACCACAAAATTGCCAAGGTAGAACCCCCAGGCAAGAAGCTCATACAGACCAGCACGACTCCCATTCTGAACTCCAGTGGCAAATCCAAATGGAAGAGGAAAAATGACAAGATGATGGTGCAGTTGGTATCTTTCACTGCAGCTTCATGTGTTTAAAACAACACTACTGGAGAGTTAAGAAACAGCAAAACACTGAGTTATCTTCTGCAGAGCTGGTGCTACAGTCTCTGATTGATGGAGCTGAGGAAAGGAGCACAGACTGCAACTGGAGTCTTCAGAGATCCCTAGGACATGTATTCCACCTTGGCTGAAGCAAATGGCTTTAAGGGACCACAGAAATAAAGAATTTTAGTTAAGCTGAGACATGACAACTGCACAGCAGAACTTTAAGAGGAAATTTCTCTTGACAGAGTTCCACTAGAACTGCTGCCACAATATCCCTTCACAATTTTTGGAGCATAAAGTCCAAGACATTGATTTACACCCTCTTTAGCTACCTGAAGATGTATCAGGCCTGTGTGACAGAGCACCCAATTTCCACCATTCCCCAGTATCCAAGAACAGGACCATTTTTACATCATTACACACAAGGTTTCACTCTCACAGAGAACAGTGGAGCCAGGTGACAAGCTGATTCCTCATCACCATCCCATAACCTGCAGGAAATTATACAAGCTGAATATACCTAAGCCTCCAAACAAGTACTATGTGCCCAGTGTAGCAGGAAAACAAATTAAGGAAATGAAGTTAGAGACATGGTTGGAACAGTTAATGAAGGAAAAGTTAATTTCCAGTATAGCTGAGATTAATATACTTTCAATCAATAAATTATCATACTAGGTAACTCTTTTAACTCATTGTCTTCATTTTTAGGTGAAAATTAAGCTTAAGCAGGCTATCACACATTAAAAACCACTCTGAGATAGGTTGTAGCAAGTGTGAACATAACTGACTAAGGCTGGTAAACTGCTTTACACAGGGATTTAGTAAAATCAACTTTCTTTCCATTATGCTAAATAGATTAGAAGGCCAGTAAGCTCATATTTTATACTTTCATGCATGCAAAATTATTCCTGTCACTACACTGCTCTCAATGACAGACAGACTGAAATTAGAAACAAAATAACCCATTTTTCCATAAAGCCAGCTAATCACTGGGAAAAAATAGTCAATTTTCTTTACTTCAAATATTTAAATAAAGATTAGCTACCCTTTTAAGACAACTATTATAGCTTAAACATAATTTATGAGCTTAATGAAGCTATTACTGGGTATAATTTGATTACAGCCTATGTCATCAAATGTCATTTGTCCTCAGGACACCAGACTTGGATAACACTGAAGTCCATCAGATCTTAAATCCTCTTATGGTGTTATGTGTCAAAGGTATACCATTATTTTCCCCTGACAATTTGTATACATTTCTAATCTTTTACTTTTAGTTAGAGCTGTTTAACAAATGAAGAGGCACGGATGTTAAATGTTGGAATTAAAGAGGGATTGAGTGAAAAATTGATGGGGTGTTACAGAGACTATTCCTTACACACCACCAGCTTAAACAATCTGATTTCCATGGAATTTCATCCCACCAGGCTCCAGTGGTGCTTGGTGTCCCTGGATGACAGTGACCTCTCTGACTGAGTTACAGCTCTGGCACTCACCCTTTGTCCTGGTGGCTTTGGCCCTGTTTCTCAGGGAGCTGTGTGGGATGATTTTCCTGCGGTGCTTTCTCAGCTCAGAGTTAGCTCCATTCACATATGAAGAAAATCCTTTTTCCAACTGCTCCAGTTTGATTTGCACAGGGTCTTTTCTTTTTAACCGTTCCTGCAGCCTGAAGGAGAAAGGCCAATAATTCATCCTTGCACAGTGCATACACAGATGGTCAGATCAGCAATAAATACAACAACACACCATGTCACAAAGCTGAAAAATACCTTCCCAGTTCAAGGAACCCTTTCAGAATACATCTCCCAGGGTCTGTTCCTGTTCTGTAATGTCTGTATGAGCACCCACACACAGATGACAGATGAAGTTTGACCAAGCTTTTCCTTTCTGGTATTTTTCCCATGTTATTTATTTCACATTCTTTCTTCCATTTTGTATTTTGCATATTTAACCTTTCCTCTTAAGAATTTTAAAGAATTTCAATTAGAATTTCAAAAAGCTTAAAAAACTGTTTGCCTCTTTTCAAGAATAAAAAAAAGATTATTTGTGGCTTGAAACTGGAGATGGAAAGCCCCCAGCCAATATTGCAGTTAGAGATACCAGAAAATTAAATGCTGGTTAAAATAATCAAAATAATGCCCTTCCATGGGCTCAGTTTCAGTGAAGCAGCTGCACTCCCTCTTCCAACTCTCATCTTCTCTCCTTTCACCATGGATTATAGCCAGACCATGCTAATTCCTTTGGTGAGGTGACATGAAGGCCAGGAGGTTGGCATCATGTGGGTGACAATTTGTGCACTCCCCTGCACCACCTGGTTTCCCTCAGACTCCAGGATGGATCAATCCACAAGCCAAAGTCCCCCACATGTCTGTGTTGTGACACCAGCCACCTTTTCCCAAGAGCACATCCCCAGCAGTCAGAATTAGAGCTCTGATACCAAGGATGCAAGTTGGTTTAACCATTAAATAAACTGTTTTTATCATTTTCTAAAACTGCTTTAGGGTACTGTATAGGAAAGAAACATGTGGTCACAAAAATTGTCTAGTCTCTTAACATAATTGTGGCCTTCAAGGTCTTTTTACCAAATTTGTTATAGAATTTGATTAGAAATCTTATGACTTGTGTTAAAGGAAGGAATCCAGCAAGAAAGTTCTGTAGACTCCTCTAAATGAAGCTATGAAGTTCATCTGTCCACGGTATAGTGACAGGAGCACATGAACAAAGAGGAAAATAAATGTTTGAAACTTGTCTGAGAAACACTGGAGTTTGCAAAGGCAACTTGGCTGCACTTATTTCCCACTTCTCTGTATTTCTGACAACATAACAACTGTGCCTCATAACTACAGCCTCACACAGCGTGAGCTGCCAGTTACTTCTGAATCTACAACCTCTTGCTCTATAAACAAAAATCTTTCTGTCAGCTGTGGAAAAAGTAACTATTTTAATAGATGTATTTATATGTTAAATGCTGAGGAAATATTGTGATCTCATTTAGAAATAAGAACTTCTAGAAAACAAAGGGAAGAAGAGAGAACACCTGAATGTTTTAAGGCACAGCAAGTCAGATTTTGCATCACAGCTGCTGATACTTGATACAACAAATATTTCATACCCAAAGTGGTAACAAATGCAAATCTTACCGGTTTCTCTGCTGAAGGGATATTAAATATTCGTCATGTTTTTCATCAAAGTCAGTCACCATGTCTTAACATATACCTGAAATGAGAATATAATGGTCACACTGAATGATTTATTATGGAGTACCACTGGTTTTGCACCCTCAATAGATGAGAAGGCTATAAACTGAAAAACATTCCTCCTTCAACCATGCATAAAGCTATCAGGGCTGTAAATAAAGCTCCTGAAAGAACAGAGGAAACAGCAATTGTTTTACTTATTTTCAGAACCCTTCACAATCTACTGAAGAACCAAAAAAAAACTAAAAGTAGAAATCATATGCTATAACAAGTTTATAATGCCAGACCTGGCAAGCAAGATGGCCCTGGGGCACAGCGGAAGAGCTGTGGAAGGAATTCTCTGAGCTGCTACCACTCGTTAGGTCAGTTCATCCTACACCTTATTCACTGCTGAGGCTGTATATATTTGAAGTGTTTAATTGAAGATTTTACCTGGCTTGCCATTCAGGAAACCTGAATTTTTCCAGCAGTCCTCACCACACCGCTGCCTCAAGTTGTGCCGGGGTGTGCTTTTGCACTTTGAGAAGTCCAAATGTGCCACCAGCACGTTTCGTTGAGCTCTGTACCAAAGAGAGCACCGCGTCTTGTGTCTCTTACCGAGCGCAGGGCAGCTCTGCCACATCCCGGACACAGCCCGAGGCACGGCTGGGGCCCGGCCCCGCCTCGGCTCTGCCCCCAGATGGACACGGAGCCGGGACAGAGCCCCGGACACAGCCCCAGATGGACACGGAGCCGGGACAGAGCCCCGGACACAGCCCCAGATGGACACGGAGCCGGGATAGAGCCCCGGACACAGCCCCAGATGGACACGGAGCCGGGATAGAGCCCCGGACACAGCCCCAGATGGACACAGACCCGGGATAGAGCCCCGGACACAGCCCCAGATGGACACGGAGCCGGGATAGAGCCCCGGACACAGCCCCAGATGGACACGGAGCCGGGATAGAGCCCCGGACACAGCCCCAGATGGACACGGAGCCGGGATAGAGGCACCAGAGAGGGGCACTGGGCGGACACTGACCTCGAACAGAGCCCCAGGTCGGACACGGCCCCAGGACAGAGAGCCCGGACAGAGTCCCCAGAGGACAATAACCCCGGACAGAGCGCTCATATGGACACGGACACGGGACGGACACTGACCCCGGGACAGAGCTTCCGAACCGGTACGGACCGGGAAACGAGACCCCGGACGAACGCAGATCCCGGGGCAGAATCCCCAGACACGGCCCCTAGGCAGACTCGGCCCCGGGCAGACTCGGCCCCGGCCGGGCCTGTTGCTCGGTTTCCCTGGCGACGGTCGCGCCTGTGCCGCCGTCAGTTCCTGCGCGCCGCGGGCCCGGAAGCGGCGGCGGGGATGGAGGCCATGGAGCCGCTGTGGGTACTGCTGGACGAGGTGGCCCTGGAGGGGCTGGACGGCATCACCGTGGCCGCGCTCTGGCACCGCCTGACCGTCCGCTCGCCGCCCTTCCCGCTGCCGCTGGAGCCCGACACGCAGCAGCTGCTCTGGGCCGCGCTCAGCGCCCTGCCCGACGTGCGCTTCTACCTCCTGCCCCGGCCGCGCCCGCCGCTCCGCCTGCACGACCGGTGAGGGCAGCGAGCGCGGCGGCCCCGGGGCCTTGCCGCCGGAGAAGCCGGGCCTGGTTGCTGGGCTAAACGTGGGCTTGGTCGCCGGGCTAAACTCGGCTAAACCCGGCCCGGCTGAGGGGCTGAGCCGGGGCTCATCGCGGGCTAAACCCGGCCCGGTTGAGAGGCTGCCCCTTCTCGCCCAGGCTTTGCTGAAGCAGCGCTTGGGTAGTCGGTGACAGCAGGCGGGGCCCAGGGTGGCTCTGAGCTGCTGTTCAGGCATTATAAAAATAATTTTCACTGTGCGGGGCATCAGGCATTGGAGTAGGTTGCCCAGGGAGGTGGTGAAGGCACCATGCCTGGAGGTGTTTAAGATCCGGCGCTGGGTGATGGGGTTTAGGGGTCACAGTGGTAGTGCTGGTGGATGGCTGGATAATCTTAATGCTCTCTTCCAATTTTGATTATACCATGATTTAGGAGATCTGTATATCAGTCCTGGCTTGATTTCCAGTCAAATGACTACTTGCTACTTAGGTACAGGCAGAATTTTTGTCCTGGACATCAGGGTGAATGTACCTGTCATTTTCCTTACCTGTGAACTATATGATTCTCTTATTCCCACTACTTTTCTTATTCCCACCATATCTTTGAGTTTTCAAAGATTAAATGATGCATCTCCCTCCTGCACTCTCCATGCTGAAAAAGTTTGGTCATGCTTGAGGAGTGCAGCTCTGCTCTTTGTATTTTTCCAGTTTGGAGGTTTCAAAAGAGTTTCATTTTTCCAAGACACTTCCTAGAGGTATCAGTGTTGTTCGTGACAATCTTGTATTACTCCTTCCTTAGTTAAATACTGGCTCTTGGCTTTTATTTCAGATATGAAGAAATAGACCTTGAAACAGGAATATTGGAATCCAAAAGAGATCCTGTTTCTTCAGATGATATTTATCCTATCCACATGATTTTGGACAACAAAGATGGCATACAAGGTTCCTGCCAGTATTTTAAAGAGAGAGTAGATATCACTGATCAAATAAGGAAGAAGGATTTGCAGCCTTGTTACACTTACAAAGAAGCTGTTGAAAAGTGAGTGAAATCCTTGGCATTAAAATACTTCAAAGTTCTAAAATTTACTTCTTATTCAGTTTGTAATGGTGTAATGGTGTTTGTAGAAAAGGATTGATCTGTCTGTTTTTATGGAGCCAGTAACAATACATTACTTTTCCTTCTGTTTCTTAGATGGGGAGAGAAATTAGTCATTGTTGCTTCCCAAGAGCAGCGCTACAGAGCTTTAATAGGCTGGGAGGGGGACCCTGACTTGAAACTTCCTGACTTTTCCTACTGCATTCTGGAGCGTTTGGGCCGTGCTCGGTGGCAGGGAGAGCTTCAGAGGGACCTTCACACTGGGGCTTTCAAGTAAGTTTGTGTCTTGCTCTGAGAATTAAGTCCAAGGTTGTTTTTAAGTTTTCCTGTGAATATTTGAACTCTCATCTGTACTGTAGTGTTTCATTCTTACTACCAGGAGTGCTTGGTTCTGGGAGCCTGTTTGGTACCACTGTATTGGTCTCATCGTTGAGTTCATTGTCCTTCCTGTTATTTTCTCAGAGAGCCAAAAACCTGTCTGGTGGGTCAATACACAGATTTCTAATTTGTGGAAGTTCTTGCTTTTTCTAAATAATTTCTTCTTCAAATTTAGGATGGAAAAATGTTTTTCATTTCATTTTCTAAATTGCTATCTAAGTATCTTACCAAGTTCTGAAGGGATTATTGGATGGCCACCTTTTGCCCACATCATTTCTCTGTGTGACATCTCCCCCACTGAGTGGGAGCCTGAATTACCAGCTCCCAAGCTAGGCCCTGTATCTTGCTGATGGAGAAGCATTACACACCTTCTTAGAGAACTTCTGGATGTGTCCTGAAGTTCTGGAGAATATCAGTATTGCTCTAAGGATTCACTGCTTTTAGGACATGAGTGGGTTGTAGCTTGCACACCACCTGGCACTGTTTTTTTGCTGCTTAGGGGGCTCTTGTAGGTAACTAAGATGACAGGGACAGAGGGGAAAACTTTTATGGATGATTTTCTGTCAGTTTGGTGGCCCAAGCCAGCTCATCAAGAAGGGAAATGAATCCCAGAGTTGTTCCAAGGAGGGCAGTGACTGCAGCATAGCCACAAGTTAGAGGATGGAAAAGGAGGGCATGGAGATACAATGCTGATTCAACCCCCTCATCAAACCATGTCATGACACTCTGTGCCTAAAGGCTCTAGGTGAAAATCAGAGGTATTTCTCTGTTTAATTGGATTAACTATGAAAATAAATTTCACAGGTTTTCTTTATTGTGGCACTTCCTGACTTTGGGTTTTGAGTAACTTTGAAAATTAGCATGTGTCACTAAGGCCATAGGTAATATAGGTAAAGTGTTCTGGGTGCTGGATAATTCAAATTTGTTTGCAGAAATTCCTATTCCTATAGATATCTTGCCATCTTTTCTTTAGAGTGGATGCTGGAAAGCTTCATTATCACAGGAGAGTATTGGACAGAAGTGGTCTGATAACGATGCAGTCCCACGTCATCCGACTGCCGAGTGGAGCACAGCAGCACTCGATTCTGCTGCTCCTGACTCGCTTCCATGTTGATAGGTATGGTTTAAGGGTCTCCTGGGTACACTTTGACCTTTTACTGTGATGAGGGATTGTTCTGTTGTCACAGAACCATCAAAGTTTTTTGGAATTGACGTTTTTCAGTTTATTAACTCCTCTTCCAAATGTCAGACACTTTAAAACTTGGAGCTTTTTAAGTCTTGGAGCTTTAAGCAACAGGTTCTTCTAGTGCCTGTCACTTGCCTACATAAACATAACTCTTCTTTTTGTAGCACTAATCATTCCGTTAATTTTTACTGTTTTCACTTAAACACATTTCTAGTAGATTTTTTGTTTCATTTTTCTATCTTGTTTATGATTAGAACTTGTGCTTCTGTGGGTTGCCAGTGAAGTAACAGCTTGGGCTTAGTCATTGTTTCCTCATTGAGCTCTTTTCTTAGAGACAAATTATCTCATGTGCTATTCACAGGAGGAGATGAAAACTAGAATTCCTGAACCAATCTGAGAACACTTAGCATACTTTCTCTAGAGACTGACAGTTTCTAGAGCTACAGCTCGTGTTTATGAAGTTATATGCATACTTACATGTAAAATAATTCTCTTTTTTTGGTTAGGAGGAGCAAATACGATATTCTGATGGAGAAGCTCTCAAGTATGCTAAGTGCTCGTTCAAACCAGATGGATACATTAAGAAACTTGAGGGAAGAATTGGTGAGATGAATTACTCTTTCAAATTCTCACTCAGTAGAATCTAGATGCTGAGTATCAAAGGCTCTCATTCATACTACCTGCTTCTAAAGTTGCACAAAATTCTGGGCTAGGATATCAAAAAATGGATCTTAAAAACATACCAGATTGAGCTGCTGTTGGTGTTTGTCACAGGGAAGCAGTTCTGTTCCAACTACAGCCACAAAAACGTTTTGTCAGTGGAGGTCATCATGCAGTTCTTACTTTCCACTGCTGCTCTTTGTGTGGATGGCAGAGCTGGAGGGATACAAGACACTCAGGAACATCTCAGGTTCTGCACTAAAAGTTTCTCATGGACATCCTAGCCCAAGATACTGTGTTGTAAGAACAGGTGGTATGAATGCATTTGATACCACTCAGCAGCAGGTGAAGCTTTTCGGCTGCAGTGACTTTTGCCATTTCACTTTGCATCAGGGCCTTTGTGAGAGAACCTTCAAACGTCTCTATCAGTACATGATGAATGCTGGCCTGGCCAAGGTCGTGTCTGTCCCCTTGCAAGACATAAACCCCAATGGAGGACCCTACAAGACAAAGAAAGGTGACTGGAACAGTGGTTTTGCTTTCTTTTTGTGTGATTACACTGATGCTATTCTATCTATGAGATTTGTATCTTAAATTAAAGGAGGTGTAAGTAAAAAATCTGTCCATGCAATTATGTAGATAAATGTGCTATTAAAGTCAAAATGCTGCAGCCCACTTGAATTAAGCATTTGTTACACATTTTTAAGGAATCAGTATCATCAGGTTTGTTGGGTATCAATGTAATCTGTGGTCTTGGGACCAAATAAGACTGCTCAAGCCAATGCAGAGTAGTTACAAAGCAGTCTGCTGACCTTTCAGGTTGAAGTTAAATGACAAGTCAATGAACTTGACAAAAAAAATACAAGCAGAGTGTTGTTGAACAAAAAAGTTATGTTGAAAAGAAGGCTCATTACAAAATAAGTTAAAAACCAGACCATTCTTGTTTATGAGTTTTCCTGAAAGAAACATTCTGAGTTTGAAGGGACCTCCAAGGATCATTGAGCCCAACTCTTAAGTGAACAGTCTATACAGGGGTCAAATCCACACCCTTGGCATTATTGGCTCTCACCAGCTGAGCTGGTATCAGGGTTGAGGTAGGTGAGATGCCCAAAACTGCTATCCAAAAAAGTCACAGTCTGCTGAGGGGTGGTTTAATGCATAACCAGCTTTAAATGCCAATTTAATTGGTTCACAAGAGCTGCTGCTGACTTCCAAACGTGTAGTGGAAAGACAAAGAAGAGCAGGACTGCATGAGGAAAGGGAACAAAAGAAAGTTTCTCAAAGACTGAAAGGTTTTTTTCTTCACAGCAAAAGATACAGATAAAACTTTCACAGGGAAAAAACTACAAGAAATAATAATGGAAAGTATGAGGAAGGATAGTACTACCAATTGAATTAATGCAATTCCTGATGGAAATCTAAACCAAATCCTTAATCACAGAAAATCCTAGGAAGCAGATTTGCAGAGTTAAAAAGAAAGTAGTTCTGAAAGATGAACAGTGTCTATTTTAGAGATAACATGAACTGTTTTTGAGAAAAAAGAATAAATCTGATATGAGCTAAACATTGCAAATTACGTAGTCTTTGTGAATGGGAGTGATCTTAAAGGAGCAAGTGAAAGAGCCAATAGAACCATGAAAAATTCCAGAGGACAAAAAAGAGTGCTGATTACATGGAGTTGGATTAAGGCTCTTGATAAGACAAATTCCTTCAAATCTTTTAAGTCTAGGAGAAGGAAATTGTCTGTAGGGAAGGTGTATTCTGAACAAAGAGAAGCAGAGGCCAAAATAGGTACAGCATCAAGCATGGCTGAGAGAGAAATGACCCAGGTCTTTCAGGAGTGTTCCAGTGAGCTGCAAACACTCCAAAAGATTAGACAGCATTCCTAAAAAACAGTTCATAGGCAAGAGTAAAAGCATTTAACTTCCAGTTAAGGTATTTACTTAGAAGATGAGAAAATACGAGCTCACTTACAAACCTGGTGGTAGCCCCTAAGTCAGTGGTGTTTTGTGCTCTGTCAGAGATTGTCAGAACAGCAGCTGCATTTACTACTTAAGTTTATTGGGAAAAATGCCTCGTGATGAATCTTTCACTTGAATGATAATTCCATCTTACAGATGTAAAAGCTGAAAATCCACAAAAATGCCTTAAAACACTAGGTATTAAAGGAGGATGAATTAATAATAGCTGGTTTTCATCAGAGATCAAGATAGTCTAATCTCTGGAGTTATACAGAAAAGAAGATAGAAATATGTGGGACACACTGAGGATGAAGCCAGAGCATCTGCTATGGGAAGAACATTATTGGGCAGCAGGAGCTAAAGGCAAAGGCATTGGTTTGTTTTGGGAGATTTCTTTTCTTTGTGGAGTTTTTTTCTTTGCTTTTTCAAATACTGCTTCTAGTGAAAATTAATGGGCTGTAGAAATACAAAGAATATAAAAACAGTGCTTGCAACCCAACCAAAATGTCAGCACTTAAATCCTAAGCAGCATCCTAGAGAAAGGATTCATCTTGAGGGAAAATAATGGAATCATGTGGCCTGGAGCACAGTCATGTGGTGAAGTGACTGTGGGTTAAATTTGTGTCAGCTGGGCGTCAGTAACTGCTCAGATATATAAACACAAGATAAAATTCATCACCTGAAACCTTAGTGATTCCAGCTAAAGCCTTCACCTGGCCTTTTCACAGCAGTCTGTAGCAGAGGAGCAGGGATGGCTGGAGATGTTCTCTCCACTGCTGCAGGTTGAACTGGCTGCTGCTGCAGCAGCTGCTGAATCACTGCAACTTGCCAAGGTGGCAGTGTCCAGTAACGCAGTTTGAGTTACCACTGGTGTGAAGTGGTCCATCAGGACACTGAGGAGAGCAGGATCTCAGCTCTCCTGCAGCCATCTGTCCCTACTTTACCCTTTGCTGGGAGGTCCCAGTGAGTGGAGAAGTTACCACAGCGCAGCTGATGGACAGGAACATGCTATGAAATTAAATCATCTACAAGAATCTTGTGGCTGGTGGGCATGTTCTGTCCTTGTAAAAAGGAATGGGCTTATACACAGTGAGTGATCTCCCAGTCAAATATGTGTTCTCCAGGTGTAATTCTGTGGTTCAGCTTAATCCCTCCATTGATTTATTTATGCTGTGGGAGTTTCTCCTACTGGACAGTCCTATCAGTGGCACAGATGTGAAGGTTTGGAGCATCTCAAAAATTCACCTGATTGCCAGATTCATACAAAGGGAAAAGCTGTAACAAACCTTTCCTAGAAATACCCAGCTCTCTTTAGTCATTTGTTCCCCATTGCACTGCTACTTCTTCATGTTTCTGAGAGAAATAGATTTGTTTAAAGCTGTACACGCCCTCTGCACTTTGTTAGGAGCTGTTACTAACACTCATTTTTCACAGGGACCGATGTCATGGTCCGTTGCCTTAAACTGCTGAAGGAATTTCGGAAGAAAATGGAAGATTATCATGATGATGATGAAGAGATCATCACAAAAGTTGTTCCACCTGTGGATATTGTTTGTGAGAGGGATATGCTCACCCAGGCTTATCAGCTAAGTAGGTGATGTAAGACATTTGAAGACTTTTCCCATTACGTCCTTACTCCTTGTAGTATAAAAGAAATGTATGTATTGCAGGTGTTTTGACATTCTGGGTGCTTTTGTATCAGAAAGTGTCAATTTTTCATCGCAAAATGAGCTTTATGTCCAGATTAGACTGGAGGTGCTGCCACCCTTAGCCCTTCTTGGAAGCTTAGCAACTATTCAGTACCACCCAGCAGAAAGAGGATGCTGTGATGGGATGAGAAAAGATGAAGCAAAAAGTGTTCCTTATTTTCCTATCACTTTTCCTTTCCAAATGGAGAAATGAATATCCAACTGTGGAAAGCTGCCAGGGAAAAAAATCATCCGTGCTTCTAATTTGAAGCTTGTCACCTCCATGCAGCATTCTGCTGGGCACTGCTTCATGTAAAATTATGGTTTATGACAGTATTTGGCTGACTATTTTATGTGTCTATGAAAATGTCTTTAGTTAGTGGGGAATCTTAAATTTACTATTCTGACATATACTGTTGTTCAGGGAAAAATTAATGTATATAGAAATATATATATATACACATATATATATATATATAATTCAGTCTGATTATTTTTCTGAGATTTGTTTTTTGGTTGCTTTTCTTTCTGCAACAGTTGAAAGTAGAGGAACCAAAGGTATTTCTCAGGCAGAACTTCGCCTGGCTATGAATGTGGGGAAGCTGGAAGCAAGAATGCTCTGTCGTCTTCTGGAGAGGTACAAACTTGTCAAGGTAAGACTGAAGGAAAATTTGATTACTCTGGCAGTAACATTGTTACCTTCAAACATTAGAAACAGCAGAGATTTGAGAATGACAGTGGGAGAGTCTTGGTAAGATTGAAAAGATAATTAATTCAGTTGATAAAAGGTGTGTAAGGCAAGGGTTCAGTATTAGGGTTGTAATCTGCTCTAATCAGAGCACTGAAGGATCTTCTCAAAGACCCTCTCTGTCCATGTAAAATCATTAATCTACTTGCCTTTTGAAAGTACCATGAAATTCTGGAGCAAAATAGTTACTTCTCAAGGAGTTATGATGATTAAACTTCCTATTTTGAGATATTTCAATGTTTTTTTCATTTCACAAGACAAATTCAGCTGTCATGTCTTGCATGCACCCAACAGTCCCTTTCCACAAAGGCAGGATAATTGCCATCTTCCCTCAATGGGGAATCTTTTTAGAAAAATATTGTTATTCAGTAAAAAGTTCTGTAGAGTTAAAAAATAAACCATTGGAATAGCTATACATATTTTTCCCCAGTTAGCTGTGAGAATGAAATCTTCCTTTATTGATTGGTGAAGTGTGTGTTTGTAGATCCTTGAAAGCTCCTGTTGTAGCAGACAGGGCAGCAGCACTTGCACTGAAGCCTGAGTCACTCAGGGAGCTCCTATGCCCTTATTTCACAAACATTATTGTTCTGGAAAAAATTATTTCCACTCTGATCACACACTGTTTGTTCTTCCTCATACTTTTCTCCATCCCACATACCTTAGGAGTTTCATTCTAGTACACTGGTAATCCAGATTTGTTTATTTTTCAAGCACAGAATTCCTTTTGTCTTCTCTGCATAAAGGTTAGAGACATTTTTATTACTTAGAAAAAAAGAATAACACGTTATCTTTTGATGGTGGGGAGTAACACTGAGAACATTTTCCCACTGTTGATGCTGGAGAACACTGCAAGATGGGAGAAGTAAAGTGATACAATAACATTCCAACTGTTTCCCTAGGGTTTTATGGAGGATGAAGGTCGACAGAGGACAACAAAGTACATTTCCTACATTTTTGCCGAGGAGAGTGATTTAAACCGTCAGTTTGAGAGGGAGAAGGCCAGGAGTGAGCAGTTGGCTACGGTTACTTTGGCTCTGGTGCCAGAAGATTCTCCACCTGTGGAAGATGGGTCTCCTGGAGAAGAGGAGACTGTGGCCTCCGAGTCTGACAATGAGGAGGAAAGGAAGGACAGGAAGAAGAAAGGAAAAGGTCAAAAGGCCAACTCTGGTTCTCCGTTGAAATCACGTGTCCAAGATCATGTCCATCAGACAACACCAACCAAAGGTAACTTGTGATTTGGAAATCTGAACAACAACATTTTTCTTATGGATCATTTTATTAAAGAACAAATAACTTGTTATTCATTTCCATTATGGTTTTTGGTCACAAATTTATTTTTAAGCCTGTTTGGTTATTTCCCTGCTTTCCCCCAAGGTGTTATGGTTTGGAACATCAAGTGTGGTAGCCTCTGGAGATTCTCAGGGCTCAAGTGTGGCCTGGTGCCTGTGTCCCAGTAGTGTTTGTGCTGTCTCTCCTGACCCCATGCCATGTCACCCCTTTTTCTTGAGCTCACACGTTGTGCTCCTTGGATATTCAGAGCTGGGATGACTTGACCCACAGCCTTACTCACCTGAGTATTTTGTTGCAAAAATGTCTTGTCCCCTGAACTTAGTTACCTCAGCTTTTTCTTTAGTTATTCAGAAAATAGACCAGCCTTTGGGGGACATTTTTAAAAATATATGGGGGGGGTTTACTTAATTTTTTTTTTTTTACCTGTTTAAATATTCTTACATCTTCTCTGATGAACTCCAAGGGAAAAGAGAAGACCTCTATTTTTCTATGTAGATTATCTTTAGAGTAAAATTAAATTCTCATTCTGCTTTAAGTCAGAAAAGTCATGTTTCTGGCACAACTTGAGAATCTTTGAGACAGAAACTCTCCTTTCTTCAGCAATTTTTGGATAACCCCTTCATGGCTTTCCAAGGTGTGAAAAGGTTTGTGCATGGAGAGAATTATTTGATGACAGAAAATTCATACTTTTTTTAACTTTACTTTTGGAGGCTGAATGCAGTCTTTCATGGGCAAACCACTGCTTCCAGCAGGGCAGAATATAGGAAAAGTGTAGCAGAATGCTTTTAAGTGCAGCTACCTGGGTAGATGGGAGAATGCCTCTTAGAGAGAGCACTGAACAGGGAGAACAGAACAAATAAAAGGCTTTTTGTTCTCAAACCAGCCTCAAAGCCAACAGCTGTGAAGTCTCAGGAGAAGAAGCAGCCTTCCCCTCAAATTCTTGAAGATCCTGAGGAGCTTCCAGACAACGTTTCAGGGGATAGTTCTACTTTGGGAACCCTAAAGCAGGAGTCCAGTGTTTCAACCTGTGCTCATCCCACGGATGAAGATGGAGATGTGGCTGTGGTGGAGGAAGTCAGACTTGAAGATCCTAAGGTAAGACCACATGTCTTAATATCTTCTTGTTGGTACAGCTGTCTGAGCTAAGTTTTGTGCTCTTTTAGCAAGACTTCAAACTAGAGTTTTTGTATTTATCAAATTGTTTGGGATTTATTAAAAAAATTTCAAAGTACATTCATATTTTGGCTGCGTTTTATTGTAGGTGTAAGTGAAAATTTTTTTAGGAGATAGGAGGGTAGATGTCCAAAATACAGTTCTGGGTTAGTTTCCTGGTGCTCTCCAAATTCTGTGTTGACTGAATGCATGTCATAGCTTAATGTAGCACACAAGTGCTGCTTCTCATCCACTGTCTGCCTTCCTGGGAAGGGGAAATAAGAGAGAATCTTCATCTGAGTAGTTTGTTACAAATAAATCCGTCCAAGCTGGGAACCGCTCAGCTGTTGGTGAGTGTGAGGAGCCCCCGTTAGGCTGCAGCCCCTGGCTGGCTGATGTCCTGTTCTGATGTGCTGTGCTGTCCCCAGAAGCGTTCCAAGGCCGCAGCAGTGGAGAGGTCCCACGAGACCTGCAGGCTGCTGAAGCGCCGCAACCTCATCGTGGAGGCCGTGCGGAACCTGCGCCTCATCGAGAGCCTCTTCACGTGAGCCAGGGCACAGCAGCATGGGGGAGGCTCTGCTTTTGGGGTGCTGGGAGCACTGGGGGCTTGTTCCTTTCTGCTTTTGCTTGTCCCATCTTTGCTGGCACCATTGCTGTAAGGAAGGAGAGGGTGGCAAAGAGAGGCTGTGGGAGGTTGAATCTTAATCAGCTGTTTGGAAACAACAATAGTTGCATGCAGATAATTACACAAGAGTGCTTTCATTCATTATATGTCTCATAAGTACAGATCAAAGAACTTATTATAATACCATTTATAGTATGCCAGACTTGGGGCCACGTTGTAAGGTACAGCACTTCCCTGCTGCACGATTCTTGCATCTGCATCAGTTTTATCTCTGCATGGTTTCAAAACTTGTTCATGTGTTATTCTGTATGGGCTGAAGAGACTCAGGTTTTCATGTCACTCATCACTGATCACTGGCAGCCTAACAGGGCCCCCAAAGTTTGCTTTTCAGTGCAGTTTTGTGTGGTGTGGTTATTTGTCTTCTCTTGACACCTTATCTGAGCTGGAGATACTTCCCTAAATGTTATAATGTCTTTCAGCCCTTTAAGATTTCACCTTCGAAAAGAAATGGGAATTCCGGTGCTCTGCTAAATCCTAAATTTTCAGTACTGTGTTGTCACAAATAGGATTGCACCATCCATCTTCTGTGTCAGCACAGAAGATCCTGGCATGTCAGTATACCCAGGGCTGCTTGCTGTAGGGATTTAGTTAGAAATCATGGCCTTACTCTCCTTGGTCTGAGAATTTTGAAACCTTCTGTCACCTTCTGTTGTTCACTTGCAGAGTTATAAAATTAGAGCCTCATCAGTGATTGATTGAGTCACATCCAAGCGCAGGCTTGGAAGATATTTCAGATCTCTGCTGTCCGTTCAGTGCTGCCAACAGGTTCCTCACAGAATCAGCAGAAGTTCTGTCCCCCCCAGTCTCTGCCAAGGAAATTTACTGGTGTTTGCCTTCCATTTGTTAATTACCAGGATGTGGTAATCTTTCGGGACAGTTGAAGTCCATGTGTATGTTCAATTCCCTTATTGATTCCTGTATTATCTTCCAGGTCTTTTTCAGAATTGATTCCCCAGGACTGAAAGAGCCTGGAATTAGGGCCTGGGGCATTTTTGGGAAAGTGCATGGGAACTGGCATGGGGAAAGTAAGGTGTGAGCACACCCCTGCCAGCTGTGGCAAGGGAAGAAGGGAGAAGGGAGCTGGTTTCACGTGGGTGGGATATGTGTGTCTGTACCTAAGTTATGAATGCAGGAGTTGTTTCTGTGCTCCAAAACCACTGAATAAATCCTTTCTGCCCCAAGCTGAACTGAGCTCACAGACTGCAAGAACTGACTGCATTTGTTAAATCACCACCTAAAAAAGCTGTAGGGTCTCCTGACCTTAGGGAGGCTGCATTCATAATTGCACTGTAGCCATACACAGGGGAACCAGGCATTGAGAATTTACTGTCATCAGAACAGCAGCTCTCCCCTAACAAGGAAAAGCTTGAGTACAAAGAAACCAGAGCTGAAATGTAAAGAAAAGTTCCCAGTTGTCTCCAGCAAAAAGCAATAGGGAGCAGGGACTGTTAGAAGTAGGGAAAGAAATGGCTGTTCATCCCCACATCCTCTAACAAACCACTTAGGCAGTTTGGAGCATTGCTGGCCTTAAAATGTAGGGTATCTTTGGCATCTTTTAGACTTCAGAAGATGGTCATGGATCAAGAGAAGCAAGAAGGTGTCTCCACCAAGTGCTGCAAGAAGTCCATCGTGCGGCTGGTGCAGAGGCTGGCGCGGGACGGGCTCCTCAGGCTCTACCGCACCACGGTCATCCAGGATGGCATCAGCAAAAAGGTGGCAGCACAGACACAGCCCTCATCTCATTTCTCACAGTGTCTTCTTGCTGGAATGCATGGGTGACTTCACTTCTTATAGCAGGACCCACAATGGAGCTACCCAGAAGCTTCGTGTCAAACTAAGCTACTGGCAGAACCAGATCACTGTTTTCCTTTATTGGGCTGCAGATAATTGAGAACAAGGAATAGGCCAGAGATCAAAGTCTCTGAGTCTCCCTTCCTAGAGGTTCTGCTGCTGATCAGTTGTGTGTTTCTTGGTTCTCTCTCTGTACTGCCAGGCTACACCAAAAATCCATTTAAACAGTTTTTAAAAGCTAAGAGTATATGAAAAATCCTAAGTGATCTTCTGAGTTGAAGTTTACAGAATATGATTTTTTATTTTAGAACAAAAATCCACTGTTAGTGAGGTTTATGGAAGTCAGATGTCTGTGGTTGTAGAGACTTGTCACTTACTCTAGTGTGAAATGCTCATAAGCAGGAGGTTGAATCCACTGAAAATGACCTGCTGCATATTTAGTGTAGAGCACATACGAAATCTTACCAATCTGAACTGTGTGCTTTCAGCAGCAATGTGTTAGCTTGGCCTTACACCTAATGATCTCTGACTTTTCATTTATCCCTCTCAGCCTAATATTTACAAGTCAAAGTATTTGTTTCTTAATTATTTCAGCTTTTAAAAACACAAAACCCAAGGTTTGTAGAAATGTCATTAGCAGTTTATTGGTACAAAGACCATGTATTTTGACCGCTTGTTTAATGCAATGTAGCAACAGAGATTTTCATCCAAAAGTGTTGATGTTCTGTGAATTACTAAAAACATCATAGATTCATCCATTGTGGCTACTGCTAATTAACTGTTAATCTCAGATCATTTATGCAGCTGATTAAGAGCCAGTATCTCCATAAACCTTTTGTTTGTGTTGTGCTGCTGTGAGCAGGTGGAGTTTGTTGTGCACCCCTCAGTGAGCCCCAATGATCCCCTGGTGAAAAGCGCCATCGAGCAGGTGCGGTTCCGCATCTCCAACTCCAGCACTGCAAACAGGCAAGTCAGGGATGCCTGGGATGGCTTGGGGGAACTTGGCTTATCTAGGGTGTGCAAAACTATGCAGAGGAAATAAACACAAGGTAAACAAAAAAACCCAAACAAACAACCTCTTCGTTAGCAAAAGAGAAATGGAAGCACAAAGCTGAGGCGATGTGCTCCTGTCTCCTGAAGTCAGGGAAGAACAGGAATTGAACTCTGCTTATTTTGTACCTAAGTGCTGTGTGGTTTTACTGCAGGATTAAAGTCCCCCAGACACCAACATCCCAGGACTATGGTGAAGAAGAAAACCAGGGGCAAGAGGCAATTCCTGATTCAGGAAAAATGCAAGAGAGCTCATGTAAAGCTGATAATAGTCGGGCAGGAAAAACTGATGAAAAAATGGGCATAACACAGTTAAAGAACTATCACCCTGTTACAGGTACAGCCAACTTTGGGGTTTCTGTCATCCTTCACCTTCCCAGTTATTATTAATAATATTTTTCAGATATTTCCTAAGATACGAAGGGGTTTTTTCTTCTCCTATAGAAATAAAATTTGATTTATATTAAACCAGTCTCACAATCCAATGTTTTCTTAGCTACTTATGTTTTTTTACAATTGTGAACTGGAGCATTTGTATTTACTATTTCTTTACTATTTGTAACTTATATTTACTTTCAGCTGCTCTTCCTTCCTTCCAGTTTTCTTCACATTAGTTTTGCATGGAGAGATATTTCTTCTGCTCTAATCCTCTTTTTATTTCTGTTTTGTCTTTATTCTTCCCTCCCAGTTCCAGGACTTGGACGGTCTCTCGGCTTTCTTCCCAAAATGCCCCGTTTAAGAATGGTCCACATGTTCCTCTGGTACTTAATTTATGGACACCCTTTAAATGAAACACGGCAAAAAGGAGGTAGTGATGGTGAGAAAACACAAGGGCTGGATGAGAATGCAGCTATAATTGAAGCACAACCAGATGGGACCTTAGAAATTGTGTCAGCTGTGGTGAATCCTGAGACACAGGAGACTGAAGTAGATCTGTCTAATCAAACAGGTAAGAAGTGGCACATCCTGACTTTACTACAGACCTTACCACAGTTCAACAGTGAAAAACAGATAAAAGTCTACTTCAGAAAGGTTTGAAAATAAAGGGTTTAAAGAATTTTCAGGTAATTTTAGATTTTCAGGCTGTGAGCTGCCAGTTGTGTTGTGCTTGAGCACTGACAGTGAAACTCGTGGTGTAAGTGTTGGGTTAGTTGTGTCTGAGGCAGTGTTCTTGTTTGCAGTGTACGTGGATGACTCGTCGTGGATGCGCTACATCCCCCCCCTACCCATGCACAGGGAGTTTGGGTTTGGATGGGCTCTTGTCAGTGACATTCTCCTCTGCTTGCCTCTCTCAGTCTTTGTTCAAATTGTACAAGTCAGCTACAAGGTACTGCTCTTTTGTTTTCCTTCAAAATCTGATGATGTCAGCTCTACCTATAGGCTGGAACAAATATCCCCTTAATCTGTTTTAGCAAAACTAGACCCTGGAGAGGAGAGGAGACACTTTAGTCTTTTACAGAAAAAGTAGTTGCTTTCACAGGCTCACTGGAAAAAAAAAAATGTATAGCCTTGTAATACTGCAAATTCTTAAGCTACTATTTTGCCAAGAGCTTTTTATAATCTCACTGAGTCCTCTGCCTCATTGATTAACAGGAATAATGTTAAAGCATTTTACAAAAGCAGTAAGTTTTGGTTAGAAAATATTTTAGTAGGCAATTCTGGTAGCAAAGCTTTATACTTGAGGGGATAGTTATATTTTGCATTTTGATAAACTTCTAAAATAATTCTAGGTGGAAGGTCTGGAAGATTTTTTAAATGATCCACTAAAAAAGCACACTCTGATCAGATTTCTTCCAAGGCCAGTCCGACAGCAGCTCCTCTACAAAAGGTAAGCAGCTGAGTCAAAATAAGTGACTCTAGAGAGGAACCAGCAGTGGCTGATTGTTTTCTCAGTTATTTCCTGTTTGTGTCAAAGAGAACTGTGGCACTTAAGACAAGGATCATCAATCCTTAAAGGATAGTGTGCCAAACTGTATTTTTCTCTCCCAAATAGAAGGTAATAAGAAACTAATAAACAATATTCATGTATGCTGTCACGCAGTGCTTGAGAGCTGGGAGGTTCTGTCCTTCATAACTCATCAGCTGGATGTTGCTTCTGGATAAAACACACTCCTGACTGCTACTAAATTCAGAATTTAATAGGGTGTAAGTGTTGCTGTCCTTCATAAATCTTTCCAGAGGTGCCACATTTCCCAGCTCCTGCCTCTCACACATTCAGTTTCTCCTCATACTCTGCGTGGCATGTCTGCCATGGTTTGCCATTTCTCTTCCAGGACATGTAAAACTTGAGATTGAACTGAAGAAAGGAAAGTGATTTGAATGTTTGGAATCAAGAGCACCTTGTTAGTTTTCCCCAGAAAGTCACTGCCAACAATTTATGAATGGTTGGAGGTTTATATGACATTTTCCAAACCTGAAAATGTGTCTTTGGTGAGGGAACGAGGCTGGGCAGCATCAGCAGCCAAGGCTTATGGGGAGCCGAGGTTTGCAATTCCAAACCTACTGCTAAATGTTAGAAATTAGAAAAATTGAAAATTGGCATTTTCTGAAATCTGCAGGCTCCATCTGATGGGTTGATGCAAAACAAGATGTCACATAACCAAGCTGTCTCTTCAGCCTCTGTTCACTAAAACTTCTAACTGAGCCAAATTTCTAGGCTTGATCTTTCTGACCCCCAGAGAAAACTCCTGCCAAAATCCAACTCCCATTTAACTGCATTTAATTCTATCTTAGTGAAGTTAAATGTGGCCAAAGCTACTTTTTACAAACTGTCTCAGGAAGTAAATCTTGCAGGAGGTTCCTTCAAATGCCAGAATTTTGCCATAGATGTACGTATGCAGGATGGAAAATGCTGCACTTTTTGCTCTGCCAAAGCTTTGAGCAACTGAAAGCAGTTTCTTGGAGTGGTAATTTCAAACAACCTGAACGCCAAGAATCATTGCCCAGTTCTTCATACATACACATGCAAAGGCTTGTATTTAGCAGCCATGCTTTCTTACTCCTGTCCTCTTTACATAACATGAAATTGTCTGCAGATCTGCTGTTGACCATATTTAATTCATTTTTACATGTGTTATTTCTGGCTAATTTTCTTTTTTGCTCGCAAAATTTTGATTAGTATTTGGCTAAAATATTTGGTTTGTGATTTTAGGAAAGGGAATTTGGACCCTTGGGGTGTTACATGTTTTTCATAGGCTGATAATTCAAGCTAAAATACCACTTCAGAAATTCTGTAACTGTGGTTTGCTGAAAGCTCAGGTTGTTGTATGAAAATGCTGGATTTTCTGGTATAATTTTTCTTTTTTCATGAGTGCTAATTGTAACACTCCTGCCATTGCTACAGGAGGTACATCTTTTCAGTGATAGAAAACCTTCAGAGATTATGTTACATGGGGCTGCTGCAGTTTGGCCCAACAGAGAAGTTTCAAGACAAAGACCAGGTAATTAAAAAAAATTAAAAGACAGTAACTCTTCATAAATTTTTCAAGATCTGGGGTTCATAATTACCTTAAATGAACTACTGATGTTTCAGATGTATGTGCAAACCTCCAGATCCAAGTCTCACTGTAAGTTGTGCAGATAATTTTTCACCTCTTTCTCTGGAAGAGAACTACTCAAAAGTATAATGCTGAACACTGCATACAATAATGACCCAGGAGGTCCCAGACTAGCAAGGCTTAATGAAAAATGAGTATGACACATTATTTTCCATCAAGATGTTAAGCTTGGATGTCTGACACAGAATAAAGGCACTGATCAGAGTAAAATAATGAGATTTATATGCATCTTTTTAGCTAGAGAGCACCTGCAAAGGAGAAAGCAGACCAGACTTGTTAAGATTAGGCTCCCAAACACATCCATGCAAATCCCGAGTGAGGGCTTGCAGGAAATAGCCACTCTCTGGAAACTTGGACTATCCTGTGTACAAGGGTGAAAAGAAACTGTTCTAAATCTAGAAAGGAAATTTCTGGATTGCTGTCAAGGGAATTTGGGAATACAGTGCAGTAGTGTGGGAATGGGTGTGGCTGCTGTCAGAGCAGTGGCTAAAAACAGCAAAGACAGAAACTGTCCAGTCCTGACCTGACTGTGTGTTCTATTAATTAGGCAGTTTCAGTGATGTTTACAGCCCGAGCTGTGCTGTGTCTGGCAGGTGTTTGTGTACATGAAGAGAAATGCTGTGATTGTGGACACCACCATCTGTGACCTGCACTACAACCTGGCACAGAGCAGCCGCCCCTTTGAGCGGCGCTGGTACGTCCTCAACACCCTGCAGGACGTGGAGAACTTCTGGTTTGATCTGCAGTGTGTCTGCCTGAACACACCCCTGGGTATGGCACAATTTGACTTCCTGAGCACCTTCACTGTTCTTTCTGGGCACACCACAGTTCCTCTTCCCCTCCTAAAACTTGAGCCAGGCTCTATTTTTTCACTTCTGCTGTTTTGGAATGTTGTCCTGTGCGAACAAAAAAAAAAAAAGTTGGGAGCTGTGTCTGTATAATTTTATGAAGTTATGATCCACTTGTGTTCATGGCAAAGCATTGCTGCCCTGTTGGAAGTGTCAAAGTTGACCGTAGCTCTTCTCTGTGAGAGGCAGGCATGTTGTATTGGGAAGGGGTAAAAATGGCAGTACTATGTGGGAGCAGTAGTTTGCCAAAGCAGGGTGGATTGAAAATAAGTAAAATTCTGAGTTGCCATGCTGAGAGTGAAACCCCTTTGTCTGTCCAGGAGTTGTCCGCTGTCCTCGGACAAAGAGGAGCAACCTTGCAGGGGAGGAGACTGCCCTGGATGTGGAAAAGGAGCAGGAGTCAGCAGTGAACAAACACAACCTGGAGCGAAAGTGTGCCATGATGGAATACACCACGTAGGTCACCTCGGCCCCTGCAAGCTGTTTGAGCAGGGCAAGGACTGTGCAGGTGTTGAGGATGTTACTCAAGAGCAAAAGCCCTTGAGACTCGAGCATCTCAGCTGGGTGTTCTGTGGAGTTCAGCAGTGAACTGAGTCAAAGGAGATGTAGTTCTGTTGCATGTTCTCAAGAGCTTGGCTGCCAAGCAGGTTGTTGTGCTGGAGGGAGGGATAAACAGATGGGATTTCCTTCCAGAGCAGTACAAATCCGTGTTGCAGGAGTCCTGAGGAGACCAGAGCTGGGAGGGAGGGAATGCTTCCCAGAGACCGTGAATGCCAGGAATAACAAATTTCAAGGTTCTCTGTTCCTGTGCTTTATATCATGGTATCTCAGGTAGCTTCAGCAGCTCCCCAGTGCCACATTCTGAATCCTGTCCCTTTGTGCTGCTAACTTGGCTGTAATTGGTTGCAGATTAATTTCTAATGTGCACTGTGATCTGAAGGTGATCTCTGGAGCATTTAATCTTCTGCCTAATCACACCCAGAATACCTGGGAGGGTTGCATGCTCACAACCTGTGACAGCTATGCAGAACCCAGCTACATTTTTTATATTGTGTTGTTCACTGTGGTTTAGCTCTGTCAATATTCTATTTTGTTTCAATAAACAGTCTGTTTAAAAGTATTTTCAGTTAGTTCCATGTTGCAGGTAGATATATCAAGTTAGCTCAAAAAAATAATGGAGTTGAGGGATCCAGTTCCACTGATCCTTGCTTGAACTTCTGCATATGGTCTCTTTGTGTGTCGGTAAATCTTTTAAATGGGATATCTGGTGTTTATTTGCAGTTAGGCTGGGGATGACTGCGACATCTTTAAGAAAGAAATAGTTTGGGGATGTAACTGATGGTGTAATATTACCCCCTAAACTGGGAAGGCAGTGGGGGATTTCTGCCACATTGCACACACACACCAGTTAAGAGCACTGAGAAGGAATCTGTACAAAGTAATTCCTGAGGGGTTTTTATCTCTTGCTAGTAGAGGTAGCAGAGAGGTGGTTGATGATGGATCCATCCCTGGAGATGGGCTGGGAGCTGCAGGTCTGGATTCCAGCTTCTATGGGCATCTGAAACGCAATTGGATCTGGACAAGCTACATCATCAACAAGACCAGGAAGGTGGGTATTTTAAAATTTATACACTGTAGTGACTTCTCCAAGTGTTAATGTTCTTAAGGTTGAGGTAGTGACACCAAATTCTTACTGTTTGCATGCTCTCAGTAAGGGTTTGCAGCACTGGAACAAAATGAGTGCCAGATGTTCTCAAATCTTGGTGATGAAATGAATGAAAGAATTGGACATAAATTTGATTTGAGAACTGAATTTGACAATGAATTTGTTATGACATTCAACCAAAGGAGAAATACTTCAATGAACAAGCAGTCTACACTACTCAATGGTTCCTCTTGCCTTTCTGGAATGTAGAAGTTGTCAGACAAAACCAAAACATTCAAAACAAGGAAATGGACAAGGAAAAAAATAAATAAAAATAAAAAAATAGGGAGCCCAACACATTGCAAATCAGAATTGTGGCTAATGTCCTGTCTCTGATGGAAGCTTGTAAGAGCAAGGGATAATTCCTCAGAATGCTTTCCTAGCTGTCTGCAATTTTGGCTCAAGGCCATTCTAAATCTGGGGCTGATGTTTCAAAGCAGTAATAGCTTTTTTCTTTCAGCATTAATTTGTCTGGTTTTTGTGCATATGTAAGTCTTTACTATCCCTAGCCTCCTTTGGCAAAGTGTTTCAAATTCCTCCTATGTGCCACCACTTCTTTTTGATGCCTTAAGCTTCCCAGTAATTGTAGAGTTAAGGGAAGCTGTGAAAAACACATTCTTCATTATTCTTACTGTTTCACTGGATTTTTGTAACCATCTCTCCTGTATCTCATATTCATCTCCTTTTTTTAAGACTGACATCTACTATTCCCAGCATGGAACTGTCCTGTCTTTAATCATTCTTACTGCCTTTATTTTAACCTGGGATAGTTCTACTTGTCTTTTTTAAGGTGGAAATACAATCTGAGAGCTCTTGAAGGTTGTTGGCAGTCACAGACTTTTACAGCTGCTCAGTGCTGCTTTACTCCCTAAGAAATTCATACATTTCCTTTGCTTTTTCACCATTACCAGGCATTGAGCAGGGACTTTCACAGAACTGCCTGTAATTACTCTCCCCTAAGTAGTGCACAAGTCAGAGCCTATCAGTGGATATAATATTAGAGTTGCTAATTTATTTCCCTCAGGCAGGATCATTTCACTCTTGATTCTGTCTGCTGTTCAGTCACCTCATTGTTGAGCAGTGACACAACCTCCAGCAGCTCTTTGGTCTCTGCTTTCCTCTCCACATCTTGTGACCAACTTCTGCTCCCAGTGAACTCCACACAAGAGAAATGGGTTTAGCAGAGAATGGTAAAATTCCCAGTGCATTGCAGTTGGTTCAGGTTCAGATTTAGGATGGGCAGAATGTACTGTAGGCGGCATTTACTCAGTGTTTGTGTTTGCATTTTGGTTTTATGCTTTTCAGAAGTTCCTTTGGAATGTAAAATGCTTTGGAAAAATACTGTTTTACAGAAAACTCTGCTTGGCCTCTGTAGCAATGAAAGAATGCAGCATTTCTTTTCTAGTAATTACTGCTTTTAAACTTGAGGAGATTTCTAACCTTCACAGTCTAGTGGTCATTTCAGTGTGATTTAAGAAAAGCTCTGAAGCCATTCTAATGTGTGGTAGTAATAACACAAATTAGTTCTTTGTTGTAGCCAGGGATCTTTTCCTTTAAACTGCAAACTTACTTCTGACACTACTCAGATTATAAAAGTAGATTGTTGTTAAAACCAGTGCACCCCTTTTGCACATCACCTTTTTTAAAGCTGTGTTGTCTTAGGAAAATACAGTTCCTGAAAATGGACTGACAGCGAGGCTCCAAACCTTCCTCACCAAACATCCCCTATCACTCAGTACTGGAGGTAAGGCCTGAGATTGTGCCACAGCCCCTCCTGCCTTTGTCAGACCCAGCATGAAGGGTGTGGGTTGTTCTTCCAGTAACCTGAGATGCTTCTGGGACAGTAAAACAGATAAATGATTTTATTCCCTATTACTGGCTATATGGAACAATAATTTTTTATCTCCTATTGATGACATGGGTTGGTCCTGTCTCCTTACAATGATCTAGGATACTTCTGGGGCTGTAAAGTAGATGTGTAAATAACTTCTTATAGAACAATAATTTCTAGCTTTGTAATTTCTGATGTGCAGTTTGCAGAATGTCCAGAGGGACCAATGTTTTTTAGCACTGTTATCCAGCCTAATGTTTGAGCTAAGGAGGAGAAAATGCTTCAGGTTGAATGTAAAACCTCAGCTCTGTTCCCTTGTGTTTGTGCACTGTAAACTAGACTTAATTACTTGATGATTCCTCATTAATGTAGGATTTTATTCTGTGAACTGCTGAGAAGGGGCATGAAATGACAAGACTAACAAAGAGCAATTCTGAGAGGACATTTGTCTTTTAATTTACTGAACTTTGTCATTTGACCTTTATACCTTAACATTGTAGAATGTTATTGCTATAAAGGTCCACTGCTATAAATATTTGTCATTTTAGGTAACAAAATTAATATTTTGGGAGAAGCAAAGGTAGGATCAGAATCACTTATCCAGAAAGAGGAATGTATTGAAATAACTAAAGAACCAACCCAAGATCGAACTAAACGAGTGAGAGGTGGAAAAAGCCAAAAGAGGAAGAGGCTTAAGAAAGATGTTGGAAAGAAGACAAAGAAGAAAAGGAAAGGTAAGAGACAGGAAAAAGCAGCATTCTTTACTCTGCTTGCACCTGCAGGAAGCTGCTTTGGAAAAGAGGGTG
Source organism: Pseudopodoces humilis (assembly GCF_049639895.1). Taxonomy (NCBI): domain Eukaryota; kingdom Metazoa; phylum Chordata; class Aves; order Passeriformes; family Paridae; genus Pseudopodoces; species Pseudopodoces humilis. Next base: position 4,848,309 of record NC_142217.1, on the reverse strand, counting down.
TGGGACAGGGCAGTTTGACCATAGCTGTGGGTTGCCTCTGTCAGTGAGGACGCTCAGCTGTCCTGGGGAGAAGCAGCAGCACATTGTGCCCATGAGCTGTGTGTGAGCCACAGCTGCACAGGCTGGAGGAATCCTCATGGAGTCTGTGCCAGTGCAGCTCCCTGCAATCCATGATCAGCTCTTGATTGCTGGCTTAAAGATTCCTCATGGAATGATGCTCTAGGTTGTCAGTTTGCCAATTAAAGTTTGTTTTCTCATGTTTGGGAGAGCTACTGCTGCATTTCACTTTTAGACTGCAACTTCCTTCCCTGCTCATCTCTCATTCTTGGGTGCTTAGCCTCTGAGTTCATCAGAATATGAAGTGCTGAGATAAATGTCTTTTTTTGTTTCCCTGGCTTTGTCAGAAGAGGATTCTGCAGACAATCGCAAACGGCTGCGCTACCATGACAAGGCTGACCAGAGCGCCCTGCTGAGGATGACGCGGCTGCGCGTGACCTGGACGGTGCAGGAGGACAGCCTGCTCATGCTCTGCAGGATTGCCAGCCACGTGCTCAATGCCAAGGTGCTGAGCACCCCCAGAGCACACGCATTTCACCAGCCAGGGCTTCATCCTGCTCTCAGCGTGTGTGTGCACAAAGCAAGTTTGAACCGCAGACACTTCTGTTCCTCCCGCAGGTGAAAGGGCCGTTTGTGCCCTGGCAGGTGGTGAGGGACCTCATGCACTCCAGCTTCGAGGAGTCCCTGGATAAAACCTCCCATTCCGTGGGGCGGAGAGCCCGCTACATTGTCAGAAACCCACAGACCTACCTCAATTACAAGTAAGAAGTTTTCTGTGTTCTAGATAGAAGCTAAATCATCCTGAAGGGACACGGTCCTCCTACATATTTCTTTTGTTTCCTGTCACTTAAAAATACCGTCTTGTTTCCAACCTGCTGCTGTCAGATCTGTTTTGAACTGGGAAAATTTCAGCTCTGAGCCACACCTTCAATTGTATCCCTTGCAGAGTTTGCCTTGCTGAGGTTTACCAAGATAAAGACCTCATTGACGATTTCATGAATAGAGAAAATAACTATGAAGATCCACAGGTAGGAGGGAAGTATTCCAAAAATTCATAGAGTACTTTATGCTGTTCGGATTACCGAGTACTTGCGCTGTGATTTCATCTCTTTTCTCTCCCTTGAACCTTTAGCTATTTTTAAAATAGCATCACAGTAAAAATGCAGCATCATTGCTGGTTTGGGAGTAAAGTGGACACAGGGCAGCTTTCCAAAGGCACATAAACAGCCCCCTGTGCAACAACCATTGTGTTTTCAATGTGCTTGTTTATAAACACCCATGACTAACATCTCTGTCTGCTGATACTTTTTTTATCCTTTCAGCTACATTGTTATCTGAGCAAGAAAATGGTTTTGCTCTGTAATTTCTAATTTTTTATTCCAGTTATGTGTTAAAATGTCACCTTAGCTTCTGTGGATGAGTGCAGGAACACAAACAAATTTTATAATACTTGATTTGAGCAACCAAAAGATTTTATTTCTTTTTTTCTCCATTTAAATGAACCATAATTTCAAATTGAAAAGTTGTTTACTCTTTCAGTGCAAACAATTCCATTTTGAATTTCAGAATTTTCTCAGAACTGGGACAGTGTCACAGCAAGATCATTTTTATCCAGGAATGACAATTTCTACCATTGTCAGAAAAGCCCATCGGTTCTGTTGTTAGATTCATGTTGCTTAAAGGAAGAGCAGTTGTTCATTGATGAGACATCACTGAAATAAATGTGTCCCCATCCCCAGAGTCTGGCTTTGGAAGGAAGTAAAAATTTATTTCCAGAGAACATTCCTCTGATATAACAGGTGTTCTCCAAGCCATGATTGTGCAAACAAACTTCATGGAGAACATGGAAGAGCCTGTAGGGCTTGAGCAGAAGCTTAAACATAGCTCTAGCAAGAGATCTTGCTGTTAATTCAGGAAATTGTCTTAGAACATATGTTGATGGTGCTTGGCTTGTGGCTGTGAGCTGATTACAGATGGAACCTGCAACTGTTCAGTGAATCAGCAAACACAAACTGCACAAGCTTTTCCCTGCTTTGCCTTGCCTGTTTTACTGCTTCTGACTTCAGAATTCAGCTATTGCTACAAGGATTTCATGCACACTTTAAAAGTAGAGGGGTTTTTCCCACTCTAAGAAATTGAGGTTAATGACATTTCTGTCTCCTCTTTTCAAAGGTTTGTGCAAAGGAGTTTAAAGAGTTTGTGGGAAGACTGAAAGAGAAATTCAGCTCAACCCTGAGGAATCCCAAACTGGAGATTCCTGACACTCTGGAGGAGCTCTTTTCCAGGTATTTTAATCATGCTGCTCTTGGCTCTGCACATGGGCTGAGGCAGTGAGAGGGGACAGCAATTCAGAGCAGGGTTTTCTCTGGGCATGATTTAGACCCTCTGTACTTGTACCCTTAGTAAGAAATGAAATTTTACTAAATACAACCAGCAGTGTTTCTTTCATATCCACTCTTCCTAAATACATATAAGTGATTTTCAGTTATTTGCACAATTTTGCTGATTTCAAACCATTCTTATTGCTAAATAAGACTTTTAAACCAGAAATTCACTACAGCAGATTTTCCAAAATTGTCAAGTCCTCAGCCTTAGTGTTAGAGATGTTACTACTCAGACGTAACTTCTCATTGCAATAGAAATCTAACATTTTCCAGACTAACTAGCCCCATTTTGTATCACAAATTGTAGCTGGTTGCTTAGCTGAATCATGTCAGTGCTGCTAAAAGCATTGATAAGTAAGAGCACTCAGCCTTGTACAGAATTCTCCAGCTCCAGGTTGTTAAGCTTCTTCATGATGCTTAACACTTGAAGAGCAGCGTGGAAGAATTGTGTCTCAGACCATTTTATGATAATAAATTTAGCACCTTTGTAGTTTTTCTTATTTTAGGAAGAGCTGTGCATTACAGTAGAAGTGCTGCTGGCAGTAACTGGAAGTCCAAAACCTCCATAAAATGACAAATCCTTTCAGTGCTGAAACCATCTCCTGTCCATTGTTTTATCTCCTTGTCAACAGATATTTGAGTGGAGATGGATCTGGACAGTTCTTTTCCTGTCTGACCCTTGTGCTGAGGGCTGCTGGAGCAGACTGTCCCCTGGGCTGGCCCGGCACTTGCCTCATTAGCAGTTGTGCTCATCAGCCTCTGGGCTTCATGGCTGATGCAAAATAACAGGAAATCATAGAAAATCTGGTTCTAATGTTCTCCTTTCCCTTCCCTAAACTAGATTTCGAGTGCTGGCAATTGGAGAAGACACAAATCAAAGCACAAAAGAGGATAATCTGAGCAGGTGAGTAGCAGTAGCACCACTTTCCTCATTAGAACCAGGCCACATCAGCCCTTCCCATCTGTGGGAGTCATATAAAGAGTGTCCTAATTCAGTGTTTTCATCTGTTTGTTGCAGTGTATAAATTTATTAACAGAAAAATACTTTGAGCAGACTGCAGGGGCCTCTGACAGAGATTTGGTAGATAAAATGATAACAGAGATGACCTCAAAATTATTTTATCACTGGGACAACAGTGTACATTTTCTGTGTGGGTGTTGTATCTTAAGAGGAGGAGATGTTATCAGGGAAGCTTTGTGTCAGATTATCTGGACTGATCCAAAAATTCAGGGTGGAAGGTGAGGGAAACCTTTTAACAGATTTTAACAGAATCTTTTAAACAGATTCCTTTACGTGAATGAGCTGTAGGATCTCGTGCCTCTATGCTTCTATTTCAGAAGCAGGTGATGGAATTTGTATATTTTTGTGCTGGTTTAATAAGTACCTCATGTTCAAAAATCACCAGGAATAAATGTTTTTCTCTTCTTTCTTTTTTCTTTCAGTATTTATGATATTCATTTTCTAGTGCTGCAGAATCTGATTCAGAGCACACTGGCACTCTCAGATCACCAGATGGAATCTTGCCAGTCATTTCAGGTATGTTTCAGGCGAGTGTCTGGACCAAACTTCACTGCTCATAGAATCCTGGAATTGTTTAGGTTGGAAAAAACCTTTAAGATCATCAAGTCCAACCATCAGCCCAGCACTGCCAAGGCCACCACTAAACCATGTCCCCAAGTGCCACATCCACATGTGGTCATGGAACCCTAAAGTTTCTCCTCCCTCCATTGGCACATTCCTTTTTCAAATGGGAGAAAAGAAACCCAGAAACTTGGATTTGTATCCATTATGTGAGGAGTATTCTGCTTTTAGGAAATTATATATTGTAGGAAGATTTTCAGTTTGTTTTCTCTCTGAGGATGAGAGTGCAAGATGTGAGGTTGAAACAATCCCCTAAAACCACATGAAATAAGCTCCACATCACTTCCAGTAGGTCAAGCTGTACCATGCTTTAGTGCCCACCTGAGCAGCTGGAATGTTCCGGAGGAGATATCACAAAAACAATCCTAATACCCAGTTGACACTGGTGTTGGGGGGGCCTCTCCAGGGGAGCCTTGGGGACTACAAAAAGAGATCATCAGTCAGTCAAGTGCTTAAGTAAGGTCAAAGTTCAAAGGGAGTTTAACATCTCATAAACAAGAGTGGAACCTGGATAGCCAAGCCCACAGAACCAAGTGTTTCTGCTGAAATGAGGGGAAGAATTTACCAAAATGTGTGGCAAAGGAGCATTTTTCATATCTATAATTCCAGTGGGAGCCCAATCCCATTTCGAGTATCAAGTGTTGTGCAGTATTTAATTAATTTAATTGGCATTTACCATGGCAAGTCTGAAAGGCCATAAATGGAGCAGAGGAGTGAAGTGAACTTATAAGGATAATTTTCCTTCTGGCTTGTTGCTTCCCACCCATTGAGTGGCTGTGAGCTGGGTGATGCAGAGCTGTCACTGGGGGTGTCTTGCAGACGTTCCGGCTGTACCGGGAGTACCGGGATGACATCCTGGTGAAGGCTTTCCTGGAGTGCCAGAGCAGGAGCCTGGTGAACCGGCGCAGGGTCAACCACACGCTGGGGCCCAAGAAGAGCCGTGCCCTGCCCTTCGCGCCCATGTCCTACCAGCTGTCCCAGAGCTACTACAGGTGGGTGGCAGGGGGACACTGCTGGGCTTGGAGCAAAGGAAAACGTCTACCCCAGCGTGGCATGGAGGTGACAACACACGAGAAGTGTCTGGAGTGAGGAACCTTCAGCTGAGGCTGCAGAGGAAGGTGAAGGTGGAGCTGACATCAGTCAGTCCTTAGGTGGGGAGCAATCAGGGCACTGAGGGAATAGGGCCAAGAGCTGGGCAGGACTTCAGAGACACATGGAGAGGGGAGGAGATGCAGCACCACAGTTGTAATGTGGTGGGAAGATTTCTTTAGCATTCCTGTGAAGCAGCAGATGATATCTTTGCTTTTTATTTGCTGTATGCTACCTGACCTTTACACAGTACATGAGCACCTAATGTTCTGGAAATAGTGAAAGAACTAGTGAAAAAGTAGAAGAGTGAAAGCAGGTGTGTAAGGTGCTTGGTCACCAGCTCTAGCATGAAACTTCAATTGTTTGGCTCTTTTGCACTCCATAATTGTAAAACTCAGAGCAGATTTTAAAGGATTTGTGCTTCTTTGCGGTTTTGTGCAGGGTTTTTACGTGGCGCTTCCCCAGTACCATTTGTACAGAGTCCTTCCAGTTCCTGGAGAAGCTCAAGGATGCTGAAAAATCAGACCAGCCACACAACTTCACATTTAAAGATGAAGAAAATGCATCATCAGAAGACATGGTGGCATTTCCAATGGATGGCCCTGGTGGCCAGTGTGTGGCCATGCTTTCCCTGTTCTCCCTGGGACTGGTGGCTGTGAATGTGAGAATCCCAGAGCAGATCATTGTGGTGGACAGCTCTATGGTGGAAAATGAAGTGATAAAAAGGTAAATGCCGTTATTTGCATTAGATAATACAGTTTGGGGATAACTTAGATGAAACTGGACAGGAATTAGAATTTGTTGCACTGCACTGTGGCGTTTTTACTGTGCTATTGTTTAGATTTTTATTTCTGAGGAGACTTAATGGCACTTAGGTTAGTGGCTGTCATTATAACCCTGGGCTGCGTTTGCCTTCACATGTGACATTTCAATTGCTTGGCACTTCAGTGCCATCAGAGCTGACATGGAAAGAAGAGCACTGGCTGCTACAGGAGCATTTTCATCAGCGTTGTGCCTTGGCATGTCACACAGACTGAGAGGGTTGGTAACAAGGTTTCAGCTTTATCAGTGGAACCTCTCACCACAGCAGTGCTTCTGTGCACCGTCTCCTCTTGGATTTCATTTTCCTGCAAGCCTGCAGCAATGGCATGAACTGAAACTGTCCCCAGGCAGTGGGAGCCTGGGAGCCCTTTTCCTTACAGTCATTATGTGCTTTCTTAAAAGTGCAACTACAATCTCTTAGTAATTTGACCTGCTGCTTCCTATTGTGAATACACATGGAAAACACTTCGTTCTCTTTCTCTTTAGAGCAGTTTAGTACCTACTTGAGGATTGTTATTGTGGTCCCTCTCCCATAGTGTGCTGTTCTTTAAAATGAGCAGCTTCGGTTCCTTCACTTTATTCACGTTACCCAGTTCTCTGTCTTTCTCATTATTTTCTTCTGCACTGAATTGTGATGTCAAAAAACAAATGCCATGCTCTTGCTGGCAGCTCTGTGCCAATTCCATCTTGTTATATAGGTGAAACACCTGCTAATGCATCCCAGGATTCTGAAGGGCCATGGCCTTGCCAAAAAAATAGCAGCCAAAACTCCCCAGTGCAGCGATCCATGCGCAGCTTATAATTCCTGTGACTCACCTAACAAGCTGCTTTTCCTTTATCTGGTTAATTGTTCCCTCTCTGTGTGGAGGGACAGATGCAGAGTACTGTAACATAAATAACATGTATTTGTCATAGGGAATTACTCCCTGCTCTTTTCCAGGCTGATTCTCCAGTGTGCTGGAGATACTGTGAATACAAATCCCAGCTTCTCATATACTTGCAGTGTCCTCAGCTGGGTGATCCTGTACAAGCTGAATGAGCTGTTTTATCAGCCAGGTCATTAACAAAAATCCACTGAGCCCTGGACTGGTCCCATTGCTGAGTAGGGGCATCTTGAGTTGTGCACTCACTATTTATTCTAAATAATGTGTTCCGTTTCAATTTTAAGTGTGTTTTAAAATAAGGTACTTAAGGTCTATCTCATTTTAGAAATGATTGGAAGTAACCTTTCATTGTCCCTAACATAACCTGCTTAAAACAGAGGCGACTTCAGAGTTAGATCAGGTTGTTCAGAGCCTTCAGCTTTATACATAGTGACTCCTACCATGTCCTGGAATAGCGTTGGTGTGACGAAGTTTGTGTCTGGGAATCCATCCTGGCTGCTACTTCTGTTCTTTCCTTGACTTGGAGGATGTCTGCAGTTTGGTTTTTGGTGGTTTTTTAATTATTGTTTTTTAAAGTAACTGAAATCTGTAACTGTCTCTCCTCCTTTTCACCTGAAAAGTAAACAGTCTGCCCCATCCTGCAGCATCCCTTGTGCTCTCATGTCTCACAGATGTTCCCTCAAGATGAAGCATCTGCTGAACCAAAGAGCTTCAGCACTGGAAGCTGAGATATTTTGGGTTCAGTTCAACACATTTGCAAAAAAAGTGAGAGTTTCCTTTCCCAGGGAGCTTTAGTGTGTTTCCTTTTCTGTAGTTCTTGTTCTCAATGCTGTAAATCAGCCTGGTGTGGACACCACCCCAGCTCTCCAGGACTGAAGCCCAGAGTGCAGGAGCGCCGTGTCCTTGCTCTGCTCAGTGTCATGAATCACTTTCTTCTTTTGGGAAAAAAACCAACAAATCCAACCTCCTTTGTTTGCTGTAGCTTGGGAAAAGAAGGACTTGAGGATGACGATGATGACGATGATGACTTGGACGACAGCTCTGGAGGCAAACGCAGAATCGAAGTGAAACCTCGCCAAGCCTCTCACACCAATTATTTACTGATGAGAGGTTACTACTCCCCTGGCATTGTCAGCACACGCAACCTGAGCCCCAGTGACAACATCGTGGTCAACTCCTGCCAGGTGAAGGTCAGGCTCAGATGTACCCCCATCCCAGGAAGGCTCAGCTCTCCAGGTTAGTTCTGTTTGACCTAGAAGTGGCTTGGAGCAGGAGAGATGGTGAACTCACCTGCTGAGGAATTGATTTAAACAAAGCCCCCTAACAGGAACATTCTGTTTCCATTACACATCAAGTTGGTGAGGCTTTCTCTCTTGATTTAAAACAGATGGCAGACTTAGGCTTTTGTTGGTAACAAGGCCTGGTCTCTGTTTCATGTTGTGTTAAACTGTTACTGCAATCTGTCCTCTGCCCTGTTACCCCTCTCCAGGAGATTTTTGAGTCCCTTCAACAACTTAAAATACCATATGATGTCACACAGGCTTTCTCTTCTGTAAAGAGAAAAGAAAATCTTTCAGAGCTCCTTGAATGGAAATTCTCATTTAACTTGTCTCATGCATGCAGGTGCTAAAATAGTGGTGTCCAATATCTGTCCTCTTAACCTCAGTAATTTAAACATTTTTATGATAGAGCTTGACTGTGTGCAGTTCACCAGCAGAGCCCCTTCTTAAAGAGCTCTTGTTTTCAGCTGTAATGCAAATGTATCCATTTGCATCCAAGAGCCTTGAGCTCTTCAGCTGAAATGGCCTGGTGCTGCCCTTGTCCATTTCCACTGCTGTTGTGACAGAGGTAAAACAGAAATTCTTTCTCCTGTCTCTGCTGCCTCTCCTGCCCTCCAGCTGTGCTGAGCTGACTGCTCATTACAGCTGAGCCCATTTTTCCTTGGCAGCTGCCCTGAAAGTTCCAGAGGCCTGCAGGGAAAAGGGAAGGGAGCAGAAGAGCAGTGCCAGAGCTGCACCCTCATCAGGCAGGACTGGGATAGGGGTTACATGGCTTCAGTTGTGGATACTCTGTACAGGGGGGTCACGTTGGGGCAGTGCTGCACCTGCCACTGAACACAGAGATGCTTTGTTGAACTCATTGTCTAAAGCATTGTCAAGTGGTAGTTCAAAACTGTATCTGGTCAACAGCTTTCTGCTGTGGACTTTTTGATTAAAAGTGTCCTCTACAGCATTTCCTTGCCCTAGAATTTTCACTTGACCTTCTTCAAGAAAAAAGGAGAGAATTCCCTCATTAACTCAGAGCTGAGCTGACCCAGTGTTAGAGAGAACACCACTAGGTGCTCACTGCCTTCCAGCCATAATTCACTTTGCTGGGAGGGTGAGCCCTTGTAAACCAGTTTGCTTCTCTTTACAGGTCTTTTCAGACAGATAGACAAAGCAGAAAGAGAAAAGGAAACTGCAGCAATGAAGAGGGAAAGCTGAGCTCTGTTTCTAATTGCTCTAGAACACCTCTAACCTGTCTTCCTGCAGTGTGTTGCACAGTAACTGCTGCTTTACAGCTTAAACTCCCATGGTTTATTTGCTTTGCAGTGCCCTCCCTGCTGGATCACATGGCTGTGGGCATCTCCTGCCTCCCTGAAACTTTCACCAGGCTGATAAAAATCCAGGAAGAAAACTATGAGGTGGAGAAGTTTCTCCATGTGTGTGCAGAGCGTTATGGGTACAACCCTGGGGACATGGCAGCTGCTCTGGAGATCAGGAAGGCCATAGAGGCCACTTCCCACTTTGGGATTTGCAAAGCTGAGCTGAGCAAATGTTTCTGCAGCTATGAACAGGTGGAAGCTGAACGCAGCAGGAGCTTGGAGCAGTACGTTCAGGTGGGTTTACAGCTGCTTTCCATACATTAATGTTTGCATGCTTAGTATTCCCCTTGAACAGGACAATCTTCCAGGCTGTCAGAAGCAGCTATAAATTGAACAGAGTTATTTATGTTAGGCAGGAGATCACACACCACACCTGAAAGCAATCTTGCCTCAAAGTTAGGAAGGCAAAAAATTAAAGCAGCACTTAATCAAAGACAGAAATGGACTGTTTCAGAAACCTAGAGGTGCTAACATCAACCTTTGGAAGCAAAGTACTTGTTCCCAGTTATATTTTTAGCTTACTTTAGGCTGAAGAAAAACACCTCATGCTGTAATTTCAGGAAGCTTTAAGGGGTAAAACATCTTTTCAACTTCAGTGCAGCTGGGAACAAAACTGAATATTCTACTAAACTCTCACTCCTCCCATGTAAATCATGACAACTCCATGACACTGGGTTAAAGTGACATTTGTCAGTGAAAGCTCCTGAGACAATTTGTTGTGGGGTTTTTTGTTTTTTGCAGGACCTCATTGAAATGCAGCAGGTTTTAGAAGTCGGAGGCCACACTGTCAGACTGGTGGCAATCGTGTTTGCCAAGCCCTGGCTGCTACGCTCGGTGTGCCTGAAGAGCAAAGCAGAGGATGCTGAGCAGCCAGGGGCAGACACTGCTCTCCCAGATGTGCCACAGGAACACCTGCCCTCGGAGCCAGGGAAAGGACAGGAATGTCTGGGAGAGGAGGAGCAGCTGGGAAAAGACACACAGTGTGCCAGTGATGAGGAGCCCCCGAGGAAGAGATGTAAGACTGATGTCCCCCAGGGTGATGGTCACCTCTGCCAGGGTGCACAGCCTGCTCTGGCCAGTGCAGATGGCAGGAACTTGGATGCAGCTGTTTCTGAGCCTGTCCCAAGGACAGAAGCTGTTACTGGGGGTGAAGAAGCTCCAGGAGGAGGCTCCCTGGGAGGGCAGGAAGAACCCCCAGCTGAACTCCCAGAGCCTGCTGCAGAGCCTGTGGATGTGGACACTTACAAGGAACAAGATAAATCTCATTCTGAGGACAAAGAGCTGGAAGTAGAGAACGATAAGCTCAGCACTGAGCACAGCAAGCAGATCCCTATCCCTGAGCAATCAGCCAGTGAGCAGGATGATGATCTTTCCTACTTCCAGGAGAACCCAGGAGTCTCTAAAGGTATGGAGAGTCCTCTGCATCCCTGAAATACAAACCAGCTCATCAGCAGTTGATCCCAAACCAGTAGCTCCACTTTGTAAGCAAATCCTAGATTCTTTATTCAGCTGTACCAGAGAGATTGTCTTTTCTCACAGATAAATTGGCATAACACTAATTCATCTGGAAGGTCTCAGAGTTTTCAAATACATCACATAATCCTTCCTATGCCTTTTGCTGGAATGCCTAGTCCAGAAGTATGTTTTCCTTAGAAACTTGTTTCCATGTCTTAACCTTTTCCAGAATAATTTGGATCTGAAGTTTCTCATCTCTGGCTTTAGTCCAAAGGTCAGGCATCTCTAAGCCTAGAAAACACAGCACTGCTGGTGTGCATTTAGCTGGAATGTCCATGGCTAAAAGTCCTAAACTCATTAAACCACTCACCAGGAAGCAGCACATGCCAGTGAGATTAACAGCCTCATTTGTAACCCAATTGGACTTCATTTTCCTTCCCTTTTTGCTGCCAGTTTTCTAATTGCTAGTAGTTCTTGCCAGACTTTACATTTAGTAGTTTGTGGGGGATTTCATTTTGGTTTGGTTTTTATGAGCTCTCATCTCAGACTGAACCACAAGCTCACTGCTCCTGTGGTACCTTGCCAAGCCCTGCCAGTACCCAGGTCCAGAGAGTGATCCCTAACATCCCACAGTTTGGGATTGTTTAACTGGAGCCTTCCTGCAGGAAATGCACTCGAGGTTGTCTAAACAGCAGAGACCTCAGCAGTTCTTAAATTAAACTACTGAAGTACTCTCCTGGATTTAACATGCTTGACTTGTTTGCAGCATAAGAGGGAAAAAACAGGAGTTCTGTTATCAAACACAGAGTTCCCACTAGCCAGTGAATGTTTACATGTGCTTAAGCCAAAGCTGTTACCCTCTGGGTGTGGTAGGAATACCTCTTTAAGTAATTGTCTAATTAAAACCCATGACATAATGTAATGAGAGTTGCAGAGACAGCCTTTGCTTTGAAACTGAGCCCTGCTGGAATCCTGAGTTTGCATTCACATGTCCAGCTCCTTGGAGTTCTGCCCAGCTTCCCTCTGATTTCCAGGAGCTTTAGGTTAGCCAGACCCCTGGGAGAGCTCCAGGCTGAGACCCTGCACAGCTCTCTGTGAAGCTCAGTTCTTTCAGCCCATACAATCACCATGGTTCATCCGGACTTCTAGGAGTAAAACCTGCTGGGACTGGGGAAAGGAGCCACAAAAAGCTGGGTTGAGTGAAGAGATGTGGTTGTGGGAGGAGGTGTGGGAAGAGTGTGCTGCAGGCAGGGCAGAGGGGCAGCTCAGAGCTCCCCAAAACTGAGAGCAGCACGTGGAGTAGTTTGCTGCAGTGGTTTCCTTAGCAAGCTCTTGCACTTCACAGCTTGGCCACCTTTAACTCTCCTTCCATTAGATAAGGAGTTTGAGTTAATTAGAAAATTTATGTCCTTTTCTTTCCAGGAAGCTCCATGACAGATGTCTCCCAGGCAGCCAGGGACCGGTGAGTAAGAGAGATGTCTGCAGAATACCAAACACTTGGCACTGCCTAAAGAGTACTGGAAGCAGTGGTTTGGAAACCTCAGTTTTGTGCTCTGATGAGCAGTGAGCATTGATGATGGAGAAACCTCACTCCATTGTTCCTGTTAATGTTCATTGTGCTCCTGTGCATGCTGAAATAAATGTCTCTGATAGATATTTTTACCCAAAAACCAACAAACTCCAAATATCAGAGGACCAAAACTGATTTTACTGCTCAAGTAAGCCCAGTGCCAGCTTCCAGTGCCCAGGAAAGGCCTGGAGAAACTGCAGTATGAGAAATGTGAATTTCCACACAGGGAATGTCTTTTGGACAGCAAAATGCTAAAAATTAGGAATTTTCTTCCCATCAGAGCACTGCTGCTGCATGGTGCATGTCTTGGATAACTTATGGAGGATATTAGAGCAAAGCTTCCCTGCTCATCGAGACCCAAGGCAGCTGCTGGTGCTAAAAGGGGTGAACCCCTAGTGAAAAATGCAGATTTGGTAAAGCAGCACCAACCCTCACTCAGAGCAGCCACAGGATTAAAATGGATGTGGGGAGAACCTGTGTTAGGCAGCAATTGTAATGATGAGGAACCTGTCCCAAAGAATTGCTGCCAGCTGAGTTTGAAGTGTCTTTGGCAGGGCCTGTGAGGACGTTTGCTTCATCGGGAGGCCGTGGAGGACCGTGGATGGGAAGCTGAACAAGCCGGTGTGCAAGGGGATGATGGAGGCCGTGCTCTACCACGTGATGACCAAGCCGGGCGTGACGCAGGCCGGGCTGCTGCAGCACTACAGCGGCGTCCTGCAGCCCGTGGCCGTGCTGGAGATCCTGCAGGTACAGCAGGGACAGCGCTGCAGGCCCAGGGAAATGGGGAAACCAACCTGCTGCTCCCTTGGGTGTCAATTATCCAAAGGCAGAGCGAGGCACTGCTCGCAGTGAGGGAGGAGGGAAGGCTGATTTACAGTGTTGGCACTGATTTTACAGTTTGAGATTGCTTCTGAAATGTATGTACAGGGAGGTGAAAGTCTAGGTAGGGGGCTTGTCAACATGAAACTCTAGGTTGAGTGTTTAATGCAGTGGTATCACAGGATCATGGAATAGTTTGGGTTGGAAGGAACCTTCTCCCAATCACCACAGATAATCCAACTATTTTTAATTTCTTTTTTCTTATATACTTTCTAGATGGGTAATCTTCCATGAGAATCAAACTGAAACATGTCTGTGCTAGATAATGTGTAAATCTGACCTTCTGACCTGCCTACACGTCCTTAATTGTCAAACAAAAGATGGCAATAAAATTTTGAGTTTCTTATAATTTTGTTCCCACATTTTGACATTCAATTGCCACCACTGCTACTTTGGACATGGAACTTCAATTTCTTTCTTTTTTTCCTGTAAATATTCAGAATCTTAAGCAGAGCCTTCCCAAAGGCATGACTTCCCTGCTAACTGGAAATCCATTTTCCAGTGTCCATGTGCCATTTCTTCCCCAGGGCTTGTACCCCGTGGTGACAGTGCCAGCTGGGAGTGTTGCCACTCGTGGGTATCCTGTTCTGGGTGTTCCAGTATGGATTCCTGGGAAATGTGAATTCAAACCCACAAAATCAAGCAGTTAATTACCTCTACATTTTACAGAGTGGAGAACTTCGATCTAAATTCTGTGCCAATGAATTCACTAAGAACTGGTTTTGAAACCACGGACAGTTTGTCATACACCTATTAACCATTAATATAGACTGGCACAGAAGTCTGGGATTGACATCCAGAGCAGCCTTAGATTTTTTTAACTGGTCCTAAATGTTGACATCTTTTGCTGAGCACCCTCTGTGTCGGTAACCATGTATCAATCACTGTGCTTGAAAGTAGCTAAATACATCCACCTATAGCCGGAGCTTGCATGTTTTTGTTAAGCTGTTTATCCTTTTTAGCTTTGTGTGTAACCATGGGCTCCTCAGGGGCTCAAGTGAAGCTACTTTTCGTATAAATTTCTGAGAACACTGTAGATAGAGCAACAGTCACAGCTTTTTTATATGTATATTTATTTATTTTTTTTTGCAACTGCCCAAATTGATATACGTCAATGTTTTTGCAGGGTCTGGAAACTCTCGGTTGCATCAGACGATTCTACATGAAAAAGCCATCCCCCGTGTCACTCTTTTCTCAGCCAACTGTGGAAGAACAACTACAGAATCCCAAACTGAGTGAAAGCCCAACCATCTACTACGAGCCTACAATAGATTGTACTCTCAGGCTGGGGAGAGTCTTCCCCTGTGACATGAACTGGAATAAATGGGTGCAGATTATCCCTGTATAGAAAGGGTAAAGCTGATCATTTGAAATTGGCTTAGCCTGTGGGAGAGAGTGCTCATGCAGATTAAATGTTACAATTTGTGCTCCGTTATGTTTTTATTAAATTATTTATCCTTTTTACTTCTGAACGTATTTAAACCGAGAATAAAGCTTGGTGTTAAAACACAAGTAATACGTGATCCTACTTGCAGTACATCTCCTTTTATCAGTTATTGGTTGCAGTGTATAGTTTGCAGTTTGTGCCTTAAGTGACAGGTTTTTCACAGGTCACAGCGAAGGCCTCTTTTTCTCATTTTTGGCTCTGTTTAAGGCCACAACGTCAACGCTTCACCTCTGCTTTGCCTTCTGTGCCGTGGCACAGCAGCTGCCCCAGGGCTGGGCTTTCCTCACCGTGCTTCAGCTCGGTCACCGCCAGGCCCGTCTGTTTCCAGCACGGCTTTATCACCCCTGCCCTCCCCGGGGCCGCAGCTCCGGGCTGGAGCCCGTTCCCCGTCCCTGCCAGGCCCAAAGGAACCACTCAGCATCCGCTTGTTTGCCGGCAGAGCCTCGTTTATTGCAGGAGCCGCGGCCCCGCTCCCCGCGGCCCCTCAGTCCCGCCAGCGGTGCCCGCACTGCGGGTTGCAGCACTTGTAGAAGGTGGTCATAGGCTCGTCGGCCGAGCGCGTCTGGATCTGCATGAAGTAGGCGCGGGGGTGCTCGCACTTGGGGCACGGCTCTGCGGGGACAACGCCGTGAGGGGCCGGCGGGGCAGAGCGAGCCCCCGCGGCCCCGCGGCCCGGCCCTACCTGCCGTGGAGTCCACGTTCTCCCAGGCCGCGGCGCCGCCCAGCACATCGTCCACCTCCTTCAGCCGCGGGTACTTCCTGCTCGTCACCTGCGGGAGCGGCACCGGGAGCCCTCAGCGGGCACGGGGGCCCCGGGCAGCACTCACCGGGCCCCGGGCCCCCGCCTCGAGCCGCCCCCGCGCCCCCCGCGCCCCCCGGTACCTTCCGCGTGACGTTGCGCACGTAGGGACAGGTGGTGCAGGCGAAGCGGTGGCAGCGCGGCCCCTCCTCGGCCACCAGCACGTTCCCGCAGGCCGGGCAGAAGAGCAGCATCGCCGGTTCCGCCGCGCCGCCCGCCCCTTCCGGCGATGGCGGCCGAGCAGCCGGCGGAGGAGCCGCCCGAGGAGCTGGCGCACGCCGAGGTGCTGGAGCTGTTCCAGGCGGCGCTGGCGCGGCTGCTGCAGGACCCGCTGCTCTGCGACCTCCCCCCGCAGGTGCGCCCGGGGCGCGGGGCCGGGCCGGGCCGGCGGGGCAGGGCTCACGGCCGTCTCACTCGCCCGTAGGTGACGGCGGAGGAGATCGGCTCGCAGGTGGCCCTGGAGTACGGGCAGGCCATGACGGTGCGGGTGTGCAAGGCGGACGGCGAGACCGTGCGTGCGTGCGGGGCCGGGGCGGGCGGGGGCCCGGGGCGCGGCGGGCGGGCCTGATCCGGCTCTCCCCGCCCCGCAGCCGTGGTGGTGGTGCAGAACGCCTCGGTGCTGGAGCTGAAGAAGGCGCTGCGGAGGCACATTCAGCTGAGGCAGGCCCGGCAGGGCGGTGTCCAGCACCTGAGCTGGTGAGAGGGGCCGGGCGGGCGGCTCGGGAGCGCGTCCCACCCCAGACCCCCTCCCGAGGCTCCCCCTGAGTGCTTTTCCCCCAGGAAGTACATCTGGAGGACGTACCACCTAACGTACAATGGAGAGAAGCTGGCGGATGACAGGAAGAAGCTGAGAGAGTGAGTAACTGAGCGCTGGGGGCTGAGAGGAGCCCACGCAGCATCCCCACGGGCTGGGCTGAGGTGCGAGGCCGTGCCCTGGGTCAGGGGGTCCTGTGCTGGAAAGTGGCTGGGAGGTGGGACAGCACTGCCCACAGAAGTGGGACAGGCAGACTGAGGCTCTCTGCAGGTCAGGATGGCCTTAGGGGGTTCTTCAGCCACCGCTGTCCTGTGCTGGGTTCAGCCGGTTCAGACCAGCCCACAGAACCCTTGGCCATCTCTCCCAAACTCCTGCAGAATGGTTACTGTTACTCAGCTCGGCACAGATGTAGGATAAGAAGGAACAGGAAACAGGAACTGCCCAGGGAAGTTATGGATGCCCCAGCCCTGGCAGTGGTCAAAGCCAGGCTAGATAAGGCTTTGATGAACCTGGTCCAGTGAGGGGTGGCGTGTCCATGGCAGGGGTGTTGGGACTGGATGGTCTGTAAGGTCCACTCCAACCCCATAACATTCCAGGATTCTATGAAGAAACCCAAGGATGGGTGTTGATTTTTGGAGGTGCTCAGCCACATCTCAGTATGGTAACAACACTGACAGGTGATTCCTGTGTTTCTCTGCCCATTCTTGAGGTGAGGAGGCAAGAGGCACTTCCCAGCAGTGCTGGGTCTGCCAGCCTGTTGCAGACCAGTGAGAAAAGGTGGTCAGAAGTACTAAAAATACAGCAAGACAGCCCTAATCAAAGCTGTCCTTGGAAGAGTGAGCCTGAGTGACAGATGTTGCAGTTAAGGGGTTGTTGCAGTTAAAGGCAGATGAGCAGATCCTTCAGTGCTGGCAGCACATCCCACTGCCGAGAATTTCAATGTGTCCTCTAGTAGAGCACAGCATGGCAGTGCAGGAGTCCATCTGTCCCTGGGAAAGATGAAGCTATCCCTATAGCTTTCACAGCTTGTTTTTCCTGGGAAGCTGGAAGTCAACAACCTCTCTGTTCAGGTACGGCATCAGGAACCGGGATGAGGTCAGCTTCATAAAGAAGCTCCACAAGTAACCTTGGGGTAAGTCCTGAATGCCCATTAGGCATTCCCCCATCTTCCCCAGGCCATGGTGTTGAGGCTCAGAGCTGATGCTGCTGCTCTGTGCTGGCTGGCAGAGTATTTCTGAACATCTGCACAGGGCTGGCACCTGGTTCCAGATCCTGGTAATGTTTGTGCTCCTCTCGGGGCAGGGAATGGTAACTCAGCTACTCCAGGGAACAGACAGTGGGAGCAGCAGCAGGAATAACTGACTAGGTTTAGATTCTCAATCTGCTTCTACATTGTCTTTAAACTCATTAAACACAGTGTTCCTTTGGTGCTGTGATTCCTTCCAGGACCTTGCTTTCTTTTAGGCTTTCTGAATGTCTGGAAATCATTGTCAGGAGTGTGGCTGTGTTTCTAACTCATGCAGACATAATTCTGGTATTAATCCTGCTATTTTGAGAGAGTTGTGCACACAAATACACGATGGGGCCAACACTCTCAGGCTTAGTAAGTTTTAAAATATGCTTTTAAAAACAGTCACAGTGCCTGAAGAACAGGAGTAAGAGCAGCTTGTCCAAAGCCTGGTGTTGTTTTGCTGCTCCAGGTAGCTGGGTTAAAAAACTGTTCCTTTTAGACCACAGTTACCTTTTATTCCTCTTTTAACACTGCCATATTTTCAAGATCCAGTATAATAAAATGTGTGCCCTAACAACAGCCACCTGTTCCAGGGTGCCTGTGACCAGCAGTCACCTCTGGCACTGGCTGATCCCTCCTGGACCATCACAGCAGTGTGGTGAGAAGAGCCCAGCAAGCAGTAATTATTGTCACTGACAAGTATTTTCTTTCTTAAACAGAGAGAGCAGATAATCCAGCCCTACCAAGACCAGACTGTGGATTCAGCACCTTCCTGGAGGAGAAGGCTGTCACACTTCAAAGAGGAGCAAACTCCACTGACTGGACATTCTTGTGTTTTTACAGTTGCTGTTTGTGGTGTTTGCCTCTGAGCTGTATGTGGATTCCAAGGATTAAAGAGGCCCTCTGGTTTTCTGGGGCTCCTCAGGCCCTTATTTCCAGCTCCAGATCTGTATCTGGCTGGTTTGGGTGCTCCACAGGGTACAGGAAATAGCAGAAATGAGATTAAATAACAAAGGTAGGCACAGACTACTCAGAACAATTCACAGTAGCTAAAACGCTACCTCACCATTTAATCACCACCTTAGCAGTAGTAAACAACTCTGGTTAAAAATGTAGTATTGAAACTAGTGTAATAAAAATAATGGCAGCAGAAAAGGTTCAATACAATTGAACAAGGCACAAACATTCTGTTTTTCAGAGTCTTCTGAGATAAGGCAAACCATGCCTGCCAAGTGCTAAGGAGACAGTTTAAATTAACCGCGGGCAGGGTTAGAAGTGTCACTGGATTAGAGGCTTTGTCCCCATGGAACTGGCACAGCAATGCAAAGACAGTCCATCTCCAGGGCCTGCTCGAGAAGCCAGTCTTTGCTGTCAGTGGAGCTGTGCATCCAGGTCGTATTTCTCGCAGAATTTGTCTGTGAAGGGTATACAAGTGAGGAACTCGCACCACTCGCATTTGATGGGGTAGAAATAGAACAGAATCACCAGTCCTGAGAAGAGTGCAATGAAGATGAGCTGGAAAACTATAATTTGGCATCGTTTCCTATATAAATCAAACTTCCCAAAGCTAATGTAGGGCAGGAAGGCAAAGGAGAGGAAGAAACCACTGATAAATCCTGAAATGTGAGCGAAATTATCAATCCAAGGCAGGAGGCCAAAGGCGAAAAGAAAGAGCACCACAGCCAGCAGCTTGAAGAAGGCCCTCCATGGGCGTGCCAGGATTTGCCAACTCTGGAAGAGCTCCACAAAGAGACAGGCCAGAATTCCAAACTGGGATCCTGCAGGGCCAACCTGCAGAAGAAGAGCATTACAAATAATGTCAGGCTCATGCCACCTGCCTGGCCTCTCTAATCAGCTGCAGGAATTAGTCACTTCTTACTCAATTCCTGTTCAGTGGTTCTTGGCAGAGAGACTCTGCAACTTCATCCATATAACAGGGTGCCAGGAGTAAAGGGGCCTGCTTGGATTTAGGATCAAGGTGTGAGGCTAAAGAGGGTCCATCTGGTTCAAGTTGCCAGAGGGGAGAAGCCCTTGAAGGCCATCCCCTGGCTCCCCCCACCCACCATGCAGTTTTCCTCATGAAAGGAGCTGGAAGGCAGTCCTGCAGAGCCAAGCAGTCTCCTGTGGGCAAGGTGAGCTTTGCTCTTTGCCACTCTCACACGGAGAGCGTCTGACACCAGGTACAGCACTTGATTCCGAGCCTGCCTGGGGCTTCTCTCACCCTGTGGTTGGACAATCCCCCATCTGTTATGGAGGCAGCCTTTTTCCTGCAGCCAGCCCAGGCCTGGAAAGCCCATGGTACCCCGGGGGGTGTTGCTGCTCAGGAGTTAATGACTGTGTGGTGCCGTGGAGCTACAAGTGCCAAGGCTGCCAAGGCTGTGGTGAGCCCAGCTCTGCTGGCTCTGCCTCAGCCACAGAGGCACAGGAATGTAGAGAAGGGTTGTGCTCAGGGCAAGTTACCAGGACCCTGGGCTGCAGGAGACCCACCTCTGCTCTGTAGGGTAGAAATATTGCACTGGCAAGGTTCCCAGTGATGCCACTGAGAAGGTAGATGATAGAGATGCGGTGCCATCCTGCCAGCTTCTCTAGGTCCCGCAGGATCGTCATTTGGAAACAGACTGAAACCAGACAGTGCAGGATCCTGCCAAGTGCAGAGTACAGGAGCTGAAGCAGCAGCCACTGAAGTCACCCCTGTGCTCGTGTTCTGTCCCCAGCCTTGCTGAGAGTTCCTGCTCTGGCCTTACCCATGCCACTAATCCCTCCCAACAAACACGGGATGGCAAACCTTGGCAGAGAGCTCAGCATCCCTGTGTCCCCCACAAGGGACAGCCACAACCCTCACAGCAATCCCTGGGCTGAGGGTGCCCCCACCCCAGCAGTGGAAGTTGTACACCTCTGCTTACCCAGCGTGGAGGAAAAGCGAGAGCCAGAGGCGGTAGAACTGGTCAGGGACTTCTGGATTTAGGAAAGGAAGGAGCCCACAGACATCATCCATGCAGTGCACCTAGGGCAGAAGTGGGTGTTGAGGGGCTCTTTTCCAAGCCCAGGGCAGGCCGCAGATAGCCCTGGAAGAGGGCCTCCCCTCCCACTTCTCTGTTGAACCATGTCCCCAGCCTTGTCTCCAACACAAATTTTTATGACCCCATCCTTTCCCTGTGGCAGCTTTAAGCCCTCATTTTTCAGCCCAGCACCCAGAGCTGAGGCATCTGCTCGCCCACGAAGCAGACTGTGGATTCTTCTCCCACTGCTTTCTCAGTGGTCCTTGCTGGGCTTTACCAGCTGCCAGCCCAAGTCCCAAACTGGCCCCCAAAGGAGGACACATGCAGCCAGCTCTGCCCCTCCAGTCAGGAGCAGCAGCTTCCCCCAGGCTCAGGGTGGGACAGGACACAGGACCCACACCTACTCTGCAGCACTGCCACCCCAGATCCTGCCAAGCTGCTGGGGGCACCTGGAGGGAGAAGGGCAGCCATACAACCCCCCCAGCTGCACCCTTACCTGAGAGCAGAGCGTTGCTTCCTCATGGAAGTAGCCCCGCATAAATTCACAATACTCGCGGGAGGTTATTTCACACCTGCAGGAGGCACAAGTCGCACATGGGAAGCACAATGGATCATTCCTGTGCCCTCCCAGGCCACCCACTCTCCTTTCCTCATCCCATCCATAAGAACTGATGCCTTCAGCTGCTCCTGACATGCTGTGGTGTCTCAGCAAAGGCACCAATTCCCATTTGAGCCCAGTGCCTCTCCACACACCCCGCTCCTCCAGGAATGCCTCCACAGACCTTCATGCCAGGGCTCCAAGGCAGGTCCTAAAGCTGCTGTTTAGAGCTGGGAAGAAGCACCAGAGCCTGGGGAAGCTGTGCCTCAGACTGGGGGAGTCTTGTGCCTCTGCAGCTGGCACAGGGGAAGGGGGGGCTATGTCAAGAGTGTCCTGGTCATGACTTTCAGGGACAGAGAAGCTCCTTGGGGCAGCCACACATTTTTCTCCCTAGCAGGGAAAGCGAAGCCCAAGCACTGGGTTACTACTCAAGTTCAGGGACAA
Organism: Pseudopodoces humilis; assembly: GCF_049639895.1. NCBI lineage: Eukaryota > Metazoa > Chordata > Aves > Passeriformes > Paridae > Pseudopodoces > Pseudopodoces humilis. The sequence goes on along the minus strand of NC_142217.1, from coordinate 4,826,611 downwards.
TATGAGAAAACCAGCATTCTCCTCTTTTGCAAACCCAGAGTGGGTCATTTCCCGGCATCTCCTTTGAGTGCCCAGGGACTGCAGGCTGGGGACAATAGAGCCTGTCAGGAACAAGCTGGCCATTCCTAAGGAAAAGTGCAGGACTCCCCACCAGAATTATTCAATCCCTCCATACTGCAGGAGCAGTGGAGTGAGGTGCCCTGCTGTGCCACAGACTGAGGCTGGCTGTTAACTCCTGCTCATCCCAGACTCCTGCTCCATCTGGCAGACCTGTCATGGCTCTCTGTCCCACCCTTTTCAGCAGGGCTGTGGGCTGTGTGTGGAAAGGACAAGGAGGCCAAATGGCTGTATCTACCACCTGAAAAGGCCCCGTGTCTCACCCAAACACCCAGCCCCTCCATACAGGTAAAACTCACTACCTTCCCTTGGTCCCAATGCAGCAGGGCCGGCCCGTAATCACACAGTCCATGTGGAGGTGGTTGGTGTAATTCCCAGCACTGTTTTTTGTGCAGATCTGGAAAACAACAACAGGCTGCAGTCAGACAGCCACAGCTTTGCTTGCTGGCTGGGTAAAATCAAAACAGCCCCTTGGGAAGAAGCCAGATCCCAGACACAGCTCCCTCTGACAGCAGGACGGTGCCTGATGCTCCAGCTGCCTGAGCATCAGGTGACACCTCCTCTGCAGCCCAAGGCTGAGCTGGTTTCCATCTCCCTGTTACCCTGACAGGATCCAGGGGCTTTAGCTGGCACAGGACAACTTTTGTTGTTGGAGGCCTTTGAGCCTTGGCTGGGCAGAGCACAGCTGCCCCGAGCTGGTGTTTGTGACAAGCAGCAGAAGCTCTGCCCTCCCACCAGCACAGCTGGGGCTGTGCACAGGGGGATGCAAGTGCCACCCTGCAGCTGCCCTGCAGGCCCTGTGCCTCTGGCCATGCTCACCGGCCACTTGGTGATGTCATCTGGCCACTCGTGCGGCTCCATCGAGGCTGGCTGCTCACACACCCTGCAGCAACAAAGCACAGGTCAGCCTGAGAAATACCCTTCCCCAGCACCAGCTAGGATCTCCACACTCTGCCTGTGCCCAGGCTGCCATTCCACACCTCCCTGTGTCCCTGGCTGCTGACACTGACACATTAGACCACATCAGCCTCAGCCTCCTTCCAGCAGAGATCACAGAAAGCACACAGCTGCCCAGCAACAAACTGGATCCTTTCCAGGTGGGCACACCCCACGGGCAGGAATTCACCTGGTTTCAGCTCTACATCAGTGCCTGTGCCAGGGCACCCAGCAGCTGGCTGGGCTCCTGGACAGAGGTGTGCTAGGCTCCTGACTGCTGCACCCCACAGGGAGCAGGGAGCAGGTGAGGAGGAGGAGAAGGTTGAGGAAGGCACCCACAGCTCACAACAGGCCACTGTTCAGGTGAGCAGCCCACAACAGAGACCAGGGGCGAGCAGAAATATGATCACACCCTGCATCAGCCTCCCCTGCAGTGTAGGGACATCACTGCCCCACAGCCCTCCAGAGCAGCTGCTGCCTCATCCAGCAATCCACTGGCCTGGGACTGACTCTCCAGCATCTCTCCAACGATGGCAGCTGGGCCAGGCAGGACCTACCTGGGGTCCTGATGACAAACAGAGCCGAACTGCCTCTTGTTTCCTGCCAGCATCGGAGTGCTGGGGTGATGGGGCCACTTCACCCACACAGCCAGCGTGGACTGCAGGAGAGAGGAGAGGTGTCACCATGAAGCCCAGAGAAAGAGGCATCAGCAGAAGTGGCCCTGAGCCTGCAGGGCTGGCAGGAAAGGGCCATGGCACTCACTGAGCACTCCTCCTCCGAGGTCTGCACGCAGCCTGACTTGTCATTGCGCACGCAGCACGCCGAGTGCTTCTCCTTCTCCCGCTTGGCGCTGATGAAGCTGTGCACCTGCTGGTCCTGCCTCATGCACGGGGAGAACTTGGCCCCCAGGTGGATCAGGGCCTCCTGGCAGAGATGGAAACACTCAGCTCAGCCAATGGACAGGCAACAATGCAGTTCTGGGGGAACTGCAGACTCAAGGGCCAGGGACAAGTCCTGCATGATGAAGGCCAACACACAGCATGCACATTCTCCATATTTGCTTTGGAGACAAGTCCAGAACAAAAGTTCAGGGATTTCTTTGCCCATAGCCCCACGAAGGCTAGCACTGTGGCTGGGAAAGAAAACTTTGTGATGTTTCCTCTTAATTTTCATCTTTCCCAGGGGAATGGCATCAGGAAAGCTGTCACACACCATACAACTTCTGCATTTTTTCCAACCCCGTGCTTGTCTTTGTAGGAACAGTGTGCAAGGTCCATCCCAACCTCCAGGCACCCCATTCTGCAGGGCACGTGGGGGTGGCAGCGCTGCTGCTCCCTAGCAGTGACAGCAGATCCCTGAGCTGCAAGCAGCAGAGGGCTCTGCTCCATGGGGTGGCACAGCTGCAGCACACAGACCCCCATCCACCCACTAACAGTCCCACCAGTGGCACTCACTGAGCTGGGGCCGATCCAGAAGTTTTCCTGCTGAACATATTTGACATTTTCATAAACCCCTCTGTTTCGCAAGACCTACAAGGATAGAAAGCAAAAGCCCTGTGAGCTCCAGCCCCCAGGGTCAGCAGGGCAAGCATCAGGGAGTACTGAAAACAGTCCCCACAATGAACAGGAATCCCCACAGCCAATGACAGGACCCACAGCTTTCTCCAACTGGTCTTTTGCAGGATCACATGTAAAGCCCCATCACAATATGGGTAGCTTCATGTTAAGGTTTCATTTAAAATGTCTATCTCTGGCTACTTCAACTTTCAAGAAATCCCAGGGCCTGGAGCCCTTGGAGTGGCCTGAGCCTGCACAAAGCTCCACAGAGCAGCACAGGTAGCACCCATAGGCAGTGCAGGTCCAGGTGCTCGTGGCAGTGCTCTGGAAGCTATCAGATATGGAGCTGAGATGCTCCCCAGAACATCTCCTGCAAGGAGCAGGGACGTGGCTGTAGAAGTACCTGTACCCCAGGAACCTTTCACAAGGTGTGGGAAGGCTACAAACAGCTTCAAGATCAGCTCCCAAAGTCACACAAGTCTCTTCTGCTCCTGGCAGAAGCTAAATCCTGCAACTGTTGTGAAAACTTAGCTCAAGTTTGAAGTATTTCCCTACCCTGACCATCCTTCTGGTCTCCACCAGGAGGGGAACAAGCTGTTTGGAAGTGCTGCCAGCACAGCCACGGTGCTGTGTGTCAGATATAACCTGATATCAGGAGCAACATGGCTGCAGGAGGGAGAGGAGGAGGTGTGGGGGCTCCCAGAGAGCCTCCAGGCAGCCCCCCAGGGCTGCACAGCCAGCAGTCAGCCCAGGAGGCACGGAGCCAGTTTGCTGTGACACAACAGCTGAGGGCTGAAACTCAATCACACTCCAGGCACATCAGGGGGATTCACTTACTGAATCAACAGTTTCATGCTGTGAGAACCCCACAGGGGCGATGCCGTAGATGCACACAGCGAGGATGGTGATGAGTGAATGCACGAAGGTGACCCAGTAAGTGAAGAAAGGCCTGGATGGAGGGAAGGGGAAAGGATCAGAGGCAGAAACACAGGCATATTACATCTATTAACACAAGAGAGGGGAAAAGCAGCTGTTTTCCCCCAGAAACCTCACCAAAATCTGGGGCACATGGCCAGGATCACCTAGGAGTGCACAGGGCAGGAGGCAATGACCTAAGGTCTTGCTGAAAACAGAACCTGTTTACTCTGATTCCCCCATTACCCTGGACAACCACCCTTTCCCAAGAAAACATCCATGAGAGCACCGAAGCCTGACGTTGAACTGCGCTGTGTGTCTGAAATAATGGCTCTAGGGGGATGATGAGGGATAGCTGAGCCTTGCTGTTCACCACAGGACAGTGGTGGTGGCACAGAGACCTGCAGTTCCCCCAGGCAGCAGAGACACGGACACACTGTGAGGAGCTGGGTGAGGTCCCAGTGCACGGTGGCACAGACACACTGCTGGCTCCAAGGGACAGAGATGGGGAGGCTCAGCAGCACACAGTGACCCAAATCCCCCAGGGCCAGCAGCTGTGCTGGGAACACCCCGAGAGTGCAGCTCTCACCTGTGGTCATCCATGTCCTCGATCTGCCGCTTGACGTAGCTGTCGATGCGCTTGCGGTAGGTCCTGTTGGTCAGCTTGCCCACCATGCCCAGCCCGTAGGGCCTCTTCTCCTTGGCAAAGAGCTTCCTCACAGGGACAGCGATGCGCTGGCCTCGCTTCTGGGGGCTCACGCTCACCACCTCCTGCCGCAAGCGCACCTTGGGCTGCGCCAGGCCCCCGTCCTTCTGCTTCCTCCAGCCTCGCTCCAGAGGGCTGAAATCAAACGCAGGACAGCGGTAGGGACCAGCCTTTCCGTGGTCTTTGGTGGCAGCACAGCCTCTGTCTGTCCCACCCCCTCTAGGCAGCAGCTGAGGGCAGACAAGGTGCCCTGAAGTGGGAGCTGTATTTCAGCTGTATTACACAGAGCCAATAAATGAAAGCACAGAAGTGGCAGAAAGCAGAGCACACACACAGAAAGTGGCATAAGGCAGCTGTACCAAACAAAGCTCCACCACTGAGGAGCTCTTGAGGCTTTCCAGTGTTTCAGGCTGAAACAGGGAGGCTGCAACAGGCACCTCTGCAGCCTCAGGCACATCTACTTCCTCCCCTATTTCAATCCTCTTACTCTGCCCTCTGCTATGAAATGGAAGTGGAGTTTAGCCCAGCAGTGGAAACACCCACCTTTAAGTGGAAATATCCACCTTTAAATGTCATTTCAATGTCTCATTTCAATGAGATTGGCAAATTGACAAAATGACAGTGGCAAATTGGACAAATCCAAGCAGCTTCCCAGACAAAGAAAGCAGTGTTGTCACATGCTGTACCAACTACCTCTCATAATCTCTCTTCCATTCCTCCCTTATTTGTACTAATGTGTGCATTTTTCAGAATAAAATAAAAAAGCAGGCTTCAATGACACAATAAAAATCCCAAGCATCCTGAGCTGAAAGAAGGCTTTTTTGTCAAAATAGATCTGATGAATATTGCACAGGTTACTGATAAATAATACCTACTTTTTAAGTCTCCATCACATCCAGATAGTTTTGTATTTCCTTGCTGTTAGACAGCAGGGTGCAGATCACATCTGCAGCACTCAGACCTGACCAAACAAACCCAACTATCTCCCACTTCACCATCCTCATTGCCTGGCACAGCAGCAGGCATGCTCTGGACATGTGCTCTGCTCCAGTGTACCTCCTCTGGCTTCCTAAACATCCCACTCTGCACAAAGACATTGTTTGTCAGAAGTGCTGAGAGGAAACAGCCGACAATCTTCTGAAAGGTGACTAGAGTATCTGGAGAGATCATGACAGCTCTGAACTACGGGCAAGCAACAGGATAAGGGAGAATCTGAACCTCTGTAGCCAAAATACTGCTGGAAGCTTCAGCTCTTTTCACATTGCACCTTGAAGGAGATGCATTTGAATATCCAAACTTCCCCTTGGGAAGTCCTTCTCCAGCAGAAGGTGCAGATTCCACTGCAGCCTGCCCTTGCCCAAGAGGTCAAGAGGTTTCTGTGTGGTGGATGTGCTGCTTCCTGGTATTTCCAGTACTGGAAATCTCCCCATGCCCAAACAAACATCTCACCACGTGAAAGGACACCCAGCTGCGACTGATAACAGCTCTCTGAAGTGTGAAAAAAAAGTCTTTTCCTCAATAAATAAAACTATTTAAGGAGATTCAAAGGGAGCCAAGAAGACTGAAACCATCTCAGAGGAGTGACAACAAACTCCCACCATTTGTGCTTCCCCTTATGTTAAACTGAGTCAAGTTCTTGGAAACACTTGAAGGGAAAGTGCCAGCACAGCAAGACGGGCTGAGAGCAGCAGAACCACAACAAGGACCTCCCTGTCTGCTCCATGTTCACACCCAGCAGAGCTCTCTGCCGGGGTGAGCTGACTCGGAAGCAACACAGAGCAATTACTCAGTACCAGTTACTCAGGTGGAAAAAATCCAGGCACACAGTACAGCACCACCCACATATTTGTAGGGCTCTCAGCATCAGTGCCACACCTTTCTCTCATTTCAAGTGAGGAATGCAGCCCAGCTTGACACTCTGCAATGCTTCACCGCTCCTTGGAGCATGACAACATTTACTGGTGACTGTGGCAATGGCAACAGCTTTCTCACTTTGCCATGCTCTCCATAGCCAAAGGCTGGGCCCTCAGCATCCTCACAGCTGATTTGAAGTGTCTTTTGCTTCCTCAAGGCATGATACAATCTCTGAAACACGTTAGTATGAGGCTGGAAGCTGCTGGAGTGACTGCAGAAGTGGCCTCAGAGTCACCTTTCACACACATGGGTAGCTGGGACAGGAGGTTTCAGCTGGATTTAAAGAAAACCCATCATTGCACTGCTCTGAGCTCTGCACCAAGCACCCTCAGCACTCAGATCTTGGCTTCCTCCATGCAGGAGGCCCCACTCCAAATGGGTTGGCTACCCCATGTTAGAATTTGACAGCTACCATGAAGATACTCACAGTAGTAAGTGGCTTCTTTCAAGCTCATTTTTGTCCAAGGCACCTCCTGTGAGATCTGTCTGATCTGGAGGTTTCACCTCAGCATCTTTGATTGCAGCTTCCGATGGTGACTCGAACACTTCATCCGGGTAAGTGGAGAGCTCTTCGTGAAGGACTCCTTCCTGGGCAGAGAGACAGCAGTCCCATCAGAAGAAGCCAACATCCCATTTGAGACAGCAGCCCTGGCAGAAAGCAGTGCTGCTCTTAAAACACACAGTCCTGCCAGAAGCAGAGTCCTGCTCTGCCTCTGGGCCAGCCCCATGCCAGACCTGCCCCTCACCCGAGCGAAGAAGGAAGTGTCAAGCTCATCTGGGAAATCCACCGTGTCCTCCTCCAGGAAGCTGGCAGGGGTGAAGCTGCGCCGCTGGGCCCTCCTCAGGGTGCTGTCCTTCACAGAGCGGCCCTGCAGCCAGGGACAGGGGCATGGAGAACCCAGAAACCTGAGCCCCCAGCTCACAAACCCACCCCAGCCAGTGCACATCAGCCCAAGAGCTGAGCTTGGCTCATGCTTGTGGATGGAGCACAGCAGACGTGACGTGTGACACCTTTCTGGTGAGGCTCACAGCTGTCACCCTTCTCAACCCACACACCCACCTCCAGGCTTGCCATGTGCTCCTCTGCCACTTACTGTACAATGTGTCTGACCAAACCACAGTGATGGCTGCTGCTGGACACAGCAAAAACACCTCTGAGCCCAGGAAAGCAGGCACAAGGCAGGATGAAGAGACTTGTATAGCAAGAGTCTCAAGTATTTCTGCTCTTCCATGGCTGCTTACCAGGTGCAGATGGACCACCCAAAGCTCCAGACAGGCTGAACTGGGCCTGCTAGAAGGCTCTGAGGCTGCTGGCTGTGGGAATCGAAGTCCCCAGGCCAATAAAGAAAAAGCAACACCCGTACCTAACCTGAACCACCCTCCCTGCTTTCTTGCCTCCTGTACACATGGCTGAAACACAACAGGAGGTGACTTCATTTCCTGCCCTCCACCACAGCTATCCCCATCCTCTCTGCTGAGCAGCTCCCTCCCCTGCACCCATCTCCCAGGGCAGGGAGCACGGTGGTCTCTGCGGGCGGTACCTTCACCAGCGCGGCGGCCGCTCGGAAGCTCATTTTGGCCACGGACTCGCGCTTGCGGCGCCGCGGGAGCCGGTTGAAGCCCGAGCGGGAGCTGGTGAAGGAGCAGAGGGACGTGGCCCCCGGCGTGATGGGCGTGTGGGGCATGCTGCAGCCGTCCGTGTCCTCCGCCATCCGGAACGCCCGCCCCCGGGCCAGGGGGTCGATGATCTGCCAAGAGGAGCAGCCTGTCAGTCCATCATCCCCAAACCCTTCCCAAAACCTCCCCTCTCTTGAGACCACGGCCGGGGCCTGGCTCCCGGGATTGACCAAGAAGCAGGCTGGAGGGACCAACGAGCAATTCTACAATTGTGAGAGCCTATTGGGTTTTTTTCTCCTTTGTTAGGATTGACTATTGTCAACCAGTCTGTTCCAGTATCTCACATAAGACTCCAAACCTCCTCCAGCCCTTCCTAAGCTCTTGGTTTCATTGTCTGCCATGCCAATGAGCTCAACAGTCAGAGTATGTGCTGTCTAAATAGGAGTCTGAGAAATCCCTGAAAACAGAAATGTTCTTTCTTCAGCTAGTTTCCTTCCTGATACTGGACAGCCCAGGACTTAAGCAGTTTCCTGTTATCCTGTTGAAACTTTACTGTATATTTACATCTGTTTCCATTAATTAAGTTTAACAGCTGGATAAAGCAGGCAAGCTTCCAGGAGCTGCAAGCCCTTCCTTGGGACTCCTCAGGCCAGCGCTCTCACTTACTCCAAACATACAAATCAACGTAATGAAAATATTGCCTTCAGCTACAAACCTTGCCTCTGTCCTTACATCATCACAGCTGTGGTTTCCATAAGACCTCTATGCTTTATCCCAAGGTTTTACGAGTTTTTTAATCCATAGTTGCACACTCAACACAAAGCTTAATGAGCTCACACCTACTGACACCATGTTGTGATTTAATGTAGCCCACATAGAGCTCAGCAATATTTCTAAGTCTCCTGTCACCAAAGATTAGGTGTAAGACATTCAACAGAAAAGAGGACAACAAGGTGAAATGTGATTGAAAAATGCACTACATTCTCCTCTGCTTTAGTGATGCCACAAGGCTGCAGGTCACAGACTGACCTGCTTTGGAAGGAATTGTTTTCACTCACCCAGTGGTGGTCACCAAAGCACAGTCATCAACCACACCAATTAGAGTCGCTGAGTGGAGCAGTGGGAAGGGCTGGATATTGTGGTTAGTTCTGGTCACTGGATGTGCTCATCTGGGCCCTGCCCCCTTGGGTCACACTTAAAGGAAACAAGCAGGAGGTAGAACCAAACCCAGGTGCCTTTTGCAGGCACTCAAAACCACTTCTGAGGACCCATGAGCAGAGCTGTAGCACCACTGATGCAAGAGACACTTCTCCAAGTCCTAAAACATAACCAGGTTTCTCTGGGGACAGCAGCTGTGCCACAAGCCTGCATTCTGCTTGGGGCAGGACAAATGTCCCCAGTGATTCCAGCCCTGCTACTGTACATTTGGGTCCAACATAGGGGCTACTCAGGCTACAACACAATTCTGTCCTTGCAAAATGGCAGCAGAAAGGCTGAGCTGAGAGCTCCTGGACACCTGCACAGCCCTGATCACCACAGTCACAGCATGACAAGCAGGGCTCCAGGCCACCGGCACAGCTGAGAGATCTCAGCCAACGAGACCTGAGAGAGGCTGCTGGGGAGGGAGAGAGAGAGAGAGAGAGAGAGAGAGAGAGAGAGAGAGAGAGAGAGAGAGAGAGAGAGAGAGCTGCCAAACCGTACCTGGGACGTGAGAAGTGTCTGAGCACAGAGCCCAGACGTGTGGATGCAGAGCTCAGCCCGCAGACAGGTCACAACTGCCAGCATGCTGAACACACCGAGCAGGGAACTCAGCCATGGCCTTGCCTCTGTCCCAGCTTACCCACCTTCTGCATGCCCAGCTGGCAGGGTCCCACGTAGAGGGGAGGAGGGGTCTCTGTGCTTGTCAGAGAAATATTGTCCTGACTGGGCAAGTCCATCTCCCGGATGACCTGAGGCTTGAGCTTCCCGTAGCGCAGGCTGCAGTGGCGGAGGCTCTTCCTCTGCCATTTCTGAGTGGCATCGCTGTCTTTGCTCACCCCAAACCAGTCTGCTGTGCCTCTGAAAGATGCCAGCAGACAAGTGCTAAGAAGAAGGATGTTTGCTTGGATTGTGCACGTGAAAAGACAAAGCCCTGGTGGTCACTTCCAGCCCGCCCCAATTCAAAGATAGAACTCTTTCCCAGGAGCATCTTGCAGCTTGTGCTCAGCTGGTTTTAGCAACCTGACAGATGCTGGCCAGAAATGTTTGACCATCAACAGCATTCTCTCTCTTAAGACAGAAGAAAAATGACAGGAGATGTTCACTGTGGGTAAAGGACAGTTTGTTCTGAGTTTTTCTAAAAATAAAGGAAAAGAAATGGTACAGAAATTCAGAAAATAACTTTCTGAAAGATGTTTTTTTACTTTAGAAACCATCTATTGTAAACACTTACCATCTTCAGGCCAGCTCTAGGTCCCCATTGTGAGACTGTACTGTTTCACAGCTCTGTAACTTCTCCCAAAAGCCACCAGAAATCACTCTTCTCTCCCAGCCTCCCCTCCACACTCCCAGAATCTCCCTAACTTCTCCATCTCACGCTGCAGGATTTTTAACCTCTTCAAGGGTAGCATTAACAGCAAAGCTTGCTGCAGTTCTGGTCTCTGCAAAGGCAGACACACACAGTTCTAAGCTGCTGGCTGCAGAAGCAGGAGCACAAGGCTGGAGCCACAAGGCAGGTTTGCTGCCAAGTGGCTGCTGCCACAGAAGAGCAGTGGATCAGAAGCAAAATCCCAAGGAAGGCAGGGAGGGATCAGGATAAGTCAGACTAAAAGCCTATTTCAAATCCTGCAGGACAGCTGGTACCCTAAACTTACAGAGGTCATGGCAGCCCTGCCAAGCATTTCCCACCATGGCAAATCCATCCTCGGGAGATGACAAGTTGTCTCAGCCTACAGCTCACTGACCCAGGTGTTGAAACCTGAAAGTCTTTCCAAGCCAAACCCAAACCCCTGGCCTCAGCCCCTCTGCTCAGGGGCAGGATCTCCAGCTGCTGAGAAGCAAGATCTCACAGATCACAAAGGGAGCATTAAAATACACACTGGAGTAAAGACTGGGATAAATCTAGAATTAGGTCACACAGGGGAACCGAGACAGTCTGCTGGAGACAGGAAACTAGCCCTGTGGTTTTGCACCATTTCAAGCAAAAACCCCATCAACCAACAGGTGAAGGTGCTCTGCCACCATGTCAAAAGGTGTGTTTGAAATCCATGGCCTTACTGGCTAAAACCTTCCATATGCAACCACCACGCATTTCCCTCAGCCCTCCCAGTTCTCCCAGCGATACAGGACAGACCCTTCAGAGGTCATGTGGGCTATTGCTGGAATTCACCTGACCTCACTGACCCAAATGCCACCAGCAAGTCAACGTGCCAGCCTTTGGAGATGGGCTCTGTGAAAACCTTGGGGCACCTCTCTGCTCCCACAGACCCACATCTCCTTGAATCAATCTTCCTCTCCATCCAGAGGAAAGGCCCAGGGCCAGCCCCTGCCCTGACAGCCTCACCGAGCCCATAGCACAGAGTCAAGTTGCCATCTGCTCTGGCACAACACACCACAGAAGAGCCTGCCAGCTCAGAGGGCTCCCCACACACCGCTGTAACCAGCACTTCAATGGCAAGGTGACCTTGGGTGACAAGCCCATACACAGGGCCTCAAAGGGAGAGGGGCTGAGGGTCATTTGGGCCCCTATGAGCCTGCTGAGGAATGGCACCACCAGCACCCTCAGAGCTCTCCAAAACTGTGCTGCCACCAGTCTGGAAGGACAAGCACCACCACAGCTGTTGGCACAGTGAGGAACACTCCGGAACTGCCAGAGACCACTGCTGGGCCAGGGCTGGGGTGAAGAGCTGTCCCACTCCCTGACCACAGCCAAAATAGTCCACTAAAGACTTTAGGGCATCTGGAGCACCCTGGGAAGATGCTGAATGTCTCTGCTCAGCTGGGGAACTCCATCACATCCTACAGAGTCCCCAGGGCACTGTAACAACCAACATCACAGCCTGCTGTCACTCTTCTTTCATGAAGAGCGGCCAAGCAGCCCCGAAAGCCCAAGGCCAAACACAAACAGCCCCAAAGGCAGTCACAGTGCCAGAGTGCCAGCTGGCCAAGGGCAGTGAGGATGGTAGGACAGGAATACAGGGCACTAGGTCCAGTCCGGGCATGTCACAAAGTCACACTGTCTGCCTGATTTAAGAGTTTCCTGCGCTCCAGATTTGGGGTGATTGGCCATTGTGCCCTGGAATCCTGGAGTGGCTCATCTCCTTGGTGCTAAGTAAACAAAGACCTCCACCTCAAAAAGAAGACATTCACATTTGCATTAGAAAAAGCCATGATGTCAACAGGGAAAGAGTGGATGCTGTATTCCATTCAGCAGCTCTGAGCCCCTCTGGACCAACACAACAGTGTCTGTTTGCTGCTGCTTCCTCTCCTTCCCCTCCTGCCCCAAGAAGGCTTTGGGGCCAACATATGCTGCACTGCTGCCAGCAAAGGCAGGCTGGGCTAAAGCTGCCCTGGGGAGATATTATTCCAGCCATGGTGAACACCAGGAGGTTGACAGCTTGTTAGGAAAGGCAGGAGGGAGTGAGGCTGGCGGGTGGACAGCTTGTTAGTCCATGCTACTTATTGACAGCTGCCTACACATTTAGTAGGAGTGACAATTGTTTTTTGTTAGAGGCACACATGAACTTTCCCACTCTGCCTGTCTGTAGGCCTCTTGGACAGTCCTGGGAAGGCAATGTGATCTCAGCAACAGCCAGACTCTGTGCAGTTCACAACAGCCCTGGCACACACATGCAGGGGTGGGTTTCACACTCGGTGCTACCAGTACCTGAAAAACGATCGGGGCAGGGACTGCCGCTTTCTCAGGGAGCTCCTGCCCCCCCGGTGCCCACGAGCGGGCAGGGTCTGACTCCTCTGAAACCGAACCTGCCTGCTGCAAAGAAAAGAGAGCTGAGGGGAAGGAACCTCTGGGGCCGTGGAGAGGAGCAGCCACTGCACCTCCTTCCATAGCCCCACGGGCAGCAGGTGTGCCTCACTGCATGTGACAGTGGCCTCCAGCTGAGAGCACGACCTAAGAGAAACAACCAAGCTCAAGCCACACAGCAACATCTTTGAACCCAGGAGGCTGCTGAATCCTCTTGGTGCACCTGTGATGAGTGTCTCACATTGCTCTTGATGGGACCAGGAGTACTGGCATCCCCCTCAGCTCCCCCTCTAAGACCTGCCTTCTTCAGCCCAGACACTCAGCTACACATTCCACAGCTTTGGACACCAATGTGAAACCACGGAGGTGTCAGCAGGCCGAGATATGATCTGCTTGGGGACAGGTGACTGGTGCCCTGACAGGATCTTGCCTAGTGCACAGGTCTATCTGTGCCATATCTGCTGCCTTGCATGGACATCTCAGACGCCCTGGGAGACTGGAAATGGTGTCAGATGCTTTCATATGAATCACTCCCATATGCCTTGTTCTGGACTACACAGGCTTGACTTTATGTTCACACTTGATCTGAGTCCTCCAGGGAAGATGGTATGGAGTCCTGCTGCAGTTTCACATTCTGTGCATTCTGAGGGCTGTGCTAAGCAGAAAACTTGGCAGTCGGCCTTCCTGGAATCACAGAACAAATCCCAAGACAACTTAGGGATGTATGGTCTGCATTCTCCACTGCATCCCTAACTCTGCTAAATGGAAAACAGGGGTGTAGGCCTTGATACTCTCCAGTTCCCTGGCCTTGTTTCTGATCCACTCATTTAATGCTTTTATTGCTAGTATTGTGTAATGCGTGCATCTCCTGCACTTCTGCTCCTTGTAAAGTCCTTCCCAAAGTAAAATTGTCACACCAGCACCAAAGCAGTTCACAGTTCCTCACTCCCTGACATACAAACTGCATGTTATGAGGACTGGCCCTTCTACCTCATGCTTCTTGTCAGGGCTTCCATAGCACCCTCCCAGGATATCCCCTCATCCTTGACGTGCTCTTGCCTAATTGTTCTGGCAAGGAACATGTCAAGGGGAAGGAGGCAAGTGAAGAGACAGTGTAGGTGTACAAGGACAGCCTCAGCAGGCCCAGAGGCTGCCCAATACCCTAAAAAGAGCAGACGCTGCTTCACAGGCTCAGCCCTCCCAACCTCACAAGAAGCAGGATCAGAGTGGGCTGATGCAGGAGAGCTTCACCACCAAGGCAGCTGAGGAACGTCTGAGGCAAAGGAAAACAGTGTGTGGGAGATCTCCCAGAGCTGGAAAGCTGCTCCTTTGTGAGTGGGCGAAGCCTGGCTGGCTGAAAGTACCCCTGACCCATGGAGCTCCAGGGATGCTCCTGGGATCCAGGAAGGCCTGACACACTGCCAGAGATGGACTCGAGTCATCTAGGAGAGAAGCTAGGAGAGCCACTCCCTCCAGGCAAACTGGGATAAGCCTTTGCCATGGTGAGGGATGAGCATCCAGCTCTGTGTGGCCATGTCTCAAGAGACTCGAGTGGGACACAGGACCAGAGCAGCCTCTCCCTGCTCTCCACCACCCCTTGAAGCCATCTCAAGGACCTGCCAATGAGCCTGTGCTAGGAGCCAAGCTGCTGAGAGCCCTGCACTGCTCCAGTGGCAACCATCAGCTCCCAGACACTGCACCAAGCACACCCAGCACACCCCATCTAAGGCACAGCTAAACATCAGGGCCTGACATCCTGCTACAGCCCCCCTGTGGGGCATGGGGGCAGCCAAAATCTGTCTGTAAGCAGCAAACACCATTCGTTGTCCTGGTCACCAGCATCCTCCTCCTAGGACTTTATTCTCACATACTACAGACAGACTACACAGCACCACTGGGCTTCTGTATTGGGGCCAACCTGCAGCCACCCTTCCCCAGCCTCACGAGGTAATGAGGGAGTCAACCCAACCCTGCTGCCAAGGGATGAGCAGAGAATCACGGATCCACAGCTCCAGGACGGCGGAATGCACCACAGCAGGCTGCAGGAGCTCCGTGCCTCACCTCTTGATGGTCTGGGTGATTGAGGTCTGTCGCTGTAGCACCGGTCTCCTGGCGGGGTCGTGGGGCAGTGACGGCACGCGGCTGTTGTCGGCTGGCATGCTCACGCTCCGCAGGAACGCCTGGCGCCGCGTCGGCTGCCGAGGGAAGCAGGAGGGAGTCAGAGTTCTGGGAGCGAGGATGATAGCGATTCCACGTGTACTGCATGAGCTCCTGCAACACATCCTCCTGGCTGCTGTCTACCCAGATCACACTCTCCTAGACCACTCCACAAGGTCAAGAGAAGCACAGTCAGTGGGATATGCTTCTTAAGTGGCTCTGGACCTGCACTAAAAGCCTGTGAGAGCTGTAGGTGGGTCTGTAGTTGATGCCTGCTGGAGCCTAAGCAGGCTGGGAAAGGCTTTGTTCGTAACCTGATTGCCTGGGCACACTGGTATGTCTTGGCTAAATGTCACCTACCAAATGTGACACAAGGTGAAAGGTCATCAGGCTGTTCTCAGCTCATACAACCAGCTCCCCAGGGCTGCTCTGGATTACATCTTTATCAACTCAGCAGAGACACCATCTCCCACTTGTACAGGGCAGGCTGAGCAGACTGCCCCTCTGGCAAGTGAAGCTCTGATCGATCCTCTGGTCAGACACCGTCTCTGCCTCAAGACTACTTCAGCCTCTCTAGCCCAGAAAGCTAATGATTTCCACTTACATTAACAGTTTTGGTATATTTTATCTAAAAGAGTGCACAGATACTCAGGCTGTAAGTCAGAGGAGCACACAATGCACTCTTATTCTGACAGCCTGGGCTGTGCACCTGAGACCCCAGAGAACATCAACTCCAGCAGCTTCCATCAGGCACAGAGTGTCTCTCCAGGTGCCCAGCTGGATCTAGAGATTCCAGATAAGGGAAGATCCATCAAAGCCTTAAATAATTGATTCAGAAGGTTTCAACCTGCACTGGTAAAATCCTGAACTCCACTTCTAATCCCTACAGACTGACCCCCAAACTCTTTCCTTCCAAGGGAAGGCCATAACCAAGATTTATCTGCCAGGAGCTGTCACGTAAGTGAAGTGCATTTGACTCCCTGGATCACAGAATGCTGAAGAGGACAGTTCTTGCGGTTCCAAGTCCATTAGAAGTTCCCTCTTAAGACAAGCTTGTCCTCAGCCCACTCCAGGGAAGCTGGATAACCCTCCATTTCTCTAATGACTAAACTTTTTTTCACATCAGTGACTGAGCGCAGGCCCTGTACACGCCCATGGAGCTGGGCAGCAAGAACCCTCTGGCTCTGCCTTCAGTGCACAAATTGTCTGTTCCTGCAGCAAGGCCACACAAGCAGCCAGCATTCATACCCAGGTCTCACCCCTACAGCAGTTTTCAATACCCTGTAGCAGGTATTCCTGACACTCTTCCTATTCCCAGCACCAATAAGGATGTTTTACTCTCACGCTTTGCACAGCTCCTATTAACCTATCACCTCATCTCTACTTCAGCACTCCTCAATGTTATGTATTTCTCATCCCACATGGTCCTCTTATGTTCTTCATGCTGCTAACAGCTCTGTGTTGCCAGTAACTGCTTTGCTGTTACTGATGAAAGTCTGTCATTATCTTGGCTATTCAGAAGTCAAATTCATACCCCGCTCATTTCAGCACAAGCTCCAGCACTTCCAGGCCTTCGTGCTTGTCTGGGAGACCTTCAGCCCTCTAATCCCCTTAAGAAATGCTTGTTTGAATACCTCACTCTCATATCCCAGCCAAGACACTTTTCACAATGCCCACATCCAAACAGTCACGTCCACTGATGTGAGCACATCAGCCACCCACCCTCATCCCTCCCACATCCCCTTCAAGGGGAGTTAATTACTGCTCATAAATTTACTCAAAGGCTCTGCCCCCTCTTATGTGGCCTCATGACCCGCCACCACACGCTGCCTTTCCCTCAGCCAGGACTGATGGGAACCCCAGGCACAGGGATGCTGCCAGCTCATCCCTCCCCAGCTCCTCAGACCCTCCCTCCTCGCCAGCCCCTGTACCTGCACAGGCTGGATGGGCTCTTCTGGCACGGGCACGGGCGCCGGCACCGGGATGTCCAGTTTTAACCATGGTGGCTTCTTCCGCTGTAAACTGCTGGTGCTGTCGTGTCGCGCCTCCGACATCGTCCCACGCTGCTCCTCAGGCCTAGGACAGGGAGACACCAGAGTCAGGAGGGAGCCTGGCTCATCCCTCACAGCCCATGCTGGCAGGGTGAGCAGAGTTCTCCTCCCAGCTGGGGCTGATGGGCCCCAAAGCCCAGGTGGGAAGAATTCCCGAAGTGCCCCATGAGGGCTCAGGGTCACAGCTTGTGCCCACACTGGTCATTGAGCACCTGGCACTCTGAGGACACAGAACCTCGAGCCAGATACAGAGACTGCAGTCACAAGTTTGAGTCAGCCCCCACTAAGATTTTTGCTAAGACTACTGTGAGATCCAGATTCCTTAAGAATGAATTAAATCTTAATGAGATCTGGATCCAGACCAACCAGCTAAGTAACTGCAGTATCAAAAGCCACTGACCTCCCTCTAAAACCAGCCTGTGATTCACAGACACTGTTTTTTGCCCACCCAAAGCCAAACACCACACTTTCCAACCCACATACCGCTTAGCAATTAACAAGTGGCCACTTCTCATCGCTGTTCCTAATCTCTTTTAAATGTAGTGACTTTCTAAAAACACAACACAGTGCACAGAGCAATACCAGTATAGCATGAACATTAGAGAACTGGCACTAATCCTGAACTAAGAGTGGTTTTCATACATAAATAATAATGACATGGTATTTAAATAAAAACCACTGTGTAATCAAAACACCGCGGTGAGCGGAGTGACTCGCTGTCATCCTGCCCACTCTGCTGCAGTTTTGCCCTCCTGTTTGGGACCACAGGAGCCTTTCAGGCTGGCAGAGCACCCACTTCAGTGTGCATGCTCAGAGAAACAATTCAGAAAACAGATTTCACTGGAGGCAGATCAGCTCAGATACCTCCACAGGTACTTTCCAACCTAAATTATGCTACAAGTTTGTATTTCTTCCTCTCCTATCACACACAAGACTTCAAGTGAACAGTGGGAAGCATGTGTGCAGAATGGGACAACGAATTCCATTCCCTCCCAGCTCTCTCCTTGCATGGCCCTAGCCTGGCCTACGGCCCTTAGCCATAGGGGACAAAAATAATCAAGTGCCACAGCCTCTTCACCACAGTGAACAGATGGAATAAGCAACCAGTTAAATCCGCAGGCACTCATGCTTTGACAGGGAGTAGGAGAAAAACTCTGTTGGAATTAAAACTTAGTGCTCTTACAGTGTTAACACAGCCCATTTATTTTAAATGCAGAGTGAGTTTAACACAAGGATTCCTCCTTGAGAGAGGCCAAGTCCTAGGCCAGGACCAGAAGCAGAGGGATCTCCACCCTGAGAGACACTTGGCACACAACTAAACAAGGCCCTGAGCTGCCTGAATTATCCCAGCCTCGCAGTGGCTGATCCAGTCAACCTGCACGGGTACCTCCCAACCTAAATTAGGCACTGGTTCTCCAAAACGTGCGCCGCCTCACAGGGCATTCCCACCGCATTCCCACAGCTGCTCTGGAAAGGGAACCGCACGCACCACTGCAAAACATACACGGCAGGGGGGCAGGTGGGGGGGAAATAGGTCAACAAATGGGAGTGGGGGATGATCTGGATTGGGTTAAAAGAGAATCTCATCTAAAAGGAGCTGAAGGCCAGCTGCTGGTTCAGTCGCGCGAGCTGGGCCGGCTGCCAGGAGCGCTGTGCTGAGCTGAGCCGGAACGACAGAAAGGGAGGACTCGGCTGTAGGTGGATGAAGGTTGGGTTTCAGCAAATACCACAGGCCCCCAAAAGTCTGGGAATTCATGATCTAGCCTGTACAGACATGCCCTCCATACATGCAGCACAGTCCTGTTGCACAGATGTAGCACTCTGCATGAGGGGGACACAAACCCTTCCTTCCCTCCCCGCCGAGCTGCAGGGGTGGCTAAATACAACTGTTCTGACTTCCTATAAGATAAGAACAGTGAGAGTATTAGGGAAACTCCTGCCTGTGCTTGGTATGAGTAAACTTGCTGTGAGACATGATTTACTGGAAAAGGTCTTGCAAATTTGTCTTCATGATGAGGTCAGAAAGCAAAGCAGATTTCTCATACCTGAAATACTCCAGCTTCAGCATTTACCCCCGAGGATCACAAACATCTCCAAAAGGTGCCCTAACCAGAGATCAGCCAAGAGAGACAGAGCCATCACTCTGGCACGACCAAACACAATCTATTTCACACTACTCAAGAGCCTCCTTCCTGTGCCTTCAAGGGCAAATTCAGAGCCTCTGAAGTAGCAACTCTGGTTTTTTCAGCATCTCACCACTGAGCCAACATCTCTCGACATCCTTCCTGTCTACCTACAGAGCTGCCTTTGTGAGCAGGAGCTGTGGTGTAAAGAATACAAACATGTAAGATTTGCAGCTTTATCAATCAGTGAGGCCAAGCCAGGAAGGCAGAGGATGAATCATGCCTGTATTGCCCAAAAGTTGCTGCAACAACGTGAAACCCTGTGAAAGACTTCCAATTAAATCTGGTTTGAGTTCCCCCTCCTAAACTGGCACAGACAGTGATGTCCATGTATCTTGACTTGCCTCCTTGCCACCCTTGCAGACTGCACATGGGATCTGCAGGGTGTACACACCTGCCAAAGAGGACAGGGCACACACAGAGGTCAAGCCTGTGGCCTTATAATTACACCAAAGTTGGCTCAACTTTGTACATTAGGTAAGGTGAAGATCTCAAGATCAAATTCACATTCTGACAGAGCAATGGATTGCTCTGCTTTCTCTCCACTTCAGCAGTTAAAGAGTTATTTAAGTAGCAAAGCATAAAAATGCATATATAATAATTGTCTAAATGCATTCAGTATTTAATCCCCAGGTGAGGAGTTTCCAGGGTGGCTGTAAACAGAGGACATAGGAGCAAATCCCTCTACCAATTCAACCTTCTTAACTCACTAAGAGGTTCACTTCCCAATAAAGAGTGCAGTGAAGGCAGAGTTGTTCAGCATTCCCAACTCCCTGTGTGCACTTGGAGTGGCCAAAAATAAACCCTGCAAACACCTAAGACTGGATCAGGCTCTGCCAGGGCAAGCACTGTGAATTCTGTATGAATAATCAGCCACAGCACAGGTCAGGCACAAAAAGGCCTGGGGTATGGTCATGAGAGACAGGTCTCCAGGGGGTTAACAGGGAGCCTGAACGTGGATCCAGCTGAAAATATGGATATATATATAGACCAGATGAGCATCGGTGCACAGCTGTGTGCACAGCTGTACAGCAACACGCTCCAACAGCCTTTGCACAGCAGGTAACACCCCATATTACACCTGGCCCTCACTCCAAGTGCTGCTAATTTCTGTCTCAACACTGCAGTGAAAGCATTTGCTGAGTTTCACACTGACCCCTTGGTTACTTTTAGGGGTCAATGTTTCAGGGTCCAGTGTTTATGTATTTCATCAGACCAATGGGCTTTGTTTCAAAGTTGACTGCATTGATACATATTTTGTTTGAATGGTCCCAAACCATCAATTCCTACTTCTCAGTACTGTCAAGAGGCCACCAACAGCAGTAGGATGGGAACACACACAGCACAGCCACGCAAGGTCAGGCTCAGGGTCCCTCTAAAGCCACTATCTCATTTCCAGCTGAGGATGCCTGGCACGGGGCAGGAGCACAGCATCACTCCCAGTCCTATCTACCAGGACAGAGCCATGGCACATGCTATGAGTAACTCACAGGCTTCTTGTGCCAGAAATGTCTTTGCATGTAACAGTTCTGTATACATCTCTATATGCATCCAGTGGTTATTATTCCAGAATTTATCCAGATCATTTTTTAATCCAAGCAAACTTCTAATATTCCTAACTGCACATGAAAAAGCTCCAGAGCTGAAGCACGTGCTGTGTGACAAGCCTGCTCCAGCTCGCCTGCAAACTTGCTGGGTTCACTTGCTGCCCTGTAGTTCTTGGACTAGAAGAGTGATCAGCTTTTCCCTATCCTACTTCTCCATGCAAGTCCTGACTCTACAGATCTCTTCCATGCTCTTCCTACCACCCCCTCTTCCCACACCCACATCCAGAAGCTCAGTCCTCGTTCAGGGGCTGTTTCAGACCCCTTGCCTGTACTCGCTGAGTTTGGACTCTGTTCCACCAGCACCACAAAGCTCAGGAATATGCAAACACAAGGCTAAATGAGGGGTATTTGCAAATCCAGCTTCTTCTAACTGATCAGCTGGTAGCAGCATAAAAATTATTTTAAAAGTCCATTTCAATTAAAATAAACAAATGAAAGAAAAAATGTATCAATACCAGATAGTCTGGGAAACTCATCTTCAAAAGGTCTGTGCCAGAGGAAGGTCACAGAACCAGAACGAAAGGCAAATCCACTGTGCTGTGAGTCAGGCTAAGAAAGTGGGAGAGCACATTAAATACCAAAGTTGGCACATGATCAAGCAAAGCTGCTTAGTGAAATCTACTGACCCAAAGAGCAAAGGAAAAGCTTTGTCCAGAAGCCTGAGCATGTTCCTAAAACTGACAGGCATCCTAAATACATTTAGAAGCTCACACTGTCATTTCAAAGAAAGGCCATCTTTCCATTTAAGCAGACAACTGAAGCTATTCCCATGTTGATTTCTTCCAAAATCTCCACTTTACCAGCATTCCCACTTAAAATAAAGCTGGCTTTTTTCCCCCCCAAGAAACATTCCAAACAAAAACCAAACCAAAACCCCAGCTTAATTCAACACTACCACACAAACAAACAGCATCTGCTTTTTCCAACACCACTGCTCCTCTCCAGTAGTGTGTGCATGTTCCTACAGACACCCTCAGGAGGTAACAGACACTGGGGTTATTCCACTGCAATCCGATCGCCACGTTCTGTGCTCAGCCTCCAGCTGTTCTCCTCCACTTTTCAAACCCCATCACTGCAACAATTGTATTCACAGTGCCTGCTACACAAAGTCCCAGGGAAGCCCCATGTACCTGAAGGGGTCTGTGCACGCAGCTATTCTGGCTGAGGCACAGGAACCCAGGCGGACACAGCAAAGGAACCAAGGTCCTCAAAGTGTTCTCCAGACAGGACGAGCCAAAGCAGACAGCTCCTGGCTGTGCCTCCCTCTCCAGGAGGATCGCTGCTGGCACAGCAGGGAAAAGGCAGGAAGTCCAAGGAGAAGAGGAGCACTTGGGTTTCAGTCTCGTGGCTGCCAATAAAACCATCCAGCATGGATCAGACCCAGCGAGTTACAAACAATATCCCAAACACCAGGCGTGAGCCAGCCCTTTGAAACAGGCCAGATGGAGGAGCTGGGGGCAGGCAGGGACGGGGAAGGTGGGACAGGCCTGTGGCCCTGCACTCTCGGGAAAGCTGCTAAGGGCACAGCAACACCCAAGCTTTGGCCGAGACCACCACCACTGCACACCCTAAGAAAATACCTGAGAAACCTAACAAGGCCATCAGCACTGCCCAGGGCCCTCTCCTGCTTTCCCAACACCAGCAGCTGAGCTGGGAAACGCTGCAAGGCTTTGCAGACCCGCAGGCTGCCACAGCAGAAGCTGGGTCTGAGCAGTCCAGGCAGCTCTGAGCACAAGGCTGGCAGAGATCTGTGCAGACACACTGCCCTTTGAGCCCTGCCCCGCAGGGAGCTGGCAGCACTGCTGTTCCCACACACACCCCACGGTCCCTCTCGCTGCTCTCTGCCTGAGTGCTGGTACAGGCTGATGCTGCAGCACCAAATCACACAGCAACAGCTCCTCAGGGCTCAGGCTTCTGCTTGCAAGCAAACCCATCTGCCAGCTATGCTGCTGCCCAGGCAGCAGCTTGCCTTACTCCACTGAGCCACTACAAGGTGTTTTACCAGCACAAAGTAACCCAATAAATTATTTCCTGTTGATCTGGCATCCTGAAGAGGCTCAGGCAATTTCAGATAAGCCCTGCTCAACCCAGAGAGAGAGGGTAGGACCAGCCTATTCAGTGATGGCTCAGCAGGAGGGCCAAGTTTCAGCTGGGACCCACTGAACTTGGAAAAAGTTCAGCTGCATACAGAAACAGAGAGTTTTAAGTACAGGTAATGAAAATACCTGCCAATGAAGTCTGGATGTACATGAGCCAATTCCATGATCAAGAAAGGAGACCTGATATCCCCTTGAGCAACTGATTTTCTTGATTTTCAGAAAAACATGAAGGTCATGATGGAAACAATAAAAAAAAATTACTTCCTATTTGAACACCAGCATTAAAAGCTTTCAAAGCAGCTTCACCTGGGACCTGAAGGTGTGATGCCCTCATATACAAGACAGAAGAAAAACAGGAAGCTTCAAAACCTCTTCTGGTTTCTGTTAGTCCCCAGATCTGTAGCTGAACTTCAAATGCAGGTTAAAAGATGACCCTCAACTGCAACACGCAAACACTCACAAACAACAGGCTGATCTTCAAGGTCCTTTTGTTGCAGCAGACAAAGGGCAAAATAGTAGTAAGAACTCAGAAACCAATGCTCAAAACTCGAGCTAAAAAGATGTCTCAGACACTTGAAAGAGATGCAAGCCAAGAGAAAAAGCAGTGACCCAGCCCTGTGTGTTGCCCTCCTCCTCCTGCTGGCACCAGCATCCCCACAGCTGTTGGGTGATCCACACTGGGAACCAACCCACATGAGCTCAGCAGAGAAAATGGCTCATTCCAGCCCCAGCTCCTTCCCACATGGCTCCACAAACACTTGTGCCAGCAGAAGGAAAAGGGAAGAAGCAGGAACAAACAGAGCAGCTGGAGCCAGATGACTGGACTGCTTCTCAAGGCAGTACAGTTTGATGTGATTGTTGAAAACATAGCCAAAAACTCTGATTTGTAGCACTGTGGGAAGTCAACAATTATCCCAGGGATGTGGTGGGTTCAGCATCTCTAAATAATCTTCTGAGAAGCACCCTCAGTGCAGGTGTTGAGTGCAACAGGAATAAAACACTACTGTGTCACCAGAGGCTGAGTGAATTTTTTGGTGGGGTCATTAGATGGGAAAACATCCAAACCATCCACAGATTTCTCCAGAGCTGACAGCCAAGCCTCACAGAGGGGCTCCCAAGGGAGGAGCTTCCCCTGCTCACCCATGGCCTGGAGCACCCACAAGGAATAGGTGGAAGGGAGCCAAGCAGAGCAGGCTGGGCAGAGGAGCCTTTCTCATCTCCTCGGCACGTGTGGCCCAGATGAGACTGGTGGGTCTGCAGCACCAGCCAACACACACAGGGCCCAGCAATGAGCGATCTCCAACTCCACCTTCCAGAGCAAATCCAGCCCAGAGCCTTCTACAACCTCCTGAGATACCAGCAAGGGCATCAGCCTGCACATAAACCATCCAACAACGAGGAGGGGCAGTGGAAACCTTCTGGAGCACTTTGGCACCTTCATCCTGTTTATGTTTCTCTGTGAACACACCCTGCGGCTTTGCCACCACATCCAACAGCCACATTTCCAGCAGCCACATCCTAAAAGCCTGGTCACAGCCTGTCACAAGCTGCATCAGGGCACAGCATGATGAGATACCTGCCAACAGCTCCAGTGATGGCACACCAAGCTCTTTTGTGGCAGCACTGCCATTCCTTGGGAAGCCATCAGAGTCAGCACTGCCTGGTCCTCCAAAGGAGCTGTTTCCACCAAGAGATCCATTGTCAGCCACTAGAGGAAGCATCATCTGTGCAAGCCTTGTTCCTGCACCCTGGTTGAAGGTAACCACAGCTGCCTGCTGGCTCAGTGGTGCCTGGGCTGAGCCAGCAGAGCCCTTTGCTCAGGGTCCCCAGCAGACACAAAGCACAGTTGTCTCAGTGCTCTGCATGGGTCTGCGCCTTCTTCAGAAAAGAGTGACCAGACCCTGCTTCAGTGCACATTTAACTCATTTAAACAATTCAACAGGACTTCAGAGGACCCTGTTCCAGATTTATTTCCATCACTAGTAAAACAGATACTCGGTTAAGTTCTGGCTGGCCCCCAAGTACCATGGGCACAGTCACTGCCTCAATTATAGAGCAAGGTGAGAGTCACAAAAATACTTTTGCCAGTGCAGCCATGACCCCATATTAGGAAGCAAAAAACAAACCCAGAAAAGGTATTCTCTTCATTGAAATTCTGCATTTTGGAGTTTTTTCTACCGGCTCTCACATTCATCACAAGTACTGTAAGGGTTCAGGACACAAGGCAAGCTGGGAGCAGAGCACTGGGATGACACTCAGGACAGAAGTCAACAGTGGCTCTGGTTGATTTTGGAACAGCTGCTGCCCCTGCACCCAGCTCAAGAGCAATTTTCTTCGTAAAGTAATGTGTCTTTGTGATTACAACATTCTTCATTTAGAAAATACAATATCAATGAACAACTGATGGAAAAGCAACCTCGCCTAAAAAGATCACGATAGGCCAAACCAAAAATTATGTTAGACCAAAAGCTACTCATCCTCTACAGCAAAGACTCTGGGTACTAAAAGCAGCTAAGAATCACTGTTTGTTGTGCTAAATAAAAACGTTTCAATGGCAAAAGAGATCAAAACTGCCACAAGTGACAACATTTCCTATGGAAAGTTACATAAAACCACACTCAATAGCAACCTAAAAAAATCTTAGAGGAAATAACAATAACAAACACTGGAGCCACCAGAAGACAGACTTTATATTCAGGAAGGATGGAAGCCACAGAGCCATTCAGAACAGCTTTCTTGGCGTGTTCCTTTGAAACTCAGAGCATCCTCACTCCCCATCACACACCTGCTTTCTCCAGCACCACCACAGTTCTGCTCACCTGGGTACAAGTGAGAGAATAAAAAATGCCCACAGCAGCCAAGGCCCAGGGGAGATCCTTCAAAGGACCAGTTAAACAGCCAAGAATTCAGAGCAGAGCTGGTTTGGCTGGAGATCCTGTTCCTCACTATTAGCTGATGTAGCCAAGGACACAGGAGAGCCACTGGTGCTCTGATTTCTCCCCTGGCTCGTGCTTGATCGCCAGGCACACACCAACTCCTGCAGTGTCCAACTGGAAACAGCTGCAGGAAAAGCTTGCCTTGCACACCTCTGCACATTCCCTGCGTGCCCAGTGCAACAACTCATTCATAATGCAAATAGAAGTAATCATAATTCTAGTTTGGTTTAGCAAAAAATATATTAAAATTCTAAGTGAACCACACTTCTTCAGTCTGAGTGAACGGCATATTCTTGCTCACTGTTCTCCCTGAAATGATGGTCCCAAAACAGCCAGGGAAAAGGAAGGTACACTTTTTGGCAGAACAACTCAAGAGTTTTCTACAGTTCACTTTAAGGCTTTGAATTTAAGCAAAAGAGTAACAAACCTCCCATGTGGTGTTTGCTACAGGGCAGTGATTCCCAAAATACAGAAGCTGCATTTGTCAACCCAGCTGTCTGAGCCCCCCAGATTTTAAAATCAGTTCTAACTTTCACTGAGCCAAAGCCAAGTAAATGCCAGACCTGAAGGACTGTAAATGCAGCATCCTGTGCAGTTTCAGGATGACCTCATAGGGATTGTTTCTTTTTAAAGGAAAGAAAACCTTCAAAGCAGGGATCGCTGCTGACCAGCAGAGCAAGGGGCTGGCTCTGAGCAGAGTGGAAACAGGAAGGGGAGGAGGTGGCAAAGGTAAGCTTTCCAGAAAAGGCAAGATCAGGCATGGCTTGCTATCTCTGCTCCCTCTGGGAAGGCTCTACCGTGCCAGGGAAGTATTGTGCAATGATACCTCAGACTTCTCTGAGAAGAAATTACATTTCCTTTAATAAACATTGTACTTTAGAGATGCTCTGATTACTAAGGCAAGGTCTGTTTGTTGCTGAAGGCCCCAGAATTTAAGAACATATCCGCTGCTCGGGTCCGTATCATCACAGTTCCAACATTTCTTTGGTAGGCAAAAAGGAGTTGTAATTATATTTTAAATAAATTGTTTACCTAGATAGTTGAAGAGTGCATTCAAAGGAAATTACAGCAAAAACAAGCCCTATGTCAATCTGACATTTGCTGTCTGTGCAGCAAGCAGAGCACACAAGCAACAAAACATGCACTCTTACAGCTTTAAGAGATTTGACAGCTAAGGTAAATGTGAAGAATAAGCTCTCTGTCTTCACCCAGTGGGAAACAGACACTGTTACTCAAAAGAATTTGACCACAGTTTGAATGATTTGGTCAAAAACTCAGTTGCTAATTTGCTCTTTGCGTCATCATCTCAAAACAAATCGAAAAAAAAAATAAAACCTCCTCATTTGTACGGTAGCATGGACTGAAACAAGAGTGAAAGGGGTGATTTGAAGCTGCTCTTGGACAGCAGCTTGATGAGTAGGACCAAAAAAAGGAGCAAACAGTCAGAAATCCCTGAAGTTCAGCAAACAAGGATATGACAATAGGCAATCTCAGCACAGACACAATTTCCACTCCTCCCTGTGGGAACCTCACTTCTCAGAGGAAGAGACATTCTGTGAAAACAGAGAGGTTGGCAGGCAAGCCCTGCCCACCTCAGGGTGCACTGCAGGGAGGGTCTCCACGACTCGCTGCAAGCAGGCCTGGATGGTCTGAGCACACAGCACACACCAAATTAGCTTGGGGTTCTTCGAGGACATGGAAACAGAGCTGCCAGCATGACCACGGGAAATGCTGCCAAACAGATCCATTTCCTTCCAAGGTTAAATCCTGCCTGTTGCCTGCCTAATCTCTTGGGACTAAGAGCTGCAGGGCTAAGACTGTCCCTTTTACATGTCATTCTCTCAGAGGGGAGTTCTTGAGCACTACTAGAGTAAGCAACCTGATGCCCATTCAGGTCCACTAGTTCTGAACAAGGCAAAAAATAAACAAACAAAGAGAAAGCAAAACAAAACAGTCAACCACAAAGCTAAAAAAAAGCCTTCCACCAGGGAGAGAACTACCTACACAACCCTGGACACCAGGGCTTCCCCTGCTCTGAAGAAAGAAACCATCTCCATCCTACCAGGATGTTTTACCCATGACCCAGACACAAATCCCAGGAAATTCAAGCTACAGCACCCACAGCACACACTGAGATATTGTCACACAGCAGAGAGGATGCAACACAGCTCCTTGAGCAGGCAGGCAGCACGTGCATTCCATGGGTTCCTTAAAACTCCAACATGTACATACCCAGCAGCTGGGAGGCAACCTCACAGCAACAGTGTGAGATCTACACAGTTCATGTCCCTTTCTTTCCAACTAGATGATGATAAATGTCAAACTTGAAGTCCAGCACCTCTTCAGCTGAAAAGAAAGGAAACTAATCCACATCTGAGCTCAGGGAAAATGTTAAGGAAGGAATCCATCCTTGAGTTTCAAGTATTTCTACTGAAATGGGTCATATAGAGGCAACAGGCTGGTGGCTGCAGGAACAGCAATTAACAGAAGTGTCATGTCAGGCCACAATTAATGCTGGAACCTCTGAGAAAGGCACATGGTCTCCACAGGGTGCCAAAGCCTCCAGAGAAAGCTATGGAAGAAAGGCAGCAACCACAAGGGAAGAATCTTATCAAAAGACTGGTCTGCTGGATAAAAGCTGTAGAGTGACAGATAAAGAAATGTCAGAATCTTCAGCTCACAGCCAGTCCTGCCTGGCAGGCACATCCCCAGCACCACAGGGCTCACACAACACACGCTCTGCTCAACTTTTTGCTGGATACACAGAATGGAAGAGGAAAACAAGCCGGTAATCCTGGTCATGTTGCCCATCTCAGGCCTTCAGCACTAACCAGGCTGTGTTTGCACTGCAGAGGGATCCAACACACTGAAGAGAATCAAACCTTTACTAATTATATCTGAGCATGAGGGCTCTGTGCCCAGAATAAACTGTCCTATCATGCCACACTCAGCAGACCCTGCCTCTTTCAAGGGAACATGTTGGGACTTGCTGGCTACTTTCCGGGGCTGGATTCCAGAGGAACAGGACTGATGACCCCAAAAGGAATTCCTATTCCTGCCTGGCGACCTCGCACAGCTGCAGCCTGGTTGCAGTCCCTGCCACGAAAGTGAAACGCACTGTCTGCCAAGCCCAGTGACGAGGTGCTGGCCCTCTCTGAGGGACATAATTCCTGCCTGAGGTGACACATCAGGGCCACACAGTCTCAGTACCAGGACACAGAGAGGACAAGCTTGTTGGAAGAGGTGTCTGCTGTGCTCTGCAGGCCAGCCGCACTCTCCACATTCAAAGCTCATCCTGCTGGCTGAAGCCTACCCAGCACAGAGCAAGACATTCCCGAGACCAGGGCCAGCCCATGGCTTTCCCCAGAACCTGAAAAGCCAGTTTGTAGGCAGATCTCTTGCAAGTGGATTGCTTAAAAAAAAAAAAAAAAAAAAGGCCTGTCATGGGAAGTCCCAGAGCAGAACTAGTTTTGTGGGAGTTGCTTTTACGCTGCACAGCATCAACCTCCTTTCATGGGAACGCACAGAAGCAGGAACAGCATGGACACACGTCCACATGCCAGAGCTGCCGCCTTCCTTGGGACTCAGGAGCAATGAGCACAGAGACCAGGACAAAGCTGGGGACCTGTTCCAAATGCACAGCACCTCCTGGAAGCCTGGCATTATCCCAGCTCAGAAATGGCACAGGCTCCCCAAGAGCCTGCACACAGACAGGGGAGACCTGGGCTGAGCAGGGGCAGCCATGAGGATTTAAGGACATGAGGGATGCAGCAGGAGGGAGGGATGGTAGCTGTTATTAGAGCAACTGAGGGTTAAAAAGAAAGGCAGACAAGCCCTTTCATAAAGTCCATTTAACAATCAAAGCTTAAAGGAAGTATCTAAAATTCACCTCTTTCTTCCAACTATATCAAGCACTCCAACACGAGTCATCACCTCCTCCGGCAAACCTGTACCACTGAGGTGGAAGAGCCGAGGAGCAACATCCTTCCATACACTGGAGTGGAAATGCAATTCTTCCAAGGGTCTGCTCCCAGCTTGTCCCAAGTGGGCCGTTTTTATCCCCGTGGCCACAGCCCACAGGCAGCCATTTGTCCTTGCTGTGCGCTCCTTCCTTGTCCCATGCTTCATTCAGAAGCTTTGCTGCCTTGTCCCTTCCCGTTACGTGTGACTATTTTTTCCCTTTACTGCAGAATGCACTTTTCTTCCCAGAGGAAATTAGCAGGCATGGGGACAAAAACAGGAAGAAAGGAAACAACTTCCTGCTTGCTCCAAGACCCGGCTTGGAGACATCCCTGACCAGCTCCGTGCACCCCGCCACGAAGCCAACCTGCAAGAGAAGCAGCAGCCACAGAACCGAGTCGTGCACAGGACAAAACTCATCTGTGCTGCCACCCTCCTCTCCTGAGTTACACTGGAGAAAAACACAGCGCAAAATACCCACGTGGGGCACTTTGGCACTGCGGGGATGTGTGTGGCAGGATGGGGCTGCTCGCTGAGGAGTCCAGAAGGACTTGGCACTGCGGGTGCAATCCTGCAAAAGCTCTGGTCTTGCTCGCGTCAGGCTGCCGTGATCCCCTCGCTTCGTGCCAGCAGTACACGGTGTGAGAACTGAGTTCAGGGACCCGATCCGGCAGGAAAACTAACCTTTACACGTAAAGAACCACATCTTTTCCACCAGATCATCTCCCAAAGTCGCTGCCAAAAGCGCGGGTGCCAGCATCAGGGGAGGGACGGGTGGGAAAGCGCGGAGATGGGCTGGACTCGGATGGGCTGAAACAAGCCGTGAACGCGCACCTCCACCTACAGCCCAAAGCCCTGAGCTCGCCAAGCTCCCAACATCCAAACACGGGGGTCGGGGGCGGCACCTGCCTCCGGCGACGCTCTTCCCCCGCGGGCGGCCGAGGCCGCTCCTGCCCGGCTGAGCGGCGCGGTCCCGGTACCTCAGCCGGGCAGGGACCGGCCCCGGCGGGATGCCCCTCCCGGCCAGCCCCCCCCTGGTTCCCCCGGCCCCGCACTCACCGTGCAGGCGGGCGAAGCGCAGCGGCCGCTCGGCTCCAGCCGCCCCCCCAGTGCGGCTTAAGGGACCGGCGCCGCCGAGCCCGGCCCGCGGAGGGCGCGGAGACTCCTCCCCCGTGCCAGGGGCCGGCCGGGCGGGCACGCCATTCACAGCCTCGGCATGCAAATAGGAGCCGGGAGCCGAGCGGAGCTCGGCGCTGAGAGTCCCGGCGGGGAGCTGCCAGCGCCCGGGGCCGCGGGACGCCGCATCCCGCCGCGCCGCCCTGACTCACGGGGTAGGAATGCGCCGCGCCGGGCGGAAGCCACCGGCCCGCCCGCGGCCCCCGCAGCCCCCGCCTTCCCCGCTGCCTCGGCGGTGGGCAGCGCCCTTTAGCCCCGCCGGCTCCCGTTAGCATCGGCCCCGCGGCTGCTGGCAACGCTGCGGGAGCCGCCGCGATTCCCGTGCCGGGAGTGCCCTGGCTGGGCACCGCTGAGCTGCCGAGCCCTGGCCCCGCTGCCCCCCACGGGAGCCTTCCCCACTAAGCCTCCCGCACTCGGGGGGTGACGGGGACCCCTCTCCCCTCGCTCTTTCTCGCTGTTTCACTGTACTTTACTTTCTCCCCGCCGCATTCCCCTACACTTAAGGCTGTGTTTCCCATCAAGTTTTCACACCTCCTCTTCCAGCCATGTGGTTAGCGTATCATCCCTCCTCTAAGCTGTTTCTTTCCTCCCCGTTTAAACATTTTACCCTTCTGGAGGGCATCCTCCCACCTCGATTGCTCAGCCATCCTCGCCTTTGTCCTGGGATCGCTGCGGAGGATTTCTCCATCCATCCTCCAAGGAGCATCAGTCAGCACGCATTGCTCACGCAGAGCTTTGCTGGAGCTCCAGCGAGGCCCGCAGGCTGCACATCCCTCTTGAGCGGGTCCCCAACCCACAGCTCCAGATGCCTTTCAATGTTAGTAATAACTGGGGGGATGATGTTCCTTTCCCATCTTACTGCATCTTCCCCGCCGACCTGCGTGATCCAGACGAGCTGAGCTCATCGGTACCGCACCCAGCGCTGCGCGTGCCCACGGCGGCCACGCATCGAAGGCAGCCCCCAGAGAGCCCTGCTAACCATATCATGTCTCGTTAGCTAATGAGCAAACACAGAGCAGCCCCAGCTAGTCCTGGCTGAGGTGGAGACCAAATCGCACGCAGAACCCTGACTGTCCGCAAAGCTTAGCAGGCACAAATTATTTTCAGATGTTTCTACCACATAAACAAGGAAAAGAAGCATCGAGTAATGCCGGGCCCTTCAGCATCTCCCGGGAGGAACGCTCTGGAGCTGGAGTAGGAATCTGACCCACCCCTGCTCGTTCTTTGCCTCCTGCCAATAGTATGTGCAATTTGCAACCAAAGCTATGTCTCTGAAACGTGACTTCTTGCTCCTGTAGAACACTTGCAGGCACTGCTGCTAACCCCATCCCACAAATTCTTGTTCCCCAGTGCTTTCCTGCCCAGCTCCCAGACTCTGGATTCTTTTAGCCAAGCTGCAGGAATCTGCAGAGCTGGATAAAATCTACCCTGTTGGTAAAGAATACACCTACCTTGCTGCCATCACCAGCCAGGGTGGTTCTCCTTCGGTGCACTGAGTCTTCCTAGCCTAAAATAGATGGAAAAAGGTGACTTAAGGGGGGGTTCTGACTGCTCAAGCACGAGATGGTGAATGGCAGCAGTTCAGTGTTGACCACCCACTATTCCTGGCCTGGAGCAGGTCATCTAGCCCAAAAACCTTGTTTGTTTTCTCCCTCTTCAGGGAATACTTCTATTTGAAATGTGGCCTCTGAGGACCAGCTAAAGGAGATCTCTTTCCTGATGCTTGTTATGTTTAAGGCAAACATGTGATTACATGAATTTGCTTCATTCTTCTCTGCTGGAAACTGAGATTTCCTCCCTACTTGCAACCCATGAGAAACTGTGATCTTTGGTTAAAGACCCGATGAAATAGATATCCATCAGCACTTTCACTTCTGCAGCTTGCTAAAACTGCTTCGAGGCCTGGTGAGCCACACACCTGCCTGCTTCCAGCCAGGCACTGCTGGGTCTGCACCAGCCAGGAGGGGTGCAGAATGGCCCTCAGGTACTGGACAGAACTGTTCAACAGCTCATCTCCAGCTGCATCCCCTCCTGCATGCACATTTGTCTGCCACACTCCCTGGAGCTCTGATCCTGTGTCACCAAGTGTTAAATTGCGGCTCTACTAAATGTGGATTATAATCCAAGCAGGGAAATGGAATGTTACAGCCTGTGTGCCCTGCCTGACAGTTTTGTGAGGACAGCTAGGACACACCAGGAGCACAGAGGTCTGTTTTTATCAGGATCACTGTTTCCCTAGACAGATGATTCAATTCCAACCCGCTTTGTTCAGTGTTTATGCCAAGAAAGCATCCCAGTACCTGCAAGCACAGCAGAGAGCATCAGATTGCAGCCTTGACCAGTAAAAACAGAGCTCCCCTTGCCCTCTGGAAATACACGGGCTTTGCAGTGCCTCCTGTGCTGACATGAAGCAGCAGCACAGCCCTGGCAGCTGTCCTAGCAAACAGGGAAGAGGTCCAGAAAGGCCTGGGATTTCTTCTGGGGAGGATTAATAACACAGAAACCCAAGCGAAGTCCCACGGAGTTTCAAACGCAAGGTGGCCTGGCCAGGAGCCAGAGAGGGAACTGCCAGGAGGGAAAGGACGGGATTCCCTTTGGGGAATGCCTTTCCAGGGCAGAGGGCTGGACCTACAGCCCCTTGCTGGGGAGCAAACCAGGTTTCTGGGTACCAACAGCCGATCAGGTTTTCACCCCCAGCTGCACATGGGTGTGTGGAATCCTGTGGATAGGAGAAGTGGAGATGGTACAGCAGGATCTGTTCACCAGAGCTGCTACAGAAATATCTCCCCCTGTTCCTTACTAACCTGAAGCTCCTGGTGTGCAGCTGGCCCAGCTTTCTGCCCCAGGGAGAGCAGAGAGGGCTGCTCTGAGCACCCAGCCTCAGCAGTGCCCTGTCTCACACACCGTGGGAGTGTTGGTGCCCCCAGAGTGGATGCCAAGCCGGGGAGGGTGCTGCTGACCTGCAAAAAAAAAATATTGACATTTTTTTGAGTGTAAACCTTTCACTTCCCAAAAAAAACCCCAAAGAGCCAAACAACTTCTCCTAACAAGCAGCTATGTCGCAACATCAATTTCCTATAAGCCAGTCAATTTACGTGAAGTTCAAAAACCTCAAACTGGGTGGAAGGTCTTTTGAAGCCTCTGTCACCCTCAGGCAGCAGCAGACAGTGCAGACATTACTGTGTGGGGTCACACCTGTGGCAAGGAGGACACAGAGGTGACTTTGGCCTGGCAGTTCCATGTAGCTGCTCAGGTGCTGGTTGTGGCTGAGCTGGCAGCAGACCTGCAGGTTTATGCCCATGGAAGAAGTTCAAAAATAAAGCCAAGCCCCGTCATTATTGCCTGTAGCTTATTCAGCCCAAATCAGGACAGATAATTCCCTTCACAGACTTCATCAGCAAGTCCACCTGGGGCTGGGGAGCAGGAAACAAGCAGGGAGAGGAGCCAAAACGTTGATCTGGGAAGATGGTGGTACCCCAGACCACTCACAGCCATAGGGGTGCTGCCCAGCAGAGCACAAGGAAATCACATCAAAATTCAAGCCCTTCATTTTCTGCCCAGATTAATTGCAATTGATCATTCCTGGCTTTAGCCACAGGCAATGTGTGTACTTGCAGTGCCAGGAGGAGGTGGAGGAGTGAAAATGAGATACAACTAGGATTTCATGGCTAGTCCATACAGAAATATTTATTTTCAATTGTATTGCACATAGAAAATCCACTCGGATCAAAATGGCAATTTTCATCTTGGTCAACTCATTGAGAGAATTGGCCAAAAACAAAGGCAGAGAAAAATAAAATAAAATAAAAAAAAAAGGGAAAAGAGCATGTGTAAAGCAAGCTATGATTTCCAAAATATTTAGGAAATTACACTTAGCAAAATAACCTCCTTTTCCCCAGTTTACTTCAACACAAAAAGGTGCTTTTAACATACATACATATATATGTGTGTGTTTCATATGGAAGGAATAAAAATGTCATGGAAGAAGTAAGATAAAACTCCCAAAATATCACTTATGTAGCCTGAAAGACTCTTATCATTTTCCAATCCACTCTTGGCAAGAGATGAAATAATATTGCTTCAGAATTTCAAAACTGGGCAGATTTATTTCCAAGAGGCACACAAGGACTCTTATAAAGCAGTCAAATACGGAGAGCAGTGGCCAAGGGTGTGATCAAACCTTCACTGTTGGAATGCAGGCCTGGAAGAGCCTGAATCCAAATTGCACAAATTACCTTTTAGTTGTTGATCTGTAATTCTGGGGCACCTGGCTTTTGAGCAGGGACTTTCATTTAAATGTCCAGGGTCTATCAACAGGAGGGTGGGGTGCCAGAAGGCAAAAATGAACCCCAGAGGATGTGAGCTGGATGTCATGGTGCCATCTGGGGTCTTTGTGTCCCCCTCCCCGAGGCTGGCTATCAGCTACCGGTGTCACACTTTATTCCAGTACTAAGAGTCGCTCCTGTTGATGAAGAAGAGGAGCACGAGAGGCAGGAAGATGCAAGTCAGCCTGCGGGTGCCAAAGAAAAGCACTGTGAGAGGTTGCCAGGTGGAGCAGCAAGGTTTGGCAGCCTGCAGCCAATAAGGGTATCCTCCAGGTTAGCCCAGGTGGCTTCTAAACTGCAGCAGGGGACAAGCCTTGAAGGAGAACATTGAAAATTGGCAATAAAGAGTGATTACTGAATACTGCAGAAATGATTCAAACTCAGCATTAGTCACAATGAAGCTCTCCATCTCCTAAATTCCTGTATTTAAAGGGAATTGAATTGGAAAAAATAAAAAATAAAAACATAATTTCCAGTTCAGTTACTCATAAATGAACTGAAGGAGTTCATAAATGAGCTGAGGAATTTTGGTTTGTCTGTCAATAAGCTACGCTTTTGAAGAAAGAGCAAAGATATGCTATCTTGATGTAAAAATATGAATTCAGTAATTGGAGAAAAATAATTCCCTTACTGACAACAAGCTTGTAAAGAGCTTGCTCAGCTAAAATAACAGGGCTTTGTGTAAATCCAGCAAATCTTTACACAAATCTGTAAGAATAGTTTTGGCATAGGCAAGTAACAAAGTAAGAAGCTGAAATTTCAAAGTAAAATCAACTCTGTCTGAGAGTCAGTAACAGAGATCCTATCTCCAGAAAAAATCAATTTAATCATGTCACCCTTCAGTTAGTTAGACTTAAGGAACAATAACATTTAGTGTAAAAACTATTCCAAACAATCTAATTTCATGGGTTCTGATCTAGACTTTGTCAATCCCCCTGTGCCACCAGCAAAAGGCTCCTCTTCTCAGTCTGTCACTGCTTTGCTGGTTTGTTCCTTCTGCACTATTCCTGATTTTTCAGGTTGAAACAGTAGCCATGGAAGAAGAGGGGGTTACCAGCTGCCAAAGGTTTTATGAGCTCTGTGTCTGGCGTGTCTGGAGAGGGGCCTTGCTGCTGGATTTTGAAGGCCTCCATGGACAGAATTCCCACCACCTGTGTGAGTCCTGGGTCCTGTCCCCAGGCTGGGCCACTCTCACGGGGACAGATCCCACCCCAATGCAGCCGCTCCCCCTGTCACTCCTGTGGGCCCTGGCTTCCAACCTCATCCTGCAGGGAGAGCAAAGCCACCCTCAGCTCTCCTCCCCAGTGCTCCCAGTGGCCCTTCCCTGGGCTCTCCAGTTCCTCTGCCTCTGCCCTGGTGTGCACTCAAACACTGGTGCTATGCAAACAGGAGCGGAAGGATTATTTGTACTTTAACCCCATCAGCAGTGAGCCTACAAACATCTGTCAAACACGCTGAGCTGTAAAGGCTCGCTTTTCCAGCAGAACTTTTGGAGCAGGAGCTAAGGAAGCTGTAGCTGCCCTTAGCTGTGGAAGCACTGCTGGAGCTGTCTGTGCCTTTCCAGACCTTCCGCAGGACATGGCAGAAAGAGGAATCTGCCAGCAGTTTTTAACAAATACTCTTTTTATGATTGCCACAGGATGTCGAACAAGGGGAAGGCAAGAAAGGAATGAAAGCCCAGAAGAAAGTAACTGTTAATCTTGACTCCCACCCAAGCCTACTGCATGTATTACATTTTATTACAAACATTTCTTACAAAAAGTCCACACGTGGATCAAATGATTCCAGTGGAGCGACATGGTTCAGCACTAGACAACCTACTAATACCTGTCTTGCTTGGTTTTCCTTTTCCCTGGCACGTGAAGCATTTTTAAATCATCTGGAGCTTCCTACTGCTTCATGAGATTCCAAACCAGTCATTCAGAAGGCTCCAAAGTCACCCTTTGGAAAACTTTTGGGTGCATGTGTGACCAAGCTTTTCTCTTGGAGCCTCAGCTAAATCAGACTGTCCTGGAAACCCATTCCCTCTGCCTCTGGACGTGACAATTGCACCAGTGAATATGGTCAAAGCTTCAGCTAGGCAGAAGGCAGGCAGCCAGCATCCCAAAGGGTTTGATAAAACGGAGTGTTGTCTTCATTCCAAATTACAACAGAGCCCCTGGATTTCAAGTTGTTCACAAAGGAAAGATCTGTATGAAATATTTAAGCCTTTCCAAAAAAAAACACAAAACAAATCCCGCAAGTGCTTGGACATGGTCCATTTTTTCATGTAATATACAGAAACTTCTCAAAAACTGGGTGGGGAGTTGTTTCAGAAAAGGGCAAAACCTTCCAAACTGCTTGCTTCCAAAAGCCCTCTGAGCCCTGTGGCGGAGGTGGACAGATATTTTGCTGGAGTCCCAGTGGAATCACCTCAGGGCGCACGTGATCAGCCAGGAAAGCGCAGATCTGGAGTTCTGCTGCCCCAGTCCAATTTCTTCCCAGCCAGGCTGCAGCAGGAGGGAGCAGCAGGTCATCCCTGGGCTCTGCAGCTTCCCTGGAGCAGGGTCTCTCCTGTGCTCCAACATGGATGGTTTGCATCACAGCCCTCAGTGCCAGAAAGAGAAAGAAGCTGCTCACTGTCTCAGTCCTATTCTCCCCCAAATAAAGCCTTGCAGGGAAGGGAAGGGATCATTTCATTTCGTAAAGGGCAGCTGAATCCCCTCTAAATGGCCACATTCTTGTCCCTTTTGCAGAGTGTGACTGGTGCCAAACTTGGCCACAAAGGCGTATTCATGGCTTTTTCCTTCCTACACATTCAGGAGTTGAAAGCCAGTTTGGTACAAACTCCCCAAAATGACTTATTCAGCAGCTGCTTGCCAGTTTCCTGTTTGCAGAGCAGGGGGGCTGGGGCAGGGGCACAAGCCCTGACACCAGGCACACTGCCATGGGGACCCTGTGCCTCTGCTGCTCCCTGAGCCTGCCACAGCATCAGCCACTGCTGACCGGGCTCAGCTTGGGCAGAGACCCCATCACCAGACTGGCCTTTTCACCTCTGCTCTTGGTTTCACCACCAAATTTGCTTTTTTCTTGAGGTCACTGGTCCCTGGGATATGTTCCAGCTCTAATGAGGATCTTTTCGCTAGTAAATAATTCCTCCTCTCACCAACGGAATGGAGCAAATGCTCAGCCTCAAGCTACTGAGCACTGAGGGCAGCCAGCTCCTACCCTTGCCAACAGCCATGGAAGTGATTATCCTCCCTGGGATCAAGAGACTCAATGTCTTGTCTAAAAACCTACAGGAGGACATTGAGGGAACAGGGACAAAGCTGTCCTTCAGCTCATAGGTTCATTTATAGCAGGGAAATCAGGAAAAATGGACAAACCTTGCTCACCACAATGCCACCTTCATACTGGTAGCCACAGATCTTTCCTCACAGCCTCTCAGCTCCATCATGCTTTGGAGAAGTGTGGGAAAGACCAGGATAAGGATTGTCCAGGTGATTTTATCTAGGAGCTGAGCTCCCAGGAGTGGTTTGGGGTGGCAGGGTGTCCCTGCTGGGCACACCACGGGTTTGCCAAGGAGGAGGAGCCCCTGGGTCTGTGCAAGTTCACAGAAAAGAGAGTGCCTGCTGTGAATGGGTCAGTGGAGACTCCTGGTAGCAGGGGGAGGTGATCAGGATATTTTCTCAAGGCTGGCTTTTGGTTCTGTGGTTTTTTCACCATCTGTGACTGCCAGCAGTATGGTTTCTCTTCTCAGCCTCCTGCATGGCTTTTTGCTGGAAAACACCCAGGTAATGTCTGCAGGATTGCTCACTGCTAAGCTCCCGGGTAGGAACCTCAAACTTCTTCATGTCCATGACATCTCCAGTAAAACAAGTCACCTCCTGCAAGGGACAGCCTTCCCAGGAGCAGGCCACAGCCCATGGCAAAGGATTGCTGTGCTGGTGGATAGAGACATTTCTTCCACAGTGCCAACATCTCTCCAACTCAGGCACTGTAACTGAGCAAGCTGGGTCCTCATGCCCTTTCCCAGGAGACTGGTGGTGTGAGCCAGCAGGATTCCACTCCAGCGGCCCCACGCTCTCTCACAGGAGCACACACCACACTGGTACCCAAATAGGGGTTGGGCTCTGCTCCCAGGCAACCAGCGACAGGATGAGAGGACACAGTCTGAAGTGCCACTAGGGGAGGTTTAGGTTGGACATAAGAAGGAACTTTTTCAGAGAAAGTATGATTAGATGGCAATGGGCTGCTCAGGTGGACGGTGGAGTCACCATCCCTGGAGGTGTTTAAAGAAAGACTGGATGTGGCAGTTGGTGTTCAGGGATGGGTGACAAGGTGGTGTTTGGTCATAGGCTGGACTCAATGATCTCAGAAGTTTTTTCCAAGCTAATTGAATCTGTGGTCGGCTCAGGCTGTCTCAGATGGAGCTATTTAATCAGCAATGTGCTGATAAGCTGACCACCAAAGCTGCCCATTGACAATCATTAGTGGCAGGGCAGTGGTAAATGAGCTCAGATGTGGTTTCCTGGCAGCAAGGGACCCTTTCTGCCCAATAAGCATTTGTTCTTTCAGCAGGGGCTATTTGTACATGCCAGCAGTGTTCACACCTGACCCTGGCTGCAGACCATAAACACTGCCCTGCTGCAGCAGGGACAAGGGCAGAGGAGCCTGGGGCTCCATGCAGAGGGCTCTCTGTTCCAGTCACAGAGTGGGACAGGCACATGGCTGTATCCTGCTGTGCCACGGTGTGCTCCTGAGACAAGGGGTAGAAATGTCCCTGGCAGGAGCAGCAAGTACTGCTGAGGGTGGATTAGGTCAGGAATGTGGAAGGATATGACAGCTCAGACACCAGAGATGAGGACGGAGTGCTGCAGACAGAGAGCCAAGGCATGTTGGTACTCACATCTCCTGGATCAGGTCTCCTGCCCCAGCAGAGGAGCCACTCCAGCCTCATTAGTTTGGAAAGTGTACATCACTCCTTTCTGGAAATGGGCCTATCCCCACCATCATCCTTTCTGTGTGGTTGCCATGGAGAGAATAAATGTTTTTGTTTCTTTCCTGAGTTAAGTTTGGATCTAGCTGCAAGTGGAATTGATTAGCAGAGGTGACTTGCTACATTGCTCGGTGGATCCGAGGGCAATGCTCCAAGTCCCAGGTGTGCACATGTCCTTTGGGCTCATGGCATCAGCCGCACTGGCATTCCAACAACAGCATGGCTGGGACACATGGAAGGGATCCCAGACTAATGGGACAGAGCTCCTGGATGGGACACATCTTCAGCATAAAAGCTCTTCAGCCTTAGTGCTGAGCTGAGATTCACCTGCAGCATCTTAAACACTGCTCTTATAAACCACTGGCTGATATGCACACTGTGCTGTGCACAGGAGCTGCTGCTTCTGATTCCAAATGGACATTTCCAAGGAAAAATCAGTGATCCCCAGAAGCATCAAAACCAAACACTTAAGCAACTCTTCCAGGAGAAGCATTTGAAAGACAAGAGAGTGCCAGCACAGCACTCTGGGCATGTCAGGCACCAGGGAAGATGGAGAGACCACAGCATCCAGCGCTGCTGACTCAGAGTCAGTCCTCCCCAAGTCTAATATAATTTTGTTGCACATCATCACCCCCAAGGAGCCTCAGTAGGTGAATGGTGTTGCAAGTGAGGCCAGTTTTTCACGGTATGTGCTGTATTCTTACAGCTACTGATTCAGCTAAAAGCATGTTCCGCCCTGGGGCTGGGCAATTACAAATTTAGCAGCTCTAGTTCTAGGTCCATAAATATCTTTGTGGTAACCTTCCTCATCTGGGAAGGGCCCAAACAAGAAATCTCAGGTAGAAATGGGAAATGAAACATCATAATTTGAGTCATCAATCATATGGTAAAGTTAGGAGTTAGACTGAGTACAAAGGAGCTTGTCCCTGGCAGGGCTTCTAGAAATAGAAGCAGCAGTTTCTTCTGGTTTCCTGGAAATCTGGTATCTGAACTTGGTCTTAATTTTCCTGCTGGAAAAGGACTAAAATCTGACCTACTTTTGAGCAAAAGAGACATTGGGATCAGAGTCCCAAAATAGGCCCGGACATAGATGCTCCCTTGGTGCCCACTGAGGCCAGCTGTTTAATGCAATGAGATAATGCTTCTCTGGAAGGATTTCAAACAAAGAGATTCTGTAATCAAGGCTTCAAATAAAATTATCTTCCTTGTTGTTCAGGGCTAAAGAGTCCATCTTAATATTGAAAGGCAGTTGTGTCTTTTGTCTCGAGCTTGAGTTTTGTCATAAATTTAAAAAAAGAGCCTGACCCTGGTAACCAAACTGCTGAGGAGCCACTGCTCAAAATGAAGTCAGACTCTGAAATCAGCCCTCACAAACAGTTGGTTTTGTGGCCTTTTGAAAATAACTCCTTTCAGATGTGCAATTGGGAATTTGCCAGGCCACTCCAGATATTTCCCCAGAGGTCCAGATGGTACAAAAAGACATGGAAAATAAGATATGTCATTCTTAAATAAGATTAGTGGCACTCTGCCCTGCTGTAAAGTACTCTCATTGTATCAGTGTGGGTTTGGGGTGCATGACCCAAAGCTCTGCAGTCCTTTGTAAAATCATGAGGGACTTGTGCAGGTTCTGTGAATACACCCCAAAGAGCCCACTCTCACTGGAGGAGATGAGAAGCATCTTCCACACCAGCACAGTGAATTTTTTTTTTTAGCTGTAACACTCAAAACACTGCTAGAGTGAAAATCCAATCAGCCTCAGAGCACCCAATGAGCCCCTGCCTCAGCCTCTCAGGGTGATCCCGAGAGCTGCCCTGGGACAAAATGCTTGAAATCTGCTGTTTTCCTTTGGTGAGAAATTCCAAAGAAGGGGGTTTGGGAAAAGTTGCCATTTTACTTCACAATGAGGAGCAGATTTTCAAGAATTCATACTGAAAGAAAATTCCAATACATTTGGAAACTAATTTTGGACAACTGAAGCATTTCCATCCATTTGGGGGAGAGAGGCAATAATGTCCCACACAGAGCACAATCCCAGCACAGCTCTGAGCCCCAGGGTGGCACTCTGGAGGACAGGGGGTCCTGGCCAGCTGAGGACACTTCCCAGTGCCCAGGGAAGCACAGGGAGGAGATGCCCAAACAACTTCCCGCTAACTTGGTAGCATCTGCCTTGCATTTTTGTTTGTGTATCTGGTTTCAGTCTTGAATAAAAAAATGAAACAAGACCAAGTCCTGGAGAGCACTTGCTCAGTGTGTCTGGGCAAAGCCATGGTAAGGCCAACTTGGCAGGCTTTGAGAGGGAAAGCTAAGCCACTCCTCAGCCTCCTCATCTTCTCCAACAGAACGTTCCCAGAGCCCCTAAGGACATGGATGTGGGATTTAGCAGGACTTCAGGAGCCACCTGTGGATCAAGGACTGCCCAGCAGAGCCAGCAGCTCATCCAGACCTCTTACACTTCATCACCTGCACCAGAGCTCCCCAGAGCACAGTCCCTGATTGCTCTTTGGGAATTGTGGGAGGATCTGGACCATTCTCCAGCTACCAGAGCGGCAGAGCCGAGGGCATGACTCATCTCCCTCTGCAGGATGGAGCTGGAATGGAGCTGGGATGAAGCTGGGATGAAGCTGGGGTGGAGCTGGGATGGAGCTGGGATGGAGCTGGGATGGAGCTGGGGTGGAGCTGGGATGAAGCTGGGATGGAACTGGGGTGGAGCTGGGATGGAGCTGGGATGGAGCTGGGGTGGAGCTGGGGTGGAGCTGGGATGGAGCTGGGATGGAGCTGGGATGGAGCTGGGGTGGAGCTGGGGTGGAGCTGGGATGGAGCTGAGGTGGTGGGCAGCCTAAAGGCTGCTGCTGGCCCTCAGCCCTGTGCCCCACTGCAGACACAGGAATGTTTTGTGGGATAATGATAGCCCAGTGGAATCTGACTGGCTGCCGGACCGCTGCTGCTGCTGCTTGCAAAATACTATTTCTGGCACTATCACCATCCCAAACCCCAGACCATAACACTGAAGCCACAGTCAGCCTGATTCCCAGAAATTCCAACAATGGATGAGGCAGGGGATATTTCTCACACACCCACACAGGAACTTAGGAAAGGAAAAGCTAAATGTATATGC
This sequence comes from Pseudopodoces humilis, assembly GCF_049639895.1. Classification (NCBI taxonomy): domain Eukaryota; kingdom Metazoa; phylum Chordata; class Aves; order Passeriformes; family Paridae; genus Pseudopodoces; species Pseudopodoces humilis. The sequence goes on along the minus strand of NC_142217.1, from coordinate 4,783,303 downwards.
AGAAGCTGTTGATGATGGTCACCTAAGTCCTACCTAAGCATCCAGCCTGGAAAAGCTGCTGTCTCCTGAGATATGAAATGCTCCCAGGGCTTTTCTCAGGAATTTTCTCCTGGGGTCTCTGAATGCAGCCTCTCCTCATACAGGCTGACCTCCTGTCACTGACTGAAATGTGCCTGCCATGTTGTGAGGAGAACAACTCATTGTGCAATTGAAGAATCTGAGTTTCTCCAGGGATTATTCTAATTAGACACCAGCTATTTTTACCCCATATCATATGTTGGAAATACAACTTTAAAACCACACTGGAGCAGCCAAGTTAAATACTGTAATAACCTTGAAAATAGGGTTAGCAACTTTAATGGCTAACAACAACATTTCCAGCAATAACTCCAAAGCAGAGGGAATAATTGCCATGCTTCTTGGCACAAGCTGGACTCTGGGAGAGTCAGAGATCAACCTGCAACCCTTGACAGGAGCTCACAGCTATCCAAGCCCATCAGCAGAGGCTCTGTCATAACCACTGCAAATGATGGGTGGCTGAAGTGGCTCAGATAAAGAGTGTTTCAAATCCTAGAAACAAATTACATTTACAACAGCTTCTGTATTCATGAATATCACTACAGCAGGTCTCATAAATTTTCCAGCAAACCAGTGATTATGGCTAATGGGAAGGAGGCCAGTGGCTTAGTGCCCAGAGTAGCTTGGGAATCCTGGGCTCCCTCACAGCTCATGCTGGGACCAGAGCAGGAAGGAGCAGCACTGAGTCCTGCCTGACCACAGTCCCACAGTGCCGTGGTTGCTGGGCAGCTCAGCAAGCCTGGGAAAGCCATGGGCCTGCAACCATCCACCAGTGTGCTTCATCCTGGTTTACTTTTCCTAGGCCACATGGAGAGCTCCTGTACCAGCACCCTGCTGCCTAAGCTACACCATCATGCTCAGAAATTGAGGTTTGGCAAAAGCTCTGGGGGAAAAAAATCCCTTCTCCTTCCCAAAATATCACACATGCTCCACAGTGGGCTAGTATGGCAAATCTCCAATTGTGTGGGAACAGGTTTGGAAGGACTGAGGTTAAACTTAGCTCCAAATGTACACAGAGTTTACATCTGATTTTACAGCTGCAGGATGCCAGCTCAGTTTAAGTCTCAAAGCCCTTCCACTGCCCTGCACCTTGTCCCTTTTCAGGTGGGGGCCTGGTGTTCCCCAGGGGACACAGAGATGCTGTCTCTGATGGCACCACACCAGCTGAAGGCCTGTGTCCAGTTTGGAATGCTGGATGAATTTTCCAGACAGATGATGGGGTATGTGCCCATTGTGCTTCCCCAGGACCACCCAGGACAGCTCCCTGGCACTGGGGATCAATTGCACCCAGGTTACCAGAGCTGCTTGGGCAGAGAGGCTCCTTGAGAAAGCCCCTGGGATGCTCAGCTGCAAAAGCCCACAGCAGACATCTTTCAATGCATTTCACCAGTGTTAAACTTGTTTCACCTTGAGCACAGCTCCACACAGAAAACTGGGAATTCAAAAAATATATTGTCCAGACAAGTGACCCTCACCTGTGCAAGGTAACATCCTCCTGTGCTGCCCATTTTGCAAACCTCTTAGAAAACACCTGCTGGCTAATGCAAGAGCAGCCCTGGAAAGCTCCCAGCCCTGGCCTGCTGTGTTCACAGCTCATAGGGGATCCCAGGCATAAGGGATTTTCCTGAACACATCACAGTGTGGATGGACCAAGCAATTCTGACAGCACTGGGATGGTTAAAGACAAAGTTTGGATCTTTGGAGGGGGTTTTTTTGTTATTGTTTTGCTCAGTTTCCTGAGGTCTGCAATGCCACTTTAGCACCTGCCTTTAGCTTTGGGAAGACCCATCCCATGGACACCAGCTGGGTAAAATGTTACTCAGCAGTTTCTTTAAGGCCTCAGGTTTTTTGTTACTGTAGCCCATTATGCCAGTGGCTCATTTATTTGCCATTGTGAAATATCTCCATATCCCAGCTTTGTGGCTGCAGTTCACATCACTGGTCCCACCCCTCTCTGCTGGCATCCTGCTCTTTCCCCATAACTCTGAAACTCCCTTGACCTCCCTCCCTGCAGTCCTTAAAATAGATTAACTCTTTTCCATTTTTAGAGGTCAGACTCAAAATCCGTTGTGAATTCCAGCAGCAGAGACCCAGGTGCCAAAGTAAGAGGATGAAGGCAGCCCCTGGGAGCACCATGTGCCATGGCCAGGAGACCACGGGAGAGGGCTGGCATGGGAGCTCAGCTTCTCTTGTTCCCACCCACACCAAATCCCTGGAATATACATTATCCCAAAATAGTGGGATCAGCCACGTGGATGTACTTCTCTTGGGAAAGGGCAGACAAACAGCATGTTGTAGGGTGACAGGGCAGGACGGAGGAGTTACTCACAGAACCATTTCCTTTCTCATGATCACTTCGTTTATCTCTGACTAGAACTGGGGTTTTTAAACATCAATCAGTCAGCCTGGGAAAATAGGATGGCAGTTCCTCTAACTGTCCAGCAAATTGCTTGTGGAAAGCATTTGTGAGAGCTCAGCTAATCCACAGAAATCGCTCCAGACAGGCAGCACTGACTCCAAAATTTTGTTATACATTTAGCTTCTAAACCTCTTAGTCAAAAAACCTAAACTCAGTTCCAATAGGAGCTGGCTTGTAATGAATTTGGTGTGGATGCCAGTGTGAGGTGTGTAAATAGCGTGTGTAAATAACACCTCAGCTATTTGGCTGTAGTCACTGCAGCAAATACATCAAGCTATTGTGCTTCCCATCCAAACCTGTCATCACATGTACCACCCCAGCTGCCAAAGCCTCTGCCTTTTTTTTTCTCTCCCCAGATGTTTCAATCTCCAGTTTGAAGCTGACATCTGGAGAAGTGATGTTGTAGAAATGCTACACATCAGCAGGCCAAATATGGGATATGCTATGGAAATGAAAATGACAGAAGTGACAGAACAAAATTAATGGGCATCCAGATGCAAGTCAATAAGTGATAAAGTGCCTGTCAGGAGTTTCCTAATGCAAAAACAGGCAAGAAACCTTGTTTTACTGCAAGCCCTCCCAGGAGGAATGTGACATCTGGCCAGCCACAGTTTCTAGAAAAAAGGCACACTGCAATCTGAGTCCCCCAAGTCACTCAACATTTTCAGTGCCTCTCTCTGCTCCTCACTCCCACATGCTTGTTAAGCCACCCTGGTCCTCTCCCATCTTTTCATCCCTTGCAGCCATTTCTGCACCTGAAGTACCTCCTCCATGGTGTTTTGGATGGTTAGCCATCTCAGGAGATGAGACTGCGGGCAGGGGACATGGGGCATGGAGGTAGGAAGACCCCCCTTTAAGGAGGAGTTTCACAAGGAAGGGCTTAGAATAGTCCCTCAGGCAATAGGCAACTGCTCTTTGAATTCCACCATGGGGAGAAAGAGCAGATTTTCTGAGCATTCTTTGTAAGAAAGCTGTACTCATCAGGCTTTTGAAAGATGAACATTTCTGCTGGAGCAGCAGTTGCCTTTTTGGTGAAATCAAGAAGGAAACCATTGCTGGTAGGATTCTTGCAGCAAAGGGCCTGCACTCTGCAAATTTGTGTGCTTTGAGTTGTGCAAAGTGGTGATTGTGGCTGACAGCAGCAAAGGACTGCTTGACCCTGAAGTCATACAAAAAGTTTACTGAAGGATTTTGGTGGCTCCGGAGGTCTCCTCTCCAAACTCCTGCTCCAAGCAGGTCTGGCTGGAAATCCAGAGCAAGGTGGTCAGTGCCTTGCCCAGCTGAGTTGAAAAATCTCCAAGGATGGAGGTCCCACCTCCATTCCAGGCCCTGTCTGGTGCATGGCAACCAGAGATTCCTTGGTTACTACCAGTGGCTTCCAGCATTTATGAGGTCCTTGTAAGCTTCAGGAGCAGCTCAAGGTATGATTTGATCCCCCTCCCTCACCTCCTCCAGGGTGACCAAAACCAGTGGCCACTGGACTCCTAATTTTGTCCTTGTCTATCCACTATTGGTCGGTTTACTGTTCAGAAAGGTGGAGAGAAAAGTGAAACAAATGTGTTGACTGCATTAAGACAGTTTTAAATTTAATGTTTTCCTCCGTAGACATGCTGAGGAATTCTTCAGCAGTTCAGACCAAAAAAGAAAACCCCAAACCCCAATTTTGGTCATTTTATTTATACAAGGAGGAATGCAGGAATTCCGTCTTACTCCAAAGTATCTTTGGTTACCCTATGTCACTACAAATTTGTTAAGAGTAGAACTAACCCACAATCCCACTAAAGACACAACTGCAAGTTTTAATTCAAACAGCTACTGCAGCTTACAAAAGTAGCAAGACACAGCTTCTGCTGTACTTTCAGAAACACATCAGCAGAGGTAAAACAGGTAAGTAGGAAAAAGCCATGAGCTAGGCAAGCATACATTTTCAGGAAGCAGGAAGAAATAAATTAGGAGTTTAGGTCTTTTGAAAGTAATTCCTATTTTTTCAGTGAATATTTATACTGGCTCTGTGTTCCTATCTTTCCAGTCAAAATTCTGTTTCTCACCACGTGATGATGTATTTTAACATATGGTCAAAAGGGATTCATATTCCAACTAAAGCAACATAGATGTGCACATTGTATACACATGATTTGCCTTCAGTGGGGCTGCCCAGAGAAATGCAAGAAAGTTTCCGATCATTGCAAGCAGATGTGGTGTCAATCTTAATCAGCTCCTAGAGCAGAAAGGGAAACCAAGCTCCGATGGGCAGCAATCTGCAGTAGGGAAAAGGGATTCCAGCTTGGAAAGAGAGCACGGTTTACATCCCCTATGGAAATTCACATATTCTGCTATGGGAATAAAACCTGCTTCTGATGCCATCTCTTACATGTCCTCTTTGGTCACCCATGACACTGGAAGGACAAGCAGATGGGGCAGAAGCAGATTCAGCAGCACTGGTTAAATTGGCTGCTTCATGTGCGTCAAGACCTTTAGTTAGGGTAGATGTGCCCCAGGGAATTGCTGATTTCAGTATAATAACCCCAAACTGCTCAGAAATGCCAGGAGAGGCTGCCTTAGCCATAGCTTTGCAATGAAGGTGTCCTGGATTTAATCTTGGTAACCTGGATAAGGTTATTTGAAAGTTGGTTGCAGAGAGGCTTGGATATCCCAAAAGAGCTGGAGCCCAGTCACCATCTTTGCCCAATTTCAGGAGCTGCTGCTCAGCAGAGATGATTCCTTAGGCACTTGATTTACCCCCAAAGCTGGATAAAAACCACTTACACAGAGATCAGACTTACACTGCCAAGAACCATTCTTGGTTACTTTGGAGGAATTAGTACCTCAAAGAGAGTAAGATCCCTTAGCAAAGGAACTTATTTTTCATTATCAATTACATTTATGCTGGGGCTTTCCCAGAATAGTTTTATTGGTAAGGATTGGTATATTTTCTTTCTTTCTTTTTTTATTTATTTTTTATATTTCTAAAGTAAGAGGAAAAGACAGCTTTGCTGTGTTGCAAAGCTGCAACACAGACCGGTGCTGACTGAAGCAGCGGGTGAGGATGGAGATGTTAAAAATGAGTGAGCACTGCAGAAAGCATTAGTGATTTACATGCAAAAGCAAACTTTACCTATATTGTATTTATGTCCCTAGACCATTTTTTATTCCCTGGGAATATGTGAGTTCCCATCTCTTCAAAAGGAGGAGTTTGTTTTCAGTGGCAGTTCTTGGAACTGGAACACTAATTCTGATGCCAACTAAAAAATTGATATGCAGAGGGTGCACCCTGCTGCTTTCCAGTTACTCGAATTCTTACCCTGGAGCTCTGGCTGCCTGTGCTTTTCTGGGAAACAAATAATCACATCAAACCTAAGGGATTTGTTTGAAGACAGATTTGAGGGTTCAAGAACCCTTTTGTTTAAATGGGGCCTCGGACAGAAACTGGAGATCCTTCATGTTTAAGTTGCTCTTTGAGCAACGGAACAAAGTACAGTTTCCTAGACTCCTCTGTCCCATTTCCTTTCCCTTCCTTTCTACAATAACCTCTGTCTCCTTGTGCTTTTCCTGAGGATCTGGTGATGCTGACAGCTCCTGTGTCCCCAGCCCCACCACACCATCCACCTCCTGTGTCCCACAGGCTGCATGCTCTGGCTGGCCAGTTCTGATCACCCAGAACACTCCAAACAGTGTAGGGAACTGCTGGGCATGTTCTTGTTTCTTTCTGGAAGGAGGGCATGATTCCAGATCTTTTCCCTCTATCCAGAAATCAGGTTTTATTACAGAAACTACAGGAACTCAGCCTGCAGATTTAAAAGAGAAGGAGATAAGCAAGGTGAGTTTGTAAATTTCCTTACCCTGAGAAATAAGGTTAACAGGGAAATGTAGCAGCAGTTTTAGTTAGAACAATTAAACTTGAAACGCAGACCCCAAAAAAAGGGGTCTCTGTCTCCTGCTTTGCCTTGTGAGTTTAGATGAGCTTGTCTCTTGCTGCATTTTAATTTTTCTTTTAACCTAAGAGGACAAGCAGAATGGAGTTACAAATTACTCCAACTACAATTAACTTGCAGCATACACAGAGCTAATCTTTGCATTGCCAGCACGGATACAGGCAGGAAAGCCTTTCTCAGACCAGGTCCTGTGTGCCAACAGTTCTGGTCAATGATTACCCCTTGCAAAAAGCCTGTGACATACTCCCTCCAGTCACCTGTTTACATCCCAAATGTTCTGAAGTTCTGCTATTTCAAGCTTAACTCTTGTGACCTTACTCAATGATATTCAATCCAAGTCTCTTTACCATATCCTGCAAGGCAAACAGGTCAGTTTTAGTAACCAGTGCTATGTCATGCCTGTGGTCAATGACTCTAAGTATGCCCACACCCATATGTTTCCTAAATTTGGATGTCTGTGATAGTGAACGCCAGGGTCTGGGTGGGCAGTCCTGTTTCACCAAAGAAGAATTTGGGGCATTTTTGCTCTTTGAGCATTGTCTTTCACCTTCTGAGCATTTCCTGTGTGAATTCAGATTTACTAGACGATATCAGCTAAGCAGGATGAGCAAACCAATTGTGACTCCTGCAAAACGTTTCTAAGAGGTGGATGAGTCAGATAACAGATCCACAGAGCAGAAAATATCCACCCCCTACAGCAGCCAACTGTCAAAGCTTACAGACAGTATGAAAACAGGTCAAGTATGGAGTAATATTTCTCCTAAATACTCCACCAGACCCAGTGGTTTGTGGCTCAGGGACTTCCTGAAGCAGAGATGCTATGTCTGTGTGTAATAGCCTGGACAGACTTTTCTTCCTGGTTTTTCTTCAGTAAGTTCTTGAACCCAAACATTTTAGTACTCACAGTGTCCTGTGGAAATAAGCTCCTCAGTCTATGTGTGAATTGTCCCTTTCTTTTTGATCCTGGCACTTTCTAGGCCACTTTCTTTCCTTTTCAGTCTTTGCTCACTCTCCATGCCAAGTTTTGTAATGAATTTCTAAGACAGAGAGTGAGCAAGTCCTACTCACAACTTAACTTCTGGTCTCCTTTGGAAAATGCTCTGATGTTTTATCCCAGGGGAGCCAGTAAGTATGTGACCAATTTTTATCCCAGTACACTCATACACATACACATCACCTTTGAAAATTCCCTCCCAGCAGCATTTCTGTATTGCAAAAGGCACAGGATTACTCCTGTAAAAACAAATTATCATCATCAGCTCAACTGCATCCTAATTTGTACAATTTTTCATCTGTTTCATCACTGGTGGAGCTTATCTGAAGTGCTGCTATCTCCTGGCATGCTGACATTTCACAGGTTGCAGAAAAATGGTGATTCCACAGTGTATTACTCTGACCTCAGCTTTCCACCCCATTTATGCCTGCTTCTGCTCTTGCTCCAGGCCATCCATGTCAAAGGTGAGGTGTTGCTCAGTCCAGAGGGCACTCAGCAGGGGCACAGGGAAGGAAGGGATGTGAACCTCCTCCAGTTCAGGGAGCTGGTTTAAGCACAGCTCTGCACATTACTGTACTGGTACAATGGAGAGGAAACTGTTCTGAAGGAGAGGCAAGAATAAGTGGTTGGGGGCAAGGAGCCAGAGGAATTTCTTTAATTGGCTTTTTCCCTGCATCCAGCACATTCTGAGCACTGTCAGCAGAGGGGCAGAGCTGAAGATGGCTAACAGCTCTGAGGCTTGCAATACTCTGACTGGACAGATATATACATATTTCTCCACAAATTTCTCCAACACTCTCATGTATACCCTTTCTCTGTTCTGACTGATTTATAAGCATGCTTGCATCTTGATCTAGAAAATACTGAATGAACTGTCGTTAACCCCTTCAGAACATGAAACTACCATATTTAAAAAAGGTTGGCTGATTGTTGGTGCAGCTCCATCTCATCCTTCCTCACCTTCTGCTAGTTCATCTGAGCCTTGGGTTTCGCTCTCCAGCCTCTCATTGCTCCTGTGCAGCTGGGAGAGGCTCCCAGGCACAGCTGTCCTATGCTATCACCAAAACCAGTTTCACCAGGGATACCACGTAAGCTGTCAGTCCTACAGATGTAGGGAGCAGAGCCCAACAATTTGACTTCCTCACTTGGGTTTTAGCTTTTGGTTTCTTTGGGTTTTTTTGAGGTTTTTTTTGATAGTTTGGGTTGGAAGGAACCTTACAGCCCATTCAGTTTCACCTCTGCCATGGGCAGGGACACCTTCCACTATCCCAGGTTGCTCCAAGCCCTGTCTAGCCTGGCCCTGGACATTTCCAGGGAAAACAGGGTAGCCACAGCTTCTCTGGGCAACCTGTGCCAGAGCCTACCACCCTCACCGGGAAGAATTTCTTCCCAATATGTAATCTATTTGTTTCTCTGCATTGAGCAATCCTGTGAAGCCAACTACTTCTGTCTTGTCAGAGAACAAAAATGTCTTTCACACAAAACAAACAAACAAATAAGGCCCTGTAGAATCCATTAATAGGTTACTAAATAGAACATGCCTGCCCCCTCTGGTCCAGAGCTGAGGCTCCCAGAAGCTGTGTTGCTTTACTGAGTTTTCCCATTGTTTGCAGTACACTTGGAAGGATTCCTTGCACCCTGAGTGCAAAGCGAGTGGACCAGTACCTACCAAGGATATCCCCAAATTTAGGATAATACACACGCATCTGCTTACATAATGAATTGAATGGGCTTGGTTTACAGAACTGGACATTTGACCTGTGGCTCAGCTTGGGTGTGGGAGATACCAAAGTAACTATGAGCACCTCTCCCTTCTAGCAGTGGGTTTGTTCTGGTACTAATTGGAGTGATGTATGTACCTCAGATGCTGGTTGGAAATAGCTCTGGATAAGACACACTGGCAGTTGCGGATAAGTAGGAAGCAGCAGCCAAGACTGGATGTCAGGAGAGGCCAGGAGGGAATGTCATAAAAACCGTGTGCTGTTTGGAGTGCTTTCATCCATGGGAATTCTTCAAGAGTTGGCTCATGAAGTGTTGCAGCTGTCCCACGCTGCTGGCAAGAGCAGCGTGGCCACGTGAAGTGTCCAGGCGATGGCCGGTGGGGAATTCCTTGTCTCTTCCTAACGGGACAGAGGAGGTTTTCAGCAGACACCACTGAAGCTTCATTTGGCACCTTACAAAGAGAAAACTTGAAAATCTGCCCCTACTGCTTTGTCCTGTTTCCACATTGCTCTGCTGTCCTGGCTGTAAAAGGATGATAAGTCAGGGCTCTGCACAGCCTGGGAGCTGTTGGGAGCCACTCTGCAAACAGTTTTTGCTCCAAGAAAAGCCTGGCGCGCTGTATGAAGCCATTGTGCCACAGACCCCAGGGTCTCCACCAGCCAGATTTTCTAACTGCAGATTCCAAGTCATTCCTCTCACATTAAAAAGTTTTTGCCCCACAGGGAAGGGAACTTTAATCTTCTCAAACAGATCTGCTTTTACAGGAGGCTATTTTAGGCATTGATTCTGTAACAGTGAAGTTATTGGACAAATGAAGAACATGGCATATGCTGTCGCTTGGAGCAATTTGCATTCCTCAGGTGCTAAAAGCTTTAAATACTTCCTTTGGGCATGAAATAGATCTGCTGCCAAAGAAGCCAGCATTCCTGAGAGTGCCTGTCCCACAGACTCCCACAGGGGAAAAGTCTGCAGAGCTGAACTAGTCTGACCCCAGGAAATCCTTCCCACAGCTCTCATTCTTGCTCAATTTCTCCTTTAAGTTTCATAATTTGCTGAAAGATCAGTTCAGTGTTTGGTTATCTTCCTTTTCACGCACTTTCTTGGTCTTCCTCGTTTATATTAATACCACATTAAAGCTGGGACGTGAACCATGCAAGTCAGGAAGTCCGAGATGCTCTTTCAAAGACACTCAGTCAACATTATTAATCATTTTTAAATGATTGTTGTCTTTGCTAATACACAAATGGCTCGTTTCAGACTAGAGCTAAACACATCTGTGCAGCCAGCAGGTAACATCCCTCCAGGGATTCCTCTCTTGTGAGCTCATTTTTAGCTATTTTAACTAAAACATCATACAGAGATCTCCAGTATCAATACCTTTATGATTTATTCATGTTTCCTTCCCTTCTTTTTTTTAACACCATTACAGTAGCAAAGCTATCATACTTTACAATGATTTAAGGGCTTTTCAATGCCTTCTTGAAGTTGCTTTGGGTTCCAAAGTCTATCAGCTGTTTTTTCACGGTCAAAAAGAATGAATATTGTGTAACAGACTCTGTGTTTGCTCCATTCACAGTTTGTTTGGGTATTTTTTTACACATTCTTATTAAACTTGAATAGTAACATTTGGAAATTCTGGGCTTCATTCATGGTTTACAGGAATGTCAGAGTTTTTCATCTGCCCTACTCACATTTGAGTATGAATCCATGGTCAAATGAATTGGTTCCTATTTCTGTCTCCATAAGAAACTGTGGCTATTCATACTCCTGGCTGCACCTCCAAAGCTGTCAATGTCCCCTAAAATTATAGTCAGTAGTTTATCCTTCTCCCTTCCAAATTCACAAAAGGGGTAAAGACAGTAATTGCATATTCTCTGCATCACTGGACCCTAGCTGGTGCTATCCTGGTCTATTTTATTACACAAATGGGAATAAATCCACTTGGATCCATCAGACTTTCCCTCATACCCTTTGTGCAAGCACTTGTTTATGGATCAATGGCCCCAGCTGCATGTCCCCAGAATGTTGTGAGGAAAAATCATATTTTGACCCCATTTTGACCATATGCTCCATCTGGATAAAAGCTGAAGCCAAGATTTTTTTCCTGCAGGCCAGATACTTGTTTGGAGAACTGAGGGAGTAATTAATGTAGCTCTCCATATAACCAGCTTGTGATCATGCATTGTTCATCAGAATGTGTGTTCATGCCATTTTGGACAAGAATTGCAAAGTACTTTGGGTTGGAAGGGACCTTAAAGATCACTCAGTTCCACCTCCTGAAATAGGCAGGGGCACCTCACATTATCTCAGTTCCTGTCCAACCTGGCCTTGGACACTTCCAGGGATCCAGAGCCACAGCTCTGTGGGCACCGCGTGCCAGTGCCTCAGCACCCTCACAGGGAACAATTCTTTCCCAAAGTCCCCCTCTGTCAGTTTGAAGCCATTCCCCCTTGTCCTGTCAATCCAGGCCCTTATCCAACTCTCCAGCTCTCTTGAAGGCCCTTTAGCCACTGGAAGGGGCTCTAAGGTCTCCGTGTGCCTTCTCTAACCCAGGCGGAACACCCCCAATTCTCTTAGCCTTTGTATTGATGAATTAATGATTAACATCAAAGACCGAGGAGTGGATGCTGAAAACCAGCGAGAGTTCAAACGCTGGTTTTACAGAGGGTCTGTGCTCCAGAAAACAACACCCACGACGAGACACCGCTGAGGAAGAAGCTGCAAACTGCCGCCGCTGCGAACGCCGCGCTACCGGCGGCTCTTCCCCCTCACGGCCGCGCCCCTCCCACCCCCGGCCCGCCCCTCACGGCAGCTGCGGGGCTTCCGCGGGGCCTCGGCAGGGGCTGCGCGCGCCCCGCCCGCGGCGGGAACGGGCCCGGCAGGTGCGTGAGGGGGAGCCCGGGAATGGCCGGGAGCGACCGGGATCGGCCGGGAATGGCCGGGGCGGGCGGAGGAGGGAGCTCGGATTCCCGGGGCTCGGCTGCGGCCACGGCGCCGGCAGAGCCCGAGGGGGCCCGGCCGGCCTTGCCCAGCACTGCCGGGCACGCCCCTCGCTGCGGCCCTGGATTCCGCTCCAAATCACGAGTGTCCTCAGCCAAAACGGAGCGTAATTGTGCTGTGAAGGCTTCTGTTTGTTTTTCGTCATTGCTCGTTGTTACCTTCTTTGATCTTTACAGAAGCATGAGTTAAGTTTCATCCCAAAAAAAGCTCAAGATGCCCGGTAGGGAGTCTGGAGGATTTGAATTGCAAGGAAATGAGATCCCCAGCACTTAGTAAGGTGAATAAAAGGATTCCTTTTAGCATATATTTTAGGTATTAGGATTGCATGTGCTGTCAGAATCTGTCTGTGGAGAAATTGACTATATTTATGGTTATATTAGCTCATGACTGCACTCTTTTTTCAAGGTTTCTTTTTCCCGCTTCTCACACTTGTCCAAAAAACTATCCATTATTACTTCTGATTATTAATAAGGTAGACTAGACAGGAAAGGCAGAGAGACGTAATTCATGCTGAGAACTCACTGAAGGATCTGCCTTAAAATGTCTGTTTAAAAGGTTATGGAACAAAAAGACAGTAATAACCGGCAGGAATAAGTTGCCAAACTGGCAGAAACAGGCAGGAATAAACTATCAAATCAGATGCAGCCCCCAAGGACAGTGTTGCTAGTGATGGTTTTCAGCAGCAAATGTCTGACGAATTTTTAAAGAGGATTCATGGGGAAATCCAAGGACTGCAGACCTGGAAGTTTGACCATTAACATGTGAATTAATAGAAAATGTAGCAAGGTAGGATTATTGGATGGCTGCATAAGTAGGGGGGAAAATGAATGTGGCTTAAAAGTCATACCTTAAAAAAAGTGCTGGAATTTTCTGCAGGTCTAAATAAGCATGTTGAGGTCTGGCTCATAGTCTGTACTCAGATTTCAGAAAGGTTTTATACAGGAGCCCTTTACCTGAGCTGCCTTGGGCATAATAAGGGAGTTCCCCTGTCATAAATACACAGTTGTTGCAGAGATAGGAAAGAGGATGTGAGTAAATGGGAAGCTCTCCTGGTGGCTGGAGGTCACCGTTGGGGTGCTGCAGGGATGGTTTGTAGATGACATGGAAAATCAATGTTTCCAGCTGGCTTTGCCTTATTTAAAGTGATAAAGAAGAGGCTGAGGGTGGTGAATTGCAGGTGTAAACTGATTAATATGGGTGGGAAGCAGTGCAGATTCCCCACACAAAATGAATTTTTGGAGCAGTAATAGCGAATTCTGTGAAGTTTTCTTCCCTGGTAAGGTCTCCCTTTGACTACTGTTACTGAGGCCTAGGGAAGACTGCCTGGATCAGAAGGTTCCAGTCCAGAGACATGGAGGATGTGTGGAGGAGCACTGGATGTTTATTCTGTTCTTCCCCAGGCTCCTGCTCTTGACCTGGGCTGGAGAGCCGGATACAGGGAGAGGTATCCTTTGGTCTGACCCAGCATTGACCTAGCATGTATTTCCACTTAAAATCTGTACAACTGGGAATTGCTGTGAGGAACTGTCTCTCCAGTGTTTTATGTACTCTTCTTTATTCTGTCAGAAAAATTGATGTACCTGAGGAAGGTTTTGCAGGTATCTGGACCTGGGAGCCAAAAGTACATGCAAATTGCTTGTGGGATTTTTATTTTTTTCTTTTTCTGTTTTTTTTTTTTTCATGAAAACTCATTAAATACCTAAGGAAATGTCTGCAAATGCAGTCTTTTTAGAAGGATTAAAGAATCCTCTCTAGACTTTGTTGTGCTTTGACTACAGGGTGTATCTGCTGCTGAGCTGGATTTTACACAGATTTGCAGTGTCTCTCCCAATTCTGGCTTGCAGGCTTCTGAACCACTTGCCTGAGATTAGCCCAGAAGCCCTGAACACTCTGGGCTCTTGTGCTGATTCAGCTCTTGATCTTCTTTTTCTGACTTCCATACCTTTTTTTTTGTATGTGTTTCCCAGATGTACTTAGTAACTTGTAGTTAATTTGGTTACAACAGGATTAGTAAAAAGTGATTAAACACACGGCTCATTATTTGAGGCCCAGGAGTAGAATTTGTTTATTATACAAGCAGGAAAATCTAGATAGAAATGAAGAGCTGCAGAATTTGTATGTAGACTTACAGAAGAGGTTGTGCCTTTTGCTTCCCAAATACACAGAGCTTGGATCTGTGGTATGTGTTACCTTCTACAATGTGTTTTTACTTGGGAAGAAGAGATTTGTATTTACAAGCAACATATTTTCCAGAAAGTGTAGATGGGCTTTGAGGCATAAAGCTTTGTGTTTCAGATCTTACTGTGAACAAGCAGGGAGACAGAGGGTGGAATGTTTTTTTTTCTGGGTTTCTAAACTGGTGTTGTAGCCCCTCACTCTGCCCTCATGTTTCTGTACATGACCCATTTCTCCTGGCTGGAAGGCAATTTCCTGCTGCTGTTTCTGTTGAAGATGCTGAGATGTGTCAAGAATCAGCCCATAGCAATGAAGTTACAAGTGCCCTGAGGCTGCTGCTGTAACATGTCAATAAGAGCACTTGCAGCTTTTAGGAATGATTTAATTGGAAGTGCAGTAGGTGCCAGGCAGCTCAGATCCTGTTTCTGGTGTCGCATTCCATAAGAGCACAAATTACCAAATGAGTTAATGCTCCACTCGAGTCAGCCATGTTTGCAGCATGTCTTTATGTGTGGCTGATGAGCTGGAAGTTCCAGTTAAAAGTGTCAGAGAAGTCTGGAGGTGTTGTCTTCAGTGGGAAGTGCTGCCTTGACTGAGTGTTTCAGAGGGTCAGTCTGAAATGGTGAAGTGTTCCTCCTCTGGCCTTTCCTTCCTGCAGCACTTTCTCCTAGACAGGAGTCATTTGCCAAGGCCACCAGACAGTTTTGTCTGAGGCAGCTAGTGAGTTCTGACAAAATTTTTCAGAATTCCCACCAGGTAAGAGCCACAATTCAGAGCAGAGTACCTGGCATGGAGCTGGTGGTTCTATGGCAAGTCTCTGACACCATCAAATTTTTGCAATAAAGAATTAGGTATTCATGAAAAAAAATAAAACCATCCTACTTCTCTGCCAGTCATGCCAATGTGATTTGATTTTTTTTTCCTGCCTATTTTTGTATGTCTGGATTTTTCTGAAGTGAAACATAACACTGTTGGGGAATTGGCACTGGTGATTCAGATTGTAGCAATGCTGAATTTGTTTCACTGTAGGGAGAAGAAATTGTTGCTGATGGAACTTCATTGTGATAATCAGCAGACCAAAATAAAGATTGGTTTTGATATTGAAAGTTTTTGTAGTAATTTTTAAAAGCTGATGATATGTAAAAAATTAGTGGAAACAGCTAATTACTTATGTATATACCTGCTTGCAGGTTCAGCTGTGTATAGGATTCTTTCTCCATTTCTACATCTTTATGATGTTGAACCCTTACATCTACATGTGGTTCAATGTAGAACAGGTGTCTTTGCATTCTCTTGTAAAAGTCCTTTTCTTGAGGCTGACACTTTCTAAATTTAGTGCCAACAGGAGCATTTAAAAAGTTTTATTTCAGCTTTCTGTGTATTCAGTATAGGAAAAGTGCATTCCCCACTGAATAACAAAGGCTAAAGACCATCTTCAGCACTGGGAAATGGGCTTTTTCTGGACCAACAGAAAACTGCAAATTATTCTGCAGTTTGATCTAATGGTGCACTCTTGGCATCACAACTCTGTCAGATCTCCAGAATCTCTTGGCCTGTTTCAAAGCACTTTATCCAGTGAATAAATGCTTGTGTCTGTTCAGCAGGTATAAGGACTGCAGCACTGAAGACATAACACCAGCTTTCTGGAGCTCACATAAGAGCGTGGTGACAAACCAGAAGAACGTGTGATGTAGTTGCCTCTGGTCCATGCTGTGGGCTGGAGCAGTGGGTTGAATCTTCCTGGTAAGTTGAATCATTTTGGGGAGATTCTAACACAAACACTTCTGCAGCATAATAAACGAGTTTGTGACTGGGAATAAGGCAGCTCTAAATTTCCTGTGGAGGTTTAAATTCTGATCCTGTTACATTACCTTTGAAAATGGTTGATACACAACTTCTGTGGGCTTTCTGTGGCAGCACAATTTCTGAAGTGTTTGTTTTCTGTTGTTTCTGTCTGCTTAAAAGATTACATTAGCTCTAGGTAAAAAGTACAATACTACTAGTTCATCTCTGCTTTCACTTTCTGAATTTTCTAACCTGACAGCAAACTTATTTTCAATGCTTAGTGGAGCACAGTTGCTTTTATCTGCAGTCATTAAAAGATGAATACTCAATCTGTTTATTCATCAGTAGAGCCCAATATTTGCCCAGCCTGGTACAAACACAGCTAAATCTGTCACCTGCTGCTGCAGTTTTCATAGGTTGTCTGTGTAGTCAATAGCTTTCAGGTCCATTGTTGTGGGGAGATGTGTTAAAACAGAAGTTTGTGGAAATGAGTTGCTTTCAAATAAGCTTTATAATCCTAATTATACTTCTATCTATTTTCTAGAGCTATGCCAAGAAAAAGAAAGCTGTTGGCTCAATTAAGTGCTCTTCAAAACAACACCAGCTTCCCTCAGATCGATGCCGTGGAGCAGCTGAACACTACACCTGGAACAGATCCTTCTCCAAAAAGCAGCAAATATTTTGTGATAGAGAAAAAAACTTCTCCTCAGCTACAAGAAGATTTTTTCAACCAGCCCTGTGTTAGTCTGGCCAAGTCATTTCTGGGACAGGTAGGACATGAGAACCGAGATTCTTGTACTGGAGCATGTGCTAGCCAATAACTTAGTGTAAAAGGATGAAATTCTTTCTTTGCCATTTGACTCCCAGGCTTGGCTATTTTAGGAATACAGCTCTCATTCCTTCTCTTGCTAAGTGCAGTGGAATTTAAAGACCGGTAGCCGAATCTATTCTAGATGAAGTCAGAGGAGTAATTTTTCAGGTTTAGTCTGTCACATTTTTAATTAAGTTTTTTTTTTGTGGAGTTTTCCTCCCTTTTTCTATTTACTAAAATGTGCTTAGCTGCTTGTGGTTTGAAGGCTATTTCAGGCCCATTATTTTCCTTTCAGCAATTGCTTTACTTTTTTTTTTGTTTCTTGTTTAGCCCAGTGGAAAGTAATGCTCTGCAGTCAGCAACATCTTTGCCTCCATTTTACTGTCTTGTTATGCTAAGGATTGCACAGTTCACAGTTAAGCTCTCTTCACTCCAAATACTGCTATTCCTATCTTTTGTTTCTGAGTTTCCAAGTCATTACCTGTTCATTCGAGGACTTCTCCCTTAGGCCATTGCCTAAACTTTGAGGAGTCTTTAAACATTGCTGAGAGCCTTTGGAAATCAGAGTGGTAGAGATTCACTCTTCTGCTTAGTGAGTCCTTCAGAAAACTCTGTCTGTTTCCAGGGGAGGGAGTTCCCTCAGTTTCCAGTCCGGGACCTTCTAAACTCAGCTGTAAAATGTGTGTTCCATTTCACTGCTATGGTCTTATCTTCTCTGAGTCTTTTTTATACCCTTATTGTCCGCAGGGTGAGCAGACTCTCTGGGTTCTCATGGCTTTAGATAACTTCAGGAATTTGTTCCACAAGCTGTTGGTTTTGGCTTGTTTTGCTGCATCCAGCCTTTTTTTATTTTCTAAGGATATCTTGCTTGTAAGTGACGCCTTTGCTCTGCTTTTCAGCCCTGCTGAGTTTCTTTCTGGTCTGCCTTCACCTCTCTGTGATACTCCACATGTGCTGCTATCTTTGCAGACATCCTGCTAGAGGCTTGCCTTTCAGGCCTTAACCTTTGGCTGCCTCTAAAGTTCTTCCCAACAACCTCCCTCACTTTACGTAGTTTCCTCTTTTTACTGGTAGGCAGGACTCTGATAGATTATTTTTGGACTTCAGTGCTTGTGAAAAGACACTGAACTTTATCCTTCACAGTCATGATACTAAGTTGTTTTTCAGGAATAAGTCTTAGGAAAAGACTTTGTGTTTTGCTCCAGATCTGAGAAGTGAGTCTTTTCTCATGAGGTTCCTGAATTCTTGCTCTGCACATTTCATGGTGTCTAAGAAAATACTGCACATGTCCTGGTGGTTGACATCTGAGGATGCCTGAATTCTCCCATTACTGATACATTTTTGTTGTCGTAATGGCTCCATCACCCTCATGCATTTAGTTATTCCAGGCAGATGATTTTTGAGTCCTAATTCTGTATTTTTCCTACTTAGGCCTAGTATTCCAAACCATGTGATTTCTGTCTTAATTTTACATTTTCTTTAAAGTACAACCCCCAGTCTCCCATGACCCAGCCTATTCTCTCACAAAGGTAGTTTAGTGTTTCCTTCATTACCTTCATTCTACCAAACTTTGGAGACAACTGGTATATTAATCTTGCTTACCTTCGTGATACCTGAGTTCTTGGAAACAAAAAAGATACATGCAGTAAATGGCCTTTCAGAGGGAACTGCCAGAACATCAAGATACAGCCTCAATGAGAAAAATAACCTTTATGAAGTGGCTTACTTTGAGGTGTTGGGAATGATCACCGTTTTCAAACTTTTTTATTCAAAAGAATATTTGGTGTGTCTGAAGACAGGGAAATGCCTGGATGCTTTTAAACCCGTAACCTAATCATTGCATTTCATCATACTGAGGGAGACATGTGGCCACATGGGTCTGGTTTTGGGGCGTTCCCAGGCACTTGCTGAACACCAGTGCTTTTTTTTTTCATAAAAAATAATAAACAGATTATTTTCAACAGTTTGACAAGTGCTGTAGGGAAACTGTGGTGTACCGGAGCTGCAGCTTTGGAAACCAACTCCTGGAGCATCCATTATGGATCAGATCAATATCTGCATTAGCAATCCAGCACAAACATCTGTTAGGAATTAAGCTTGGTTTTCTCAAGGTCATTTTTGAACAGCTGCATAATTAAAGTGTTATAATTAAACAGATAGCTGGTGCCCAAACAAGACCCTGCTGCAGTATTTCATACACATTAAGTAAAGCACAAAGTTTAGAAATCAGGTCAAACCACAAATTCCTTTGTACAAAGTTCAGTGGTTGTTTTATTTTTAAAGAGAATCTTTTGACTGTCGTGTTTTGTTTCCCCTGCATCTGCTTTGTTTTATTTAAGGAGGTACCAGCAGCAAGAACACACTGTAATAACAAAGTTCTGTTGTTTGCCTGAAGCCAATTCCCAGCTCTCCCACACTGCCTCTTCTCTGTGCTGCAGAAAATACTCAAATAGCATTGATGCTCTCTCTAGAGCTGATTATCTCTGTTATTTGGGACTGGGACTTGTTTGAAACATCTCTAGGGAGAGAAACTGTCTAATCATAGCAGTTATTTAATTGTGCCACTGTCATATTTCTTCTGATCTAAAGATTATACATTCATGATGCTTCAAGGTTGTTGTCAGCGGTGATTTTTGCCTTAAACCTGATGGATTGGAGTGGAGAATACAGAAAATAACCACAAAAGCAACTCTGTGGGCTTTAGTATATGTAGGATCATAAATTGATTCTTTTTAATACTGCTTTATCCAGACACTCCAGGCATTTTGTGGGATGAGTGACAGGTAGGAACTCCTGGAACTGGACTGTGTCCTGAGCACTGGAAGCTGAAAAAGTTGGTGTTAGCTTACAGACTAACTACAGGCTAACTGGAGAGGCTTTAGTACCATCAGGTCCTATCTTTCCCAATTCTGTGTTTCCACAGCTCTTGCTGTGGTTATTTTGTACTGAGGGCTGGTAACTGATGCACTCTGACCTCTCTTTCAGATTTTAGTTCGCAAACTTCCTGATGGCAGAGAGCTCTGGGGCAGGATTGTTGAAACAGAAGCTTATCTGGGTGGGGAAGATGAAGCTTCCCACTCAAAAGGTGGGAAGCAAACACAGCGGAATGCAGCAATGTTCATGAAACCAGGAACTCTGTATGTGTATCAGATCTACGGGATTTATTTCTGCATGAATGTTTCCAGCCAAGGTAAGCTGAGGCTGAGAGAGATGCAATGCCAGCAGGATGGGGCTGACATTTCAAGCTGCAGTGGTGCTGCAAGTCACTTATGTGCTCTCTGTGGGCTCTGTGGTGTCAGTGACTTGCTGGCATCATCATCCCATGGGGCCTGGGCTTTGCCACTGCGATCAGGGTATACCTGTGGACACAGCACAGCAGGCAGGGCCCATCTCTAGCTGCCCAGTTTATACCAGCTGAGAGCTGTTCAGGCACACAAATTTTGAGAAATGAGGGAGAATCTGGATAGGATGGAGCTTTCAGTTTTGATTACCTGGACTGCTGCTTCAGTCATGTGATTCAGTGAACCTTGTTCCTCAAAAGTGGTGATGTAGAGAAAAATTTGGAATCATTAGTGACAGCCTAAATCTTGGTGTCTGTTGCCATGGCAGGAAACTCCTTTGTCTCTTACCTTTATCTTCTGAGGCTTAAGGAAATGTTGGGGAAAACAAAACGTCTGAGATGTCCTAAGCTTTAGCAAGGAGTTAGTAGGAGCATTTTAGCTGTCTAGCTGTATCTAAAAGCAAAAAAACACACCCAATCAAAATCAAAATACCCAGATTGTTACAGAATCTCCAATAGTTCTCAAGAAAAAATAATCAAGCTCTAATTAAATTATTTTGGAATTTACTGAAACTGTCCGTCCATATTTCAAGACTCTTAACAAGCATTACTGAGAATTTCTTCTTTTTTCCTTTCCTTTAAGAATGACAGTATGTGCCTTGCAATGGAGCTGTTGTTTAATTACACACCTTGAAATGGCAGCAAGTGTTTCCTAGGTAACTACTTGCTGTTAGAAAAAAATCTCAAACCCAATTTACTTTCTTTTTCACTATTTCAGTGATAAATGTTAAAAGGCCTTTGTATTCCTAAATGGAAAACAACTGTAACTGTGACCATTAATGCTCAGGTTTTGGCCTTTGGACAGAAACCAAGCAGAAAAGACAGTGCCAGGTTATAGTCTTGGGGAAGAGCCTGACTTTCAAATGGGGGTCTGGAGTCTGGTGGATGAACACATGTGAACTTCATTACATTGGCTCTGCCAAATATGTTCAGATAATGAAAGCACACGGTTCATTTGTCAGGATGGGATTCCCCATGTTTGAAATACTAAGATTAATACTTTTTATTTTAAAAAAGTTTAGCCTTTGAATTCTAGAAAGATTTCTTTGAAATACACAATTTGGGAAATTTTTATTTATATACCTGTGTTTTGTTTTGTAGTAAAGCAGTTAAAGGGCTCCCTGTGGTGTTGGAATTCATTGGATTTTTTTGTTACAAACTTCCTCCCCATCATGTTACACGAGTGACACCAGGCAGAGCTGTCACTGCCAGCTTTGTCAGAGCACTGCACTCAATACCATGGCTGTGCACACTGTGCATCACTGATGGCAGCTACAAAACAGGAGCTGCTCCTTCTGTGTATTTGCTCATGTGCAGGAATGTTGAAAGAAAGAATATGGGGAAGAATCACACCTGAGTTGTTTTTCTTCAGTTAGAGGGAGAAGGAGTTGTTTAATTCTGCTGTTGTTTAGTCTGAGGGAAGGATTGAGGGAGTCATTTTCATGGTAGCACCTGGGTAGAAGGCAAAAGCATTTCTGGATATAGGATAGATCTTGGAAACTTTGTTTTGTCTCTGGCTGTGAAAAAACTCAAAGAACCCTGGCAAAAAAAAACCAAAACCGACATCTCTTGTGGCATAGCTTGGTCCTTA
The DNA here is from genome assembly GCF_049639895.1 of Pseudopodoces humilis. Taxonomy (NCBI): domain Eukaryota; kingdom Metazoa; phylum Chordata; class Aves; order Passeriformes; family Paridae; genus Pseudopodoces; species Pseudopodoces humilis. The sequence goes on along the minus strand of NC_142217.1, from coordinate 4,761,456 downwards.
TTCATAGCACAGACCACACTCTGAAGATAAACAGCTCCGAGACAAGTGTATCCTCTGAATCAGTGGAGCTCTGGCTCTTTAGGGATCCTTTGTTCTGATACACAACCTCACAGCCTCTGACTCCAGGTGGAATAAACCTTCTCTGTTCATTGGTTTATGCTGGGGTTCAGGCTCCAGTATCACTTAGGGGTGGGAAGGGTGTGTCACCCACAGCTCTGTGTTCATAAAACCATAATGAGATATGGGAGGGCTCCAGTGTTCTTTGTCAGTGAGGAATGGGAATTCTTTGTGCACATCATCATGGGGAATTTTACTCTGAGAGGTCTTCCCATCACTGAGTGAAATGCTGCAAGTGCCTGAAGCCACAGCAGGCAGCACTACATTTGGAGAAATCATGGGTGGTAGAGAAGAGCTTATAAAAAAAAATTTTTTTAAATAAATTTAAATTTTAAAAATTAAAATTTTTAAAAGCCAGAGTCTTTTAGTGTGCATGAATCCTACAGTACATCCTGAGCAGCACAATTATCTCAGTACTAAGAGCTCTTCCTAGAGTTAAGAGACATGTGGGGCTTCCCTTGCCTCAGGAAGAGGATAAATGCCAGTCATGCTTCTCTTTCACTTAGCTGTGATCCATTTCTCTGGAATTTGCTGAGGACTGTGTTTTGCTGCCAGAACTGAAGGAATAGACTGTACAATCGAGAGCCCAGAGATGCTCAGCCCAGGGTCACACTGCAGGGACTTCTCCCTAACTTTCAGCACCTAGAGTAGGATTTTGAAGGGGGTGTTGAGGAGCACTGAGTCAGGTAGGTGAATGGAGGAGAAAATTCTCTTCTCTCCAGTGGCCAAGAGCTGTTTCCAAGCCTGGGAGCTGGAGCTGTTTTGGGGAAGGAGCAGGAAGCTGTGCTGTGGGACTTCACTGCCATGTTATGATTTCTGGCTGCTCAGGGAGAGAATTGTCCTCTGTAGTGTTGTTAGATCCCAGCTTTTAGCCCTGAATGCTGCTCATCATACAGAGTGACTCTTGGCAGGGGAGATAAATCTCACATTCCCAGCTGGCCCTGCTGCTGCTGGTGTGTGCACACTGGGAAGATGCTGATCCCAGGTACCCTTGAGAGTGAACTGCTGCAGGCTGGGAGGGGGATGAAGTCAGGCTGAAGTGCTCTGGAGTTGAGACAAAAGGATTCAGCTACTCTTTGGAAATTAAAATTAAATTTCTAATGTGGAAGTTTGCATGGGAGGACCCAAAGGTGTGAGGGGAAGAAGGCAGTAGCTCATTATGGTATCCCTGCACTCTTGTCCTGCCTGCTGCCTCCACCTCTTCCCAAGGCTACTTTTTGGGCAGAGTGGGGTGTGTGTTGCACACAGCAAGGAAGAACCTGGAAACTTCCAGGTGGAAATGCAGAAAAAGCAGCCAGAGACAGAAATTCCCAGTACCCCTGGCTGGGCTCTGTGCTGCTCTGGGAGCACCTGCAGTTTCCACATGAAGTGCTCGTCTCTCTTCATGTGAACTCCCAAGGACTCGATTCAATTCAAGTGTGACCACAGTTTCCACTTGCATTTGAGATGGATGAAAGCAAGTAGTGTAATGAGTGATTGCTCAGAATCCCACAGTTGTTCCTGGCAAGGGAGGCAGCAACATGATGAGAAGGATATTTCTTCGTGCATTGATAAAAAGCAGAATTAGGACATGGAACATGTTCTTAAAACTCTAAAATGACCTTTGAGCTCTAAATCAGTGTTAGGCCAGGGAAGTGGCTTTTGGCTGCCAGATTAGCATCAATCCCCCTCTCCTTGGAGATGGGAGTGCCTGGGAACAGATTGCTGACAGCTGTTGGAATTCAGGCTGTTGATTTCACCGAGCTGTAGTGGGGGCAGCTGGCACACCTCAGAGAGCCAGGACCTCACTGGGAGCCCAGAGGGGTAATTTAGTGTGGGATTTGTACAAAACATGAGAGGGATTCTATTTTGGGAAATCGCAGGTCCTTAGGGATCTGCCAGTGCCTACAAAAAAAGCCTTTGCCAGGCATGAGCATCCAGATGTTTGAGGCTGGAGAGGGGATTCTTGGGGAGCAGCACAGCACAGATGCTGGCAGGAGGGCAGCCAGCACAAGGGGAGCTCTGTGTGGGGCTGTACACAGGCCCTGTGCCAGTGCTCTCCTCACCCACTCAGGAGCAGGAGAAGACCTCCCTGCTGGCCACTGGAAAACACCAGGGAAATGCTTCCTTGTCAGACAGGGAATGTCTGCTCTGAGCTGTGTCTTTGTTTCACTGTCATCTGACTGCAGCAGCTGGGAGGGCAGGAGACCTCAGGCTTCTGACAGGGTGGCAAATCCCATTTGAGAAAATAATTTGTCCATTTTGTTCAGTCTCTGTCATAGAAAGGTCCTCTCTGCTAAGTGGTGCTCCCAGGGCTGTGCATCCCACAGCCAGACTGTGCAGCCCTGTCCTCCCCAGGTCCCTGCCTTGGGAGAGCTTCCCTGGCACATCCAAATCACACTGCTAGAGCTGTGCAGTGACCCAAGGCCGTGCTCATCCCACCTGTTACACCTCCAGAGGGAGTTTGGATTGGTACCAGCCCAGGCTCCCTCAGCAGTGCCTGCTCCCAGTGCCTGCAGCTCCTTCCCAGGTTTCTCTTTGTCCTGCTTCCCTCTGCAAGCTGCCTCTTTCTGCTGGCAGCATCCACTCTCATTCCTCCTCTCCTTTGTTAGCTGGAGTTCCTGTAATCAGAGTTTATTAGAAATCCACTGGGTTTGGGAGCAGCTTTGGATACCTCTGCCAAAACTGAACCAGATGTACATTTATTCCTGAACATTGTGCTGACATAAGAAAAAGCTCTTGCCCTCTGGCAAGCCTTGGAGCAGCAGCCAGACTTAGCAACATCAGGCGGAGCTGGGAAGAGCAAGTCAGCACTGCAGAATGAAGGGCACAGAGTTACAGGACACTGGAGATTTGGAGGAGGGAAGGGAGTGCCCTTGGAGCAAAGGACAGGCCCCATGGTTGGGTGCCTCAGGCCATTCCCTCCTCCACTGGGCTTAGCCACAGGCTTAGAGCTGAAGTGCTGCCGGCAGTGGGCTGAAAGGTGAGGCATTCCCAAAAAACAACCCCATACTAACACCCAGCTCGTTCTGCACAGGAGAAGGGGCTGCAGTGCTGCTGCGTTCCTTGGAACCTTTGCAGGGCTTGGATGCCATGAGGGAGCTGCGCAGGGCCTCCAGGAAAGCACCCACCAGGCTGCTCAAGGACTGGCAGCTCTGCAATGGGCCCTCCAAGCTCTGCCAGGCGTTTGGCATCGACAAGACTTTTGACCAAAGGGACCTGACTCAGGATGCTGCCATCTGGATGGTGCCTGGACAGGACCCGCCGGGGGAGCAGGACGTGGTGGCCACCACCAGGATTGGCATTGGCAACAGGGGAGAGTGGGCACAGAAACCACTCAGGTTTTATTTACGAGGAAACAGATTTGTGAGTGTTGTAGACAAGAAAATTGAGAGAGAGATGGCGGCAAGGGGACACTCCCCTGGCAGCTGACTAGTCTTGAATGTGTCCCAGGGACCAGGACTTGAGCTATGCTCTGTACAATGGCCTCAGGCTGCATCATGGCAGATAGAGGGGCTTGGGGGGTTTTTAACAATAAATGTACTTTGTCACAATGAATGGGGCAAGGTGGAGTTTTATTTGCAGGAGACTAGCCTGGGCCGCCCAGCCAGAACTGAGACTGGTTTTGGACACTTTGGACACTGAAGGCCACTTTCTCCCTTGCCAACAGATCCAGACTTAATTAGGGTGGGTGAGAGAAGGATCACAGCTCTGGGCTGCTCCCAGAGCTTCAGCCCCCAGCAGTGGCCAGTGCTTGATTGCTGCAGGGAAATAGCCAAAAAATGGGGTGGCAGCAGAACAGACTGAAAGGATGGGAGCTGGGAAAGAAGGATGTAAAGGGAGGATCTTATTGTTGTCTGCAGCTACCTCAGGGGAGGGGGTAGAGAAGACAGAGCCAGGCTGCTGTCAGACAGGATGAGAGGCAACGGGCCCCCAGCTGGAAAACAGGAAGTTTTCATTAGCTCTTATGGAAAAAAAATTTCCCTACAGAATGGTCAAACACTGGAACAGGGCCCCAGAGAAGCTGTGGGCCATTCACACCTCCACAGACAGGTCCTGAGTGACCTGAGCTAACACTTTTCCTTTGAGCAGAGACCCCTTCCAACATCTACTTATCTCTAATGTCCAGAAGACAAGACAGAACAAGAATGGGTTTTGTTCACTTTCCCAGCTGTTTTTGAAACCAGTTCAGAACTTGGCACTGTGTGAACCCCCCCACAGAGGAAGCACTGATGCAGCAGCCTGACTTGAGGTACAGAGAGGAAAGACCTCCAGGATTCAGGGCAGGACCTGCAGGACTGCAGCCACGCTGGGTGGGTGACAGGGATACACCCCCCACTTCCACGCCCACCTTAAGGTTCACAAACAATAAAAAAGCTCAAGTTTTTAAATATTCTTGTCCCCATCCCATGAAATAATTTGGTTTAGCCCCTTCTGGGCAGCCTTTTTTCTGATTGCAGTAACTCACCTTGATGCTCAGGTGCTGGGGCTGGTTGAGACAGGGCCTACAGTGATGTTTATCTGATTTTTAGGTCAGATGTGGTTTTTTGCTCTTCTCTACCATCCCTGTTGCAGCTGCAGGGCCAGACTCGCTGAAGGCACCCCAAAGAAGCTGTTACAGAGTAGCTCCCCATAGAAGGGGGAGGTAAGTCAGCTAAAGGTCCCAGTTTCACCCAGTTTGTATGGGCAACTGAAGCTGCTGAGAGCCTGCAGCTCTGGGAAAGCTCCAGCTGTCGTGTGTGGTGTAAGGGACGGTCTTCAGAGGGCACCTGACAATCTTAAACAACAAACCCCGAGGAGCCACACCACCATGGAGGTAAAGTTCCCCCTCTCTTCCCCTGGGTGTGCAGCACAGAGCACAAGCAGCTGTGGGGGACAGTGACCTCACACACAGGCAGGGGTGAGCTGGCATAAGCTCCTGCTGTCCCCAGGTCCTGGCATGTCCCAGGGCTGTCACCTCCTCTGGCCCTGGCATGGCTGGAGGAGCAGTCCAAACCAGAGCAGGAAACACAGCCCTGTATCTCATTTTCCTGCTGGATAGCTTTAACCCAGGCCAGGATCCCTGTCTGGTTCCCTGCAGCCACAGCCATGCTTGTGGGAGGGGAACTGGAGGGACAAAACCAGCCCTGGGGGACAAGCCCGAGTGCCCTCAGCAGCAGCCTCTGGATGGAACATGTCCCTGAACTTGCAGCTTGGCCAGCACCTTTCAGTTCTGCTCAACAACCAAGCTCCCACCCCCAGGCACAAACTGGGAAACATGGAAACACAGGAGCACAGAGGCTGCTTGGTGACAGCCCTGCTCCAACAGGCACTTGGGAATAAGGGTATTGGGGTGAGGAAATAATGAGCTGTGACACTGAGTCATTCATTCACAATTTCATTTACTTGTGATACTTTGCCTTCCCACCTCTGTCCTCGATGCTGTGAGATCAAACAATTCCTGGGTGCCCAGGGTCATTTCCCTCAGAGCCAGGCCAGCTCCCCTGAGCCCCGGGGCAGGGCCATGCATGCTGTGCCCTGGGGCCAGCCTCTCCTGGCTGAGTGTCCCAGCAGTCATGCTGGAGAGCAGAGGAAGCACTCCCAGGGCACCAGTGTCCCCCAAAAGGTGATGTTCTGCCAGCAGCACCACAGCAGAACCCTCTTGTCCCACTCTGACAATCCCTGGGGAGCAGCAGGGCCAGGGAAGGGCTGTGAACATGGCAGGGCAGGAATCCAGGCTGAGCAAGCACGTGCTGTCCTGCAGCAGGTCCCGGAGCCTCAGGGAGCAGCTGGGACATCGAGGTATCGAGGGGCACAACCGCTGCTGCATGTCACACAGCAAGAAGGAACTGAAACCACCTCCTTCAGTTTTTAGTCATCCTTTAGACTCTCAGCAGGCTCCTCCCTCCTGTGCCAGCAGAGTCACTTCAGCAGTGACTGGAACACTGAGATGACGGGGTCCTCGTGGCTGGTGACCACCAGCACGCTGCGGAACTTGTCAAACAGCATCAGCAGCTGGGAGCGCCGCATGTTCTCATTGTACATGATCTCCTCCAGGTGGTGCCGGCCTCGGAAGTAGTGCAGCAGCCTGCAGGGAGCAGAGCAAGGGAGCACATGGGCCAAAAGCTGCTCAAACACACAGTACCACCCCCAAGGTCTCCTCTCCCATGGGATGCAAAGCAGAAGGTTGTTTGGGTTTTGTCCCTCATCTGCATGAAAAGGGAATTATATCACGCCTAGTACAGAAATCCCCTGGAAAAGGATGGGACTCATCCACTGTGGCACTTTGCCAAGGTCCTCCTTGGATCAAGAGGTTTCTCAGTCTGAGGCATTTCCCAGGACTGTCAATTTTCAACTTAGTTAATTTCAGAATGTGAGCAAACTCAAGTGCCAACAAGCCTTGAGAAGTCAGGACATGGCAGATTTATTCTGTGCTCTCTTGGCTAAGCCTGTAACTGCCCTTTGTCACAGCTCTGCATCAGGGGCCTGGGTACCTGCACTACCTTTTAGAATTAAGAGCAATTTTCCCTCACAGCAGCCCAAGGGGCTTTGTAACTACAGGTCCTGCACTCAGGGTTTGGCCAGCTTGGGTTGGGTGGAGCAGTCACAACAGGGAGATGGAAATTTTGGTGGTAGGCACCAGAGAGAAGCTGTGGGAGTTAAAAATCCCCTGAAGCCCAAGCTCAAACCATGCTGGCTTCTTAAATTCCCTATTCTCTTTAAACAAAGACAGCACACATACCCCTTTGCTGGCCACCAACATGCTACAGCCATCAGAAAACCTTGGCCCTGCACAGTCAATCACAGCAGGGCCCACGACAAACAGCAGAAGTCCCCAGTGGCCCCACCCCAGAGTTCCCTCTGAGCCAGCCCCCCACATGAGGCCTGAGTTCGCTGCTCAGTCTCTTGTCTCAACACCCTCCCAAATGTCACAGCCATGCTCCACGTGTGACTCAAATACTCCCCACCCTGTGAAGGCCCCAAGGCCAGAGTCCCTTCCCAGCTCCACAGCCAGCTGTGCCTCCACACTGTTCCACATCACACTCTGTGCTCCAGCAGCCTTTGCTCATGTTCCATTACCCATCTGCAGCTTCGTGCCAACTGACCATAAAAATGAGTGCAGATGACATGATCTGTTTTCCAATCCATTCACACAGCCCCCATGCAGGAACAGCCCTCAAAATACACTCAAGAGCCACTTGGGCACTCTGGCCTGTTTTGGAGGATGGAGTGGCTCCTGCTTCCCCTGCAGGGTTGCTGCTCAGGGTGGGTGCTCCTGTCACCCACCAGCCTCACAGGAAAGGAGTCACCGTGTAACAAGGTTCCACTGTGATGGAGGCAGCCCAGTGCCACTGGTGTTTCTCTGCTTCCCAACTTGCCATGTCCCTCCTCTCCCCCACGAGCTCTGTGGGCTCAGAGCAGGAGCCTCACTGGCAGCCCCAGGCTGGGCAGCCCCAGCTCACTGCCAGCTCCCTCCTGCTGTTCCTCTGCCAGATCTCGAGCTGGCACCACTATTGAGAACACAACTGTGCCTCTGTACCTGCAGCAAACAACAGAGACAAGCTCCAGTCTCTCCACACCTGGGCTGTACATCTGCCTTTTGCACTGTCTCCCACTGGGTATTGGCCTGGGGCTCCTTGGCCACCTCCCCATGGCCATTGGCAACCGTGAGCACCGAGAAGTGGTCGCTCACAGGGACAGTGCCAGTTCTTGGGTGTGTCAAAGCCAGACCGTTCCCGCAGATATGAACAAAACATTTGTATCTCACAACTCATCTCACAGTTCACAAAGTGATTCTGGGGATTCCCTTCCCTATGCCAGGCTCTTGTGCCCATGTGCTCATACCCTGCCTCAGCTCTCTTCCATGCAAATGGCACAGCCTGGGCTTTCCACAGCAGCACAGACTGAGCAGTTTGCCAATAAATAAATCCATCTTATATTCAGAAAGAGTCTGGATTTGTAACTGGTCAAGACTAAATATTTTCCACTCCAGTAAAAGCTAGAGAGGATATTAAAGAATATCACAAAAAAGCCAGCTGGAAGACACCCCCAAAGTGTAGCCAAGCAGTGTGCTCCAGCAGGACTATTGCTAATGCTGTGGAGCTTTTCCCAACCCTTCAGAGATGGAGATCCCTCCACATGCTTGGCCAATCTGTCCTGGGCTGCACCACACTCCCGGGGAGGAGGTTTTCCCAAAAGTCCAACTAGAATCTACAAGGCTGTCCTCAGGACTCACAGCTCCAGAGAAGGTGGGCACTGCCTCCATCTTTTTGGGCAATGAACATTTATGAACACAATCAGCATGAGATGGCACTTCCTGGGGCAGTGATACCGTGTTTGAGTCCCTCTGAAGCTGCACAGGTGTGTCTGCTGACATGTGCACATCCAGGTGCAGCGATGGAAGATCATTGCTTTCCATTGCTCATCACTGTTTTCCCCTCCTCAGGTTGCAAGAGCTGCCCCTCTAACAGCACCAGAGTGTTCCCACACACTAAAAAGAAAAGGATTCTCTCAGACTAGCAATTGAAACAGAATTAGCTTATTTCTGGCTAAGGAGACATCCCTGCCACAGCACTGCTTGAAACCAGAGCAGAACTGTCCACAAGCTTTTGTCAGTGGAGGGAAGGATCTCACCTCCCAGTCTCAGAATCTCTCACCCAAATAAGCCCTGAAAGCAGCTCCACACCCATGGCTTGGGAGAGAAGCCATGGGTGCAGCCTCCAACTTTTTCAGGCTTCAAAAGCACTGCTTAATGTGCAGTGAGGAAGGCTTAGTGTACATTACTCAGGACCTAGCTCAAAAAGAACTTGTCTCCTTCTCAAGCTTGCTCCTGGAAGGACATACCCACCTTCTTTTAGTTGCACCTTAGGAAAGAACTTGGATTTAAATTCCAATTCAGTGTTACGAGGGTTAATGCAGCCAACGCTGGAGCCAAGATTTAGTAATTCCTTACTTCCCCTTAAGGTTTCTGCCTTCAAACACAGGCTGTGCAGAGCCCTGGACAGGCACCAGCACTCTGTGCTGGAAATAGCCCATCCCTCTGTGTGGACACAGCATCCTGGGAAGGACAAATTCCACAGGATATTTAGGGCACTGGTGGTGCATTTATAGCACTTTGCTCTGGAGGCAGCTGTGAGAGCAGAGCAGGGCTGGAGCAGGGCTGGAGCAGTACCTGCATGAGGGTAATGAGGGAGATCAGCTCCTTCAGGCAGCTTCAGCATGGTTTTTTCTCTTTTACTGAGAGCAAGAGATTTACTCACTCATATCTGATGGTTATGACACAAAAAGAGAGAAAATACACCACAACCTACAAGTTGTGGTGTCTCATAAAACCAGCAGTAACCAAGAGGGTCTGGCATGAACATTCCTACATGTAGACTGCAGCATCTGCCCACAGGACCCATCTGTTTATTGTTTATTTACTGTTAATCTGTTTGTTCCTCACTTGTGCCTCAGAGCACCCTGCATTTGCCAATTCAATCTGTAGTAGACTGGAAATTCTGACCTGGTAAGGCCTGGGGATCTGCAAAAGAACCTGGGGCAGGAGCAAACTGCACAATAAACATCACTCAACTGGTTTCACAAAGAAATCAGAGTAATTTCTTGCATCTGCAATTCCAAAGCTTCCAAATGGATCTTTTACCCAGCTGAGGGTATGAGAGAGGAGCAATCACAATATCCTTTCCTCTCACTAGGATAACTAAGAATCTGGCATCACCAGCATCACCACTGAACTGGTCCAAGGAGTCCCCCACAAATTCTGTCTTAAGATATTAAATATGATTTTGTTGTTACTTTTCTTTCTCAGTGGTTTTGTAATGACTTAGCTGGTAATAAAGAAAAAAACACTTCAGAGTTCTCAAGTGGCCAATGTTGCCTCCCAGTCAGAGCATATTCTCTGAAGAGCTGCAGAAGATGAAGAAGACAAATAATTCAGAGAACAGTAACTACCCACATGTTTTGAGAGCTCTGTCAAAGTCCCTGAGCTGTACTCTGCCACAGACAAGGAAAGCATCTTTCTGCTACTACAGCTTCCCTGGGCTACTTGCCTGTATCCATCCTAGGGCAAGAACCAGGTTTTCAGGGGATTACCGACTGAATCCAGAATATGGAACAGCTGCAGTCCTTGCCTCAGGTGGTTTTCTTCTCCACAAGTACAAAAATCAGTGAAAGTTGCATTCCAGTGATTCCAATGAGTTTTGAAACCCTTGGGAAGAAAAAGTATTTCCCCCCCTCCCTTCTTCCCAGATGGCTGCTCTGGAAGTCATTCTGCTTTCACCACGTGTAGAACCACAGAGTGCCTGGTTTTGTTGAGTGCAAATTTATAACAACAAAACGTGTGCCACTGATCACACACCCTAATGCCTTTAGCTTAACTGACCTAAGCAGTGAGCTCTCATCACTGCCAAAGACACCTTGGGACACTCTGTGAAAGTATTCAGGCTGGCTCTGTGTCTCATGTTTCCATGGAGTTTACAAACCGTAAAATTAAGGAGAGCTGGCTTGGAAATACCAATGGACACAAAATGGAAGCGTCAGCATCACTGGGTCTCTGCCTTGCCTGCTTACAGTGTTCTTTTAGGCTAATGCAGTTTTGTGTCTGCCATGTGTGGACAAGGAAAACTGGCAGACAAACAGTGAAGTCCAACCATACCCCCTGACACTCCTTCACACGCCCAGGACTCTTTGTTACCACGTGTTCTTGTGCCACAAATATTAGTTTGTATTACAGATGAAATACAGGAGCAAAGACAAAAGAATTTCTCCTCCAAATCCCCAGGCTAACAGGATTTGCTCAGACTGCACACCAATCCTTCCATAAAGCAGGGAGGATAAGAAACAATGACTGCATCCTGCACTGCTCACCTTGCAAACATGCGGAGATCTTCCGGATTCTGGGCAGCTGGGACATTCAGGATGGCTTCCCGCTCATGTTCCAGCAGGCTTGCCAGGAGATTCTCTGTCATCCTCTTATTTAGGGGTGAGTCTCCACCAGGTATCAGTTCAGCACTGGAATTATCCATGCTAGGGCTTGTCAGAGTCATGTCATCACTACTGGCTATCAGGGCAAGAGAGAGACACATATACACACTGAGTTTTTATATTCCTCAGCATAAAGATGTGAAGTTTATCAATTCAGGCTATTTTTGTGCAGCCTTTCCAACTAATCCCTCTTCTCTGGAGAGCAGAGAAAGTGGCTCTCCAAGTACTCCATGAATCTGCAATTAGTCATATGACAACACAGCAATTTTCTCAACGGGAAATTCAAATTTTTCAACAGAGTCATCAATTTGTGTCAAAAATTGTATTTCTGGAGACCATAAACAGGCCATAAAAAGCATTTGAAAAGAGAATTCCCAGACAGCTGTGCTGGAATACCGTGAAGTGGTAACATGAAAAGCCTAACAGCACAGAAGGTGGGAGCAGGCAGAGAGGCCAAGAAGCAATATCCTCTTGTGAGAGAGCCAGAAAAAGCAGATCACAGACTCATCTGACTCAAGTTCCAAGACTTCTGCCCTATTTCATGACTCCTGTAAAGCTCAAAGTTATACAGAGGATCTCTCCCCATATCCAAGCCCAGTGGTGCTCTGAGAAGGCTGCTCAGAACAGCACAGGCAGGAGAGTTCAGCATCATATCTGACTCATTCTCTTGAAAGAGTGCTTTCCTGGAATCACCCTGAAAAATGGCACTGGGGAGATTAAAGAGATCAGGGGACATAAACAAAAATCAATCATTTGTGACAACAAAGCCAGTTCTGTGTCTCCTCAGGTGGCTCTAATGGCTCTACAGCCCACAGAAACCAATGCTGCTTGAACAAATTCTCACATTTTCTTTCTGTCCTGAAAACCACAATCTGCCAGAGGAGCACAGGGGATACTTCTGAGTGCAGCAAGGGAGGACAAAGTTACTTTAAAAAACAAATAAGTACCTCACATAAAAATATTTTACAGGACCAAATGAGAATTTGGCAAATTGCAAAGCATTACTTCTTTCTAAGAAGAAGTCTAATAGCCTCTAGGACTTTCACCAGTGCCCAGCTCTAAATTTAGGAAAGGCTGGACCTAATTAGCAAGTACTGCAGCAAGAGGAGATGCGTCATTACCAAGGCCTGAAGGCCCTTGGCAGCACTAAGGGAAGCTCTAGAAGTGAGGTGGAGTCTGAACAGCAGAGAAAAGTCTGCTCATACTTGGAGAGCCAAAGCTGAGAGCATTGGGGGTGCTCAAACTTCGTCCCCCAACCCTGGCAGTGAAGGGCATGTCCTCATCCTGGGCTCGGAACTCCTCCTCGTTCGGGGGCACCATCAGGCACACGTAGGTGTGGAGCTGGATCAGGAGCCGGTGCTGGAGCATCCAGATCACCATCTGGATCAGCTGGGTCTGCAGGGGGAGAAACGAAGGGTTAAACATCTGCGAAGTGAGATACAGGAGGAAAACAACACACAAAGGGTTCACTTGGTGAGTAATGAGTCACATGGAGAAATGCTTCTCGCCCCACACAAGAGTTTATCTCTTTTCCAGTCACAAAAAGGTGACCAGACACAAACCTTCATCACACTCAGAGCCTCTGTGGCTGCTTAGGCTGCAATGGAGCCTTTCACGATCCACATCTTCATGCAACACTGACCAGCACAGCCTCCAAGGAACCTGCCCTGCCCCTGCCTCAGCTCCAGACCAGTTTGCTGGTTTCTACACAAGGGCCACTAAAATAAATCACTGAAGGATTAATCCCAGATGATCAGACTGAAGTGCAGGCTCCTCTGGAGAGCCAGAGAGAGGGCAGGGTCATGGGGCAGAGCTGAAGCACCTGGGAGGTGGCCAGGAATAGGAGCCCTTTGCTGTCAGTTGGGGAACTGCTGTTTAGCCATGGGAGAGGCTCTGGAGATCGGAGCCTGACAGGGCTGGGCAATACAGAGCCAGCAGCACCAGCCCTGGCAGGGGACAGCAGCACACAGCCTGAGCTGCCAAGGAGTCCCCTCTCAATGCACAGTCACCATCATTTCACCTCCCTCTGCTACACACAGGGCCAAGCTAATAAAGACCCCTGGGTTTTCAGGCAGGCAACAGACTCAAAAGCAATGAGCTGCATTAAACATTGCCCAACACCTGCTGCACACCCACACCACGGGCAGAGCGAGGGGCAAGAGTTTGCAGGGTTTGTTTTCAGAAGTCTGGGAGGAGGAGCCTTCAAAATGCATCATTGTGTCTTGATTTCTGCATAAAAAGCCTTTTCATATCACTGTAGGCAACTCTTGTAGCAAAGGGCTCAGAACACAGTCACTGACAAGGCTGTTCGGGGATTTCATAGCAACCACCACTGTTTTGGTGAGACAAACACATGCAGCATGAGCTCAGGCTCAGAAGGAAGCTCACTCTGCTGCATTAATCATCAGGGTAACAGGCCAAATCACAATAAAAGCCCCAAACCCAAGTTCATCAACCCACATAATTTTCCTTTTTCCATAAATCTGGTAATTCTCAATTCCTCCTCTGCTATCAAACCACAGAAGAAACCTCTTCTGTTTGCAGACAGACCCACACCCTGTCTTTTCAGGGATTACCACTTCTGGGGGCTCAGTGGATTTTAATCTTAAAACATATCTGGGATCACCTTCAAACATGCATTTTTTGGAAAAATCATAATTCATTTCACATGTTTAACAGAAAATTTACAGAAGAGGAAGGTTGGCAAAAGACACCAAAGACATAAATGCTTTGCTAACATCTGAAGCCAGCCTGGAAGAGCGAGGTTTACTCCAGTGATTACGTTGCTGAAATCCTTCCTTCCAGTTGCAGGCCTGGATGGAAAGATGGCTCATTTATTTTACTTAAATTTCCAACCTGTTGGCACACAGTGACACCTGATTAGCAAATGAAAGAGGTCTGCACATTTCAGAGCACAAAACAACCTTGGAAAAATCCAAGGAGACAGGAAGACAGGCTCAGCCAGACCTACAGAAGCAGTGGGTAGGGCCTGACCCAGACCAGCCTCCCCTGGGCACTCTGGTGGTTCCATGACTTACAAAAACAGCCAGTTTCTTTTGTTGCAGCCCCATGTGCATGGAGAGCCTCATCCATCCCTCTCTAATCCTGCACAAGCACCATCACCTCCACACTCCATGGAAACACCTAGAAAGCCACCCCGAGGCAGCAGCCATGGCCCAGTGGAACAAGAAGCCAGGCAGGAGTGGGGTTACAGCTTTACAGCCACAGCCTTGTGCAAACAGCCCCTGCCAAACACCTTTGTGCCTCCTCTGGGTGGGAGAGCTGGACATCTGAGAACCAGAGGAAACTCTTCTTCCATCCTGAACAATCATCCCTAGACCAGACACTGGTGATCCCTGACATTTTTCTGTACTGGCCAAACTTCAGCAGGAATTTGGTACCTCTTAAAACACAGTCTTAGAAAAAGCCCAAGTGCTGCAGCATCCTGCATTGGCCCCTGCCCATGTGATGATCTTTGTGCCACCACTGCAAGTGCCTCACACCATTCCCACTTCCTCCAGGTTTAGACCCATTTCTTACCAAAGGCAGAAGTGTTTTCACAGATGAGCTCTAGCAAAGGCTTTGCTAACACATTCTGCTGCCTGTGCTTCTGGACAGCAGCACTGCATTTCCATCCATTCTCCATCTGCTCCTCCCAAGCTCCCACGGAGCTCACCCAGAGCTGCAGGAGCAGAGGCTTCCCTGCACCATCTGTGCTGTGCTGGCTGCAAACGCTGCTCCTTCCCCAGAGGTGCAGGGTTCTCTCTGTGCCTGCTCTCAGGGCATTTCATTAGAGCTGGGCTCCTTGCTGAAGCCAAACAGGCTGGGAGCAGCTTCCCAGGCAGGGATATACTTCATCCCAGGACTGCTTGCCTCAGTCATGCTCTGGCACAGCAGGAATCCAGATTTTTTTGGCTGAAACACCAGGATTGTGATGGAAACATAAAGTGAAACATTTTCTATTGCTTAATTTAACTACCAATTCAATCTAAATTTTATCCATGTTCCTTTCATGCTTCCTGTCTGCCCGTGCTGCCTCTTTCCAGCCTGCTCTGGGGGGATCCTGTCTGCTGCAGCAGCCACATCTGCCTTGTTCCTGCTGGCACAGAGCAGCCCAGGGCCATTCCCAGAGCGGTGCCAGGGTGTTGTCATGCAAGGCACTGGTACAATGCCCTGCTCTGTGCTCACTGGCACAAGCAAAGATGCTGCACTGGCTTCCAAAAACACAGCACTGCACTGCCCAGCTGAGCACTTCGGGATGGCCAGAGGAAAGCTCAGCCCCAAGTCTTGAAGAGAAAAGATCCAACATTCCTTATTCTCTGGGGCCATTTGTAAAACTCTTGAGAACAATTGTGTTAAATTTCCCTCAAGGATTCTTTAAGGCTGTTTTCTTTCCCAGGCCTCAGATGTTAAGGATAACTGGGAGCAGCAACAGGGTCAGGAAAGGGAAGGGAAAACAGCAGCCTAGAAGCACTGAATCCCACCTTGGTTCTCACTGTGTGAGGAGATAGTGAAAACACAGCTTGTTTTGCCTGCTGAAGCACACAGGCCTGGATTATCCAGTTATTTGATATAAATCCTCTTCAAGGTCTGACTGGAGAACTGAGGGCTGCCTTGGCTCAGGATGATGACACCTTCAAAGCCACTGGGGTGCAGGGATGTTTGCTGAAATGTATTACCTTCCTTCAGCATTCAAACCATGGTGTTGCATGGAAAACACATAAGCTATGAAAACTTCTCCCTGTTTTACAGGAAACAGACTCTGAAAACTCTTACTGATGTAGGATGAAACATTTACTGTCTAATATTGCCATTTTAGTCACTAGGGAACAGCTCTGAATTCCCAGCTTAACCATTCCCTCCATTCAGGCCTAGCATGACATATTCTTTTAACTTACTGTGCTAAACCCCTGATTTTATACCCAGTCCAACTGAATATAAATGCATCTTAATCCCACTTCCCAACTTCTGCCAACAAAAGCTCCTGTGGCTCCTAATGCCTTCCAGCAGAGCAGCCCCATGTGCAGTGTGGCTCCCTGAAGACACAGCTGCCCATTCAGGGTGTGCAGGCAGTTCAGCTCCCCTCCCACTCCATCCCCTGACACATTTTCCTGCCTCATTTTCCATGAGCCCTGCACAAAGCTCAGCACGTTTTCTGCAGGCAAAGGCAGGGGCTTCATCTCCCTGTGCCTGACTCCCAGCAGGATGGCCCAGACTGACTAAAACAAATGTGAAAAGTTAAACAGATTTTGTTCAGAAGCAGCAGCTGTCCTGCTTTCCCATATGGTTTTGGTTTTTTTTCCTGCAGTTATCCACATCCCATCAAGGGAGAATTAAAGAACCACAATAATAATGACAATATGCATTATGATAAAGGGGTGCAGGAAGGAAATGAGATGTCTAATTCACCTAGGAACACTCCTTACAGGTGAGAAGATCCCTCCTGCTGGTCCATGTCTGTTCAAGCCAGGGCAGAGAGGTGCTACAGCTTCTGAAGCAGATAAATTGGCTGAGGTTACAGTGCAGAGGAGGGGAAGCCACAAACATCATCCCTAACTCTTGGTTTGCAAAGCAACTTTGTGCAGAATAGCTGGGTAAAGAAATGTGATGCTGGACAAAGAAATCCTTATCCTGAACAGCAGGTCAAAGCCTTCTCCTGCACCAGCAGCAGTGCCTGGTATAGATCCTGCCAGTCAACATGTCCTGAAGGCTTTGGGTCACCAGGTGCTCCTGTGCTTTCCCAGGAGGTCTGGAAGGGGTGTGCAACCCACTGAGCAACCCCAGAGCTCCACCCCAGCGTGCCCTGCACTCACAGCAAGGCTGTGCCACTCGGGAGGAGAGCACAGGGACACGAGCCAACAGCCACAGGCAGCAGAACAAGGACAGCTTCTTTGGGGTTGGGGCAGAGGAGATGCAAACTGCTTCTTTTCCAGCAAAAACACCAAAAGGCAAGATGAGTTCCCTTTGGTGTGAACCCACAGGATGTCCCCACCCCATGGCTGCACCCTGGTGAGATCCAGGACAAACCCAGGCACTGCAGCAAGTCCTAGTGACATTACAAGTCACTATGGAGCTAAGGGACAACTCACTGGGAAATGGGGAGAACAGCTTCTGCTTCCCTCACCCCCCAGGTGCACAAGCTCTGCAGACATCACCTTCCTCACTCTGTGCCAGCCCTGGAGCTCACTGCATCTCCCTGAGTGAATTCCACCTGCTAACCTGGCAGAAAACTTGTGCAGCTGAAACAAGTTAAATGAACAGAGTCGGGCTGGACGGGAGCCAGAGCCCTAGGAAAGGGAAGAGGGAAGGGAGGAAGGCTCCTGTGTGCACACACCTGCGAGGGGGAAGGAAAAGCAGAGCCTTGGCTCAACAGCACCAAGATCTCTTGAGGTCAGCAGAGCTGAGGGCATGGGCTCATCCTCACCCTGCTGCTGTCCCAGGGAATCCAAGGGAAACACAGAGAAAGGGAAGCAGCAGGGGAAACACTGCAGGGATACCAAAATCTTCTCAACTGACAGACACACACACTGACCAGGGTTCCACTGCAATACACTGCTCCTCATCTCAGGCAAGAAAAGAGATCAAGATGACAAAATCAAGAGTTTCAGTCCCTGGCACAGGGCATAGCTGAGAGCCCTGGCAGGCCTGGCACACACCACTCACCTGACACCTCCTACCTACTGACAGGCAGACAGCAAAAGCAGAACACAGCCTTGCACTCCCAAGGCAGTCCTGTCCTTGCTCACATTGTTCATGTCTTGTACCAGCCAAAAAATACCACAGCACACCAAGCAGAAAGATGAGTGTCACTTTGTTTTCTCATCTACCCAAAGGAATACAGGAATTCCACTTATGTAATGGTAATTGAACAAAAATAACTTGGTCCGCTTTCAAATCAAGCAATATTTTTATACAAAAAACAGGAAGGGCTCTGAGAGCTCTCCTGTTTCCTATGGTGGGCTTTATTAACGCCTTCTGTATTTTTTACCCATCCAGAATCACATGCCAAAAGCAGGGAGCCAGTCCCATGCTCGAGAGAAGAATGAAATGGGATGGATGCCCTGGATGCCATGAGGCCACAGCAGTTTCTGTAGAAAGTACACCTCCTCCCACAGTACTGACCCTCAGCACAGTGACCTTCAGCAGCACAGACAGTGCCCTCAGCCTGATGAAAAGCACGAGATAACTGGCAATCTTTAAAGCTAAAAAACCTCACATCCCCTCCTGTGCACACAAAGAACAAAACTACAGAGGGAAGTCCCACCTTTGCTAATTTTTTTCAAAGGCAAAGCGAATACATTTTGACAATATTTACAGTTCAGAGTACAACATCTTTTATCACAGCAAAGCTTAACAAAAACCCACCCACATTTCATTAGATTAATTGTTGTATTGATTAGATCTCTGTGAACTACAACTGGAGCCTGACCACTTCAGGGCAGGGATTGGAGTCACTTCTCTTAAAAGACTAAAAAACAAAAAAATAATGCAAGTCCTACATAGGTAAATCAAAGTAGAAGAAAATGTACTGATACAAAAATACATAAAAATTCGCTCTAGTCTAAACTCCCCTAAGAACTGTCACACTTTGCTTTATCAAAAAAACCACAGCTTTTCACAGTATCACCCTTCATCCTTCCAATAAAGCTGAAAGGATGATGAAAGCAAGCTGTGCTGCTGACCCTTAGGACCCCACCACAGACAGGTGAACAGCAGGGGAAGGTTCACACTAAAAAAACACTTTAGCACTCCATCAGCTCTGGCAAGCATTTATTGCACCCTTGTTTCAAGGCATAACTGCAGCAGTAAGTGGCAGACTTTTATTTATGTATTTTTAACAAAAGTAGGACATCTGAGAACAACCAGAACTATTGAAGAAGTATTAAGGCAAGTAATTAATTTTAAAAGGATTACTGAGAATGTCTCCTGAAGCTACTGCAGCTACAATAAAATTAATGCTATGACTTCAGCTTCAATTTTCAGGACACTTATTTATCTGTAACTACAGTGGGATCCTGCTCTTCCCCTGCCTCCCAAGGTGGCAGCTGACCAGTACATGCTACTGGGATTACACCTACATCATTAATTATCTTTATCTCTGACCATTATCTCTGCCAGCCTGTAATTACAGCTGTGCTGGAGTGCAAGGGGATGGTGATCTCTGTATCTGAGCAGGGTCTAAACCCATGGAGCCACCAAAGCACCCAAGTCTGAAGGCCAGAAACAAAGGCGAAGAACTCTGCCTATGCTTCCTTTGCCACCCTGAGCCACAGTCAGAGGTCCAGGCTCTTCCATCTGGGAACAGAACAGTATCAGGCAGGAGACCTCAGGTTATTGAGCTCCTTCCTGTGTTCCACCAGTTCCCAGAAATGCCACAAGCCATGATCGATGCACAAGCAGAACAGCTCACAAATCCCAAATCCATATTTTATTAACACAGATCTGAGCACTAAGAAGCTAATGCAGTGACACATGGACTTCTGCTGACCCCATGCTGAGCCTACTTCCTCCAAAAGCCTTTAAACAATTCCAGTTTTACAGCAAAACAAAGTGAACAGACAGATTGCTTTTAAAAATAGATTGTGAACTTGGAGCAGATGGAATAGAATAAAATCAAATGTGATTGTGAGGAATCCACAAACTTGATTCAGCCCTACCAACTAATGACAGTTTGGAACAGACCAAATGGAGTTTCAGTTTTCCCTACTGCACATCACTCCATGAAAAGAAACATTCTAACACTTATTTTAGGATTGTGCTTTGCCAGCACAGAGCATCCTCTCACCCTGAACATCCCCACAGCTTTTTGGCATAAGGACATGAAACAATAAATCATAAAGCTGGAAACACAGTAATTGGGAACTCGTAAATGTGCAAGAGCAGGTTCCTGGCCGAGTGCTCCAGGAGCAGCAAAACAAGGAGCAGTGCCCAGCTCACCTCCTGCACAGGCGGCGCCAGAGGGTTCTTGAACTCAGACAGGGACACGGGGAGGGAGAACTTGGCCAGCATGGAGGGCAGGTTGTGACCTCGGAACTGACAGGAGAAGGCATCTGCCAGGGGAGAGTAACTGCAGGAGAGAGAAAAAGGCACAGATCAGCTCTGTAGTGCTGCTCAGGGTAACTCTGATCCAATTCCCAAATGTAATATTCTCTGTGATCTAGAAAACCCCTGAGCATAGTTGATGGCATGTTGTGTCCTGCAGAAGGCAGCCAGCAGCTCATCCACTTTCACCTCAGCCTTACATTCAGCTCCAGCATTTTATTCAAGGCATGGAGGGAATCCAGAGGAGAAAAATGAAAGCGATAAAAAGCCCAGACCTGTGCAGGCTCTGATCAAAGGGACAGAGCTTGGGCAGGGCTGGGCAGGATGCACACACCACCTCTGAATGTGCCAACTGCAGCCGCAGATGTGGTTGTGCCCCCTCCCCGTGCTGACAGGACAAGAAACAGGACTGAGCAGAAGTAAAGTAAATATCAGGAAAACTGTCTGCCTTAGCATTTCCATCTCCAAAGGTCTTCAAGAGCAGCACTGCCATATTTGACACAGGCACAGCTGTTGCTGAATGACCTCAAGGTCCCTTCCAGCCCTATTTTTATATTTCCATCACCAAAGTTTTGATTTAAAACTATTTTCCTATAACTGAGTTCCAACACAGAGTCTAAAAGCATCTCAAAATCCAACAGAGGAAGGGTTGCCAATCTTCAGCGGAGCAAAAATACCCACCCTGCCTCCACATCTTCCTTGCAGTGGTTCTGCCTGCTCTCCAAATGGCCATGCTGCCCTCTTGTCTGTGACAAGGCACACAGTATGGAATGCCAGCTCATGAAACAACATAATGGCAACTTTTGCTACTTTTGATTCATTTCAGGTGTGCCAGCTACACAGAGAGCCCTACAAACCATTCATTTAACTTAATCATAAAGTATTTTGGTTTGTAAATGTTCCCATATTGGACATTCAGTGAGCAGGAGTACTAAAAATACTGACAGCAGCTCCACAGGGTAAATATTGCTTCCAGGGCCCTCACCACCACAGAGGAATATTGATCTGCCCTGCTGCTCCTCCCTGCCCACACTGGCTGTGCAAGTTCAGGCTCATGTAATGGTTTGTGTTTTGCACAGTCTCAACAAATTCATGAAGAAAGATCCCACTCTGTATCCAGTCAGGGAAGGAAAGTGCATCTGCACTCCTCAGCACTGTGCTGCCATCAACACCTTTTCCTTCTACTTACAGGCAGACACTGGCATTTGGAGAAAGCATGTAGACGTTGTTTTCACAAAGAGGATAAATAATAATTGCTTTGCCCCAGTAAACAAGATGTGCTGCAAGCTGGAAAACCTGTATTGAGAAAACAGGGGAAAATTAGGAGAGCAAAATCAATATACAAACACTCAGCAGACATTCCATACAACAACAAAAAGAGTCTTGTTTGAGCTGAAATGAAAGAAAAATGTTCCATCCTTTCACCCTGCCTTCAGAATAAATTCATGGTTTAATATAACATGTGGCAGATCAAAAAGCGTTTGACAAGGTTATGAATTTCCAGAGATTTGCTTCACATTTCTAAGCAACTTAGTATTTCCTGCCTCAAAGGAATTCCTTCAAACTGTATCAATAAAAGTTTTGTTTCTTTTCATGCCCCCCAAACTTCTTTTTCTTATGCACAAAATGCATTGTGTTATACATGAAAAATAAAATGTGTGAGAAATAAAACAAAAGAATCATGACAGAAGCATAAAGGAAACCAACACTGCCTTTTTACTGCATAGAGGCATTTCAGTAATGAGCTACACAAAGTATTTTAATATGTTAAACAAGTCAGTGGTTGCTTATTGCTCTGGAAAAGCCACATAAATAGTGTCTACAAGACATAAAATCCAGCCTGTATCATTAGATGCATTTAACTGTGCTTTTTTGTGGAGAGCAAAACTACAGAAGCAGTAGGGAATTTCCAGAGTTCATCCCATAGCCAAGTAACACCACAGAGCACTGCAGGCAGAGCTGGAGTTTTATTACAAAGCAGGACCTTTCCCTTGGAACAAGAGAAGGCTCTGACCTATGAACATGTGATGATGAGCTGTGTTTCCCCTGTCACACAGAGCACAGGTTGTGTTCCTGGCTCTGCATCGACCCTTAGGAGCATGGAGTGGCTCTTCCTTCTCTGGGATAATCTCATAGAATCATCCCAAATCATCAGTCATCCACAGGGGTCTCTCAGTGGCCTCACAACTCACATGAGTGCCAGAGTCTCGTCCTTTCACTGACACAAACTTCTCTTTCCAAGGGCTCATCACATCACCTCCAGCAATTCAGATTTGAGAGCTGGTTGTCACTACTGGAAAAGCATTTGGAAAGAGCTGCTGGCTTGGGGACACTGGCTCAAAATCTTTGCCCAAGCCTAAACTAAATCTTCTTCCCATGACTGCCGAGTCTGAGCACTGATGGACTGAGGGAAATGGATGGGAAGGTTTAACAGGTATCCACAAGTCTTTGGTAGAAAAGATCTTGGCAGCTCCAGGGGAGGCAGCATATTTGGCCATGGCAGCTGTAAACCTTCACTTGCATTTTGGGTGCTTCATTTGCATGTAGACATCAACATGGCAGGGCCAAGACAGGCCACTGTGGTGTCAGTCAGGAGTACAATTTGCTCTGGTTTTAGCTACCAAACAGAAGGCGCAGAGAAGACAGAGCCACCGTCCTCAGAGGAACACAGGCACAGGTCCTGAGGCAACATACACAAGGAGAACAATGGGAAATTCCCATTAGAAATGAGGAAAGGTTTTATTCTGTGCTGGACCACAGAAGCTGTGTGAAGCACCCTTGGAGGTGCTCACAATTTGAAGAGAAGTTTTTCATCAGGCATTAATGGACCTGTCCTGAGCAGTGGTGATGATTAGAGACCCCCAGGATGGGGACTCCCATCCCAGACGGGATGTGGCTGCAGAGCTGCCCAGCACTGTCCCTGCAGCCCTGCCCTTTGTTTCCCCAGCCTTTCCCCAGGCTCCAGGGCTGGTACTTTGTCCCTTCTCTCTGCTCACACCGAGGGAGCTGCAGTGCTCCTGCCCCATAGAAACCCACAGGAGAAAACACCTCGTGGTTGAAAAAGCTCTCAGCAGCTGCTGACAGCTCCCCATACCTGCAGCAATGCCAAGTCAGCATCCTGAGCCAGTTGCTGCAAATTCTTCACAGCAGAGGTAGTTTTAATTACTCTCACCAGGGCAGGAGAGCAGTCCAACGGGAGCTCATTAAGCAATGACTTCTCATCATTTAAAAGTAATAAGGCATGGTAAGGCCTGCAGAAAAATAGAATACATTTGCACAGTAAACTGCAGCTTCTCCTGAAGGCTTTGTTATTCCCACACCACGATACCTGGGGTCATCGTAATGGTAAAAAAAGAATTTCTAATATAATCCTTTTGCTCTAATTGGGTTCAAAATTAGCTTATTTTTATGTCACAGCATAAGACACTTCCTGTAAAAAGAAGACAGAGGGTTATATGGTAACTGGATACCCCAGTGACAAGGAAAAAAGGCTGCACTGTATTGGCACACAATTGAGAGCAAGTCTGAAAACTGCTCATCTGCATTACTGAAATACAAGACGAAGCAGAAGAAAGGAAGAAAGCAGAAGTTAGTTAATTTTGCAGGTAAACAAACACAGGACGTAAGGACTTGGGCTCTCTTTCTTCCAAAAGCAGAATTACTTCTGGGTCAACAGATTAAAATGAACACACAATTCCTGGCTGCAAACAGTGCAAGGTACTCCTGCAGCATCCCCTCAGTACAACCATCTAAAGTGAACACCAAGGCTGTGGCTTCCCACCACCATGAATCCAGCACACCCCAGAGCCACAGCAGCAGCTCCAGGGAGCCCTGCCTGAGCCCAGGACCCCCTCCTGCCCAGCCCAGTCACACCATCCCCCTGCCTGTGCCACCTCAGACATCTGCAGCATCACTCTTGGAACAGGAGCAAGGACGAGCCACACTCTGAGGGGCAGAGCTTGCTCTTACCTGATAGATTTCAGACTTCTCTCGATTGCCTCTGGGGGGATGAAGTTGGTGGCGACATAGTGGATTTTGTGAGGAAGGCAGAAACTCACTTCCAGCCAGTTGTTGATGTGTAAACGAACCACCCCTGTCGTGCAGAGACTAAAACAGGAAGGCAATAAATGCATACAGCATTTACCCTGTATCACAAATTAAAACAGTGGTCCAGGTCACCCCTGCAAGAGAAACCAGATCAGGACAGGAAAAGACTGAATACCCCTGTCTGTTCCCAGGCTGGCTGAGGACCAGCTGACTCCTAACTGCAAGGGCCTCTTACACTTGGACTTACAGAGCACCATCCCCTGTAGCATTTTGAGGGAGATTTGAAACACTTCACCACTGACCTTCTATTCCTTCTGCTTTTAACATTGCAGCAGTGTCTCAAGTTAAAGAAGTTTATTCAAGATCTACTGCAAGGCAAAGGAAAATTCCCTAGGCCAAAGCTGCAAAGGGCAAAGATGAACTGGGCACACTGTCTTCACCTCCAATTTCCATCTTCCCCTCCAAGGGAGAAGAGGATGCCTGTACTGGGAAAGGGCTGTTCCAGGCAGAACATTTCCACAATAACAGCCTCCTTGGGCTCTGCTTAGGTTGTTTGTTTCCTTACTAACCTGTTCCTGCTTGTCACATGAAATCACAAACATTCTTCTTACATGGTTTCTTCATTCTAGGAAACCACAGGGACTGAGCTAAGCCCTTAAGCTGACTCCAGACAACAGGACCAGAGTGGAAGTGATGGATGTCTCAGGAATAATAAAGACAATAAAGTCTGACCCTGGTCCTCAGCCTGAAAGCAACAATAAGCCTCTTTTACTGAAAAAAACAGAAAAGCTGGAGATTAGAGCCAGGAACATTGTTCAGGTGCTTTTACAGAAGTCTGCAAATCTAGACAAGAGGTGGAATACACCTCAGGAGGGAACTATATTTACTTGAAATGGGTAATGTACCATAAGGAGTTAAGCCAGCACCACCCTGCAAACCCTCACAACATTCCCATTCCACGGGCAGGGAATGCTGGCCTGGGAACAGCTGTGCTGGGAGGAAGCAGCAAGGCTCACCACACCTCTTCTTGAGTTAGGAACACATAACCTTGCTGATCAATCTCAAGCAACAGCTAATCTTGTACACACTGAAAAACTGTATTTCTCAATGCCCTTTGATTTTAAACTTTTTTACCAGACAATACTTTTTGGCTTAAAATCAAATTTCAAAGTATGCACTCTGAAAAATTCCAGCCTGAATTTTAAATTCAAAGTGTGTTGAGATTCGCAATTTGACTTTTGTGTCAATAACTGCCATGAATTTCCCCCTCTACACAAAACAGACTAAAAAACATGCCAGAAACAGGCTGGGACCAAATAAAAGTCTTGGAAAAGTCTTTATGCAGTGATTTAACCATTTATAACCAGCATCCAACTGCAGGTCACAAACTAACATGCTCTTTTTCAAGCTCATCTGGCTTGTGTAGAGGGTTTGGAGAGAGCTGAAATTCCAGTTTTAAACAAAAACATTGGGTAGCTTTGGCTGCTGGTGCAGCTACTCACCAAACCACAACAGAGTGGTGAGGGAGCAAACTCCATCCCCTCCTGCCTCGTACATGATCAGACTCATTGGGGAACATCTCACTGCAGACAACACTTTTCAAAAGGTTCTGTTCTCAAACCTTGCATTGAACTCTGGAAAATGCTGATTTTTCAAGCTGCAAAGGGAGCAGATACTGTGTGTTTTCCTCTTTTTAAAAGGAACTGAGAGGGTGAATCCAGTGTCTCTCTGGTCCCCCCAGCTCTCATCTGCCCAGAGGCTCCCAGCCCTGAAGGAACATGCAAAGCACAAACACCTCTGGTTTAGTTCACTAAATGCTGCAGCTCCAGTAACACTGCTTATCCCACCACAGAACAACTGACAGATAAAGCTGGATTCCCTCAAAATACATCAGGGAAAAGGGCTGAAGCTGTGGTTATCCACATCATCTCCCAGGCCAAATCCTCCCAAGGAGAAACAATAAAGAAATGAGACAAGAAAGTTCAGAGACCACCTGAAAGCTGGTGGGGTTGTAGAAACAGGTTACCCAAGAACAGCAGAGATACATGAAAGCATGAAATACTTGCAGGGACATTTTCCTGCAGAGTTTAACATTCAGAAAAAAATCCAGTTGGTTCCTTTCATTCTTTGGTCTAAGTGCACTAAGGCAAAAGCTTTAATTACATAATTACGCTCTCCACAGCATAATTTTGTCTACAGTGCACTATACAACAACAGCCTAGAATTAAAGACAACAAGAAAACCAGATTTTCAGTTCTGATCTGGATCTTAATTTCATTCTTCTGCATTTGCATTCAGCTGTACAATTTCCAGCCTTCATTACAGCTTTATGCACACAATTCCTCTTTCACTTGACCCTCCTTGGAAGGAAAATAATTTAAGTGCTTGTAATTTGACAAGGAACAAGCTACACCCTCCAGCAGCAACACCTGCAACTGCCCTTAGCCAGACAGCAGGGTTAAATAATGTCCCCATTGCAGACACAAAGATTCAGGCAATAGGATATTAAACCCTCCAAGACATTTTATTCCATAAAAACTTAAGTTTCAACACCCTTTTTTTTTTTTACTCTCTGGTTTGATAACACCTGGTGAGCGATCTGAGGGATACATGGGCAAGGATCAGGATGATCAGATAACAGAGTTTAAAACTGAGACAGGGAGAGGCAAGCAGGAAAAAGCTGTTTCATGTCTCTCCATCATAAGGCCCATGAGACATCTCATGATACAAAAAGGAGCAAAGTTCAGAAGAAATAGAAAGAAACACAGAAAGTAGTTAAGCCATGGACCTCTTTATCAGAGGATGCTGTGGTTGTTAAATATTTACTCTGGCTCACAGGACTGTGGGCTAATTCCGGGAAGTGAGATCAGCTGAAAGCTGCTGAATGTACAGAAACCCCTCCAGAGCTGCAGGAAGCTGTGGGGAATATTTTAGGGACTATCACTGCTCTTTTGCTCTATTCTGCTGTGTCCTCAACTGTGAGCTACTGCCCCAAAATGAGAGCCTGAACGTTTGGCAGTATCTCCCAGAACTGCAGCCTTTTCCATAATTACTGGCAAAACAAAGAAATCCCACTTCACATTTATAAAAGATTTATGTACTTTTACATATACACACTTCATATAACGTCTGTCCTGTTTGTATCAGAAATTAACCCCATGTTTTCCAGTGTGGTGGAGGTGGGCTTGTAGCTTTGCAGTTTGTTTTTCCTACAGGTTGTGACTACTCAGAGCTTTGAAATTATTTCACATTTCCTTATAAAGGACAAAGGGCTATCCTTTGATAAATAACTGTAGTTGGATTGTATTTTATAGCACAGCCACAGAAATTACATCTAATAATTCATTAAGTCTCACAGAATTATTCCCTGAGCTGCTGAGATGGGCTAAATCTACCACTAAGTTCAAGTCCCACTAGGGTACAAAATAATTAGGGTCTGCTGTATTAAAAAGAAGAAACAAACAATCCAAACCTCCCCCAAAACCTCTCCATACTTTCACTTTTATTCCAATGCAAAGCTAAGAGAGGTTTGCTAGAACCAGACAGGCAGTTAGTAAGTATCAAGTTCACTTATTATCTGCAGCTGCAGATAAAACTATATGAAAGCTTCTTAAAAGAGACACATATTGTAACAGCAGTAAGTTTTTCAGCACTGGAAGTCCTGTAAACTTTCTTGGGTCTAAAACCCATTGCTTTCTGTTCCACACCAATGCTTCAGCTTCAGGACAAGATGAATGAAGACTCTCAACTTTCTGAATTAATCCAAAGGAAACATTCTAGTTCTCTCCATTAGAGACAAAACGTCCCAGGACTTAGATGCTGAAAGCCTCTGAGCTGTCTGAGTGCAATACCACTCCATTTCTAGTCAAGATATCCTGGGTACTGATCCTGCCTTATGGAACACAGGCATATCATTCAAAACCAAGGAACACTTTGAATGACAAAAATATTCCTCTACTTGTGGTTTTGCACAAACCAACCTGCTCAGGGACGTGTAGGGTCTTGCCTGAAATACCTCAGCACCATCTACAGGAAGCCAAGGGCCCAACAGCACCTCTGGAGCAACCCTGGAAATTGGGCTGGAATTGCAGAAATTAGCAGGCACTTGGAAATGCTGGTTGGAGCAAACCTCAAACAGAGAGCTGGGCTCCATCTGCAATTCAAAGTGCTCTCTCCACTCCAATGGCTGTTCTCCTACATCCACAGGCTATGCCAGAAGTCTCTGTAAATTTAGAGCAGCACGTTGTCACCGCTTGCATCCGAAGGTTTACCCTTCCCACCAGTCCTTTCTCCTTTAAAAGCAACATAGCAAATCTTTCCATCTTCCCTCTGAGGTCATTCACACTCCTCCACACTCTCTAGGTGGCCTAAATCCCTCTTGAAATGTGGTGTCCAAACTGGATAAAATATTCCTTGCAGCAGAAGTTTTACAACTGCGAGCAGGACTGGTGCCTATCTTACAGACAAGACTTATTTTATGCATTCTTGTCTACCTCCTCTTTTTTGTAACCCCATGTCACTTATGACTAACCCTCACTTCACAGAAGACCACACAGACTTCACCCAGAGCTGCTGCCATATAGGAATGATTAATTCATCCTGGACTTGCAGAAAAAATTGTATTTCTAGAACCCTTTTTCTACCTTACTAAAAAATAATTTTAAATCTATGCCTGCCTGGCAAAGTGCTGCAGCTCCTCTCAGTTGATCTGACTGCCAGTATAATAAGCATATTTCCTATGCTCTCATATGAAGTATTAATAGAAAAACCCTGCAGAACATCTTCTTATCACCCAACAACACTGTCAGCTCCTTTTCAAGTACCACTTTCCAACCAAGCACACAGGCACTTCAGACTTTTACCAACACCTTATTTCTTACATTTTCTTTTGACAGTGTCATACAAAAGTGTCAAAATCCAACTTGCACCAGTTCTTCCCCACTCACAATGCCTAAATGAGGAAGAAACTGCCTTGTTTTACAGCTGGGGGCAGCACCAAAGTGTATTTCTCCATGGTCTGTATTCCTCCTTATCTCTGGGAAGGCTCATGTCAGCAAAGTCCACGAGCTCGGTGTTGCTACAGTCACAGCTAAATGCCACAAGATGTCACTGTGTCCCTAAAATATTTGGAAACACGATCAGGGGTTGCCCAGTCATAAATACATAGCCCTAGAGGAACAGAAAAATATAATTGCAATATTAGAATTACAGGCTGCATAAATACTGCCTTACTTAAAAGTTTAGTACAGGTTTTGTGCAAGGTGTGTGGAGCCGTATACCACACTCCTTCAAACGAGATGAAATTCACAGCTCTTGAACACAAAGAGCACCTTAGCAGAAGTTTTCTGATGCTCTTTGTAACCATTATATTATTTAGGCTCCCAGTGCCTTACCTCACAGGGCTCTGATCCCCTTTGTACACGAGAAGCCACAACCCAGGGAGGATAATGGGTTCCCTGAAGAACTCCAGCCTGATTCCCTGAATCCCTGACAAACACCCCAAGCAAGGGACACAACATCTTCCCTCACACACAGAGGTTCTGCGTCCCTCTGTCCAGGCCCTTCCCCAAGCACATTTCCTGGCTGCAGGGTACCCTGGGCCTGAGGAGGCAGCACTGACAGGCACAGGCTCCTGCTCAAGTTCAACTCCAGCCCCACACTGCTTTGAAATCTTTGCCAGAACTTCTAATCCAGTCAAGAAACAGCATGTTACACTTTCCATTCTGCTGGAAGTCTCAGCATCTCATCCAAATTTGCGGTCCAGAGATGCACAAATGTGGCCAGGGCAGTAGCCAACTTGTCATCAGTGCTCCTGCAGCACTTTCCCCTTAGCTGCAGGTTTAGAGCACTTCTCCAGTGCTGTGATATTCCTGTTATGACACTTGTCAGTTCTACAGTTCACTTGTTATTAATGCCCCTGAGCTAAGGAAGAAAAAAATAATTCTTAAAGCTGTGACAGACATCATCAGCTTTTAAGAACAAGATGCCAAAGACAGACCAAGGTAATGATTAGGGTAGCAGTTCTGCAAACATTTCACCTGACTGCCAGGCTCCACATTGCTTTACCTGGTTTAAAACCCAAATTCCAATGATTAACAGCATGAAGAAGTGGGTAATATCCTTAGGAACAAAGCCAAGGGATTTCAATGAGAAATTCTCACAGCATTCTGTGAGCTAGGATTAAAATCCAACTTACCTGTCATATGTCTCTTTGAGATCTCTGGCCAGCTTGCACTTGGGTAGGATGTGATGAAAAGGTGACTGGGGCCCTTCTGTGGCTATGGAAAGATTCAAAACAAGAAAATAAATAACTGACTTCAAAGAGTTTCCTCTTCACCCACTAGGTATCAACCTGTATCTTAGGAACAGAATTTGTACCATTTTAATCTACAATTATCTTTCAAAGCTTTTAACAATAATTCAAGTTACACATTAAGATAATAATAGTGAATTTTTGCCAGCTTCTGCTAAACCTCAACTCAGTTAAGTACATGTAACCAAATTTGACAAGTGATAACTTTAAATGCTTTGATTTTCTAGATGTTAGCTTTAATTTTTAATGCTTGCAGCAAGATGATGCATCACTGTCAAAGTTCACCTTAAACAGTGCATATTGTTACAGTACATTTTCCAAGTGCAGTCTATAAAAATGCTCTGCAACTGTTTGGTGGCCAAGTAACAGCATGTAAGACCAAAGCTTCCACATGAGGAGTCTGGTGACTCAGCAGACAGCATTAAAGCATGCAAAACTTGCTCTGGGTTGGGTGAAGCAGGCCACACAGGAGCTCTTCCATGTCAGCCTGACAGGGACAGGCAAACATGATAGCTCAGTGCACAGTCTCCAGGGATTGCGCTGAACTTAACTGGCAAAGAAAGCAGAGAAACTACTCCACCTCTGAAACTCACATCTCTGCATACAGACAGTGAACTTGGCTGAGGCAAAATGCAGGGAAAAGCTGTCAGAATGCTACAGAGCACCAAAACTTGTTCACAGTGATCCCAGGCACAATCAGCACCTCCCTGAGGGAGTGCTCATGGACAGAGCCACTGCTGCTGAAAGCACTCACTCTCTGACATGGCAGACACCTCGTCCTGGATGGCCAGGATGAGCTTGGCCTCACGGGTGAGGTACTGGCAGCGGCGCTCCTCGTGCTGCAGGACGATGGCGATCCTGCGGGACAGGTTGTGCAGGCAGCTGATCACGGACGGGTCCGCGTTGGCCTGCGGGGAACATGGACAGACACTGAGCCACGGCCACGTGGAGCTACAGGGATGATGGGGAACAGGCAAATGGTTTTCCATTGACACCAAAAATCAGCCTCTTGACTGGAATAAGAACAGAATTTTCTCTACCCACAACCAAGCAGAAGCTCAGCAATGTCCAAATGTAATCTGGATTTCTAAGCTTGTCTATGTGCAGAGGAGCACCACACGTGGAGCAGGATAACCCCATCTGGTTTGTTTTTCCAGTTGTTAATAGCCCTTTTACTAGAAGAGAGCAAAGACCTCAACTTCACACAGTGAGACAAGAAAGTGTCAAGCTATTTGAAAAGGCAGAATATCCCAAAGTTCAGGTTAAACTCACTGACAGCATAGGGGCTGCAGTGCTCTAACATGTCCCACTCACTCCACGTTGCCACACTGCTGTTTGTCCTATGTACTGACAAGGCAGTAACTAGGTAACAATTACCAGTTCATGACCAACATTCTCATCCCAAATCTGAATTAATTTGGATCTATGCTCCCAAAAAATTCACAAATATGGCTTATTACTGACACTGCATTTATGAAAGCCCCAGAAAGAAAGTGCTGGAAAAATCTATCATGTCAGTACAGCTGCCAAGCGGGATGGGGGGGAATTCAGTAGCTCCAGCATGAGTCAGCAAATGCTTCATGTTTGTTAAGACATTTAAAGGAATTTAAAGTTCCAGCAAGTGACCACTTGGCAGAGAAACCAGCAAAGCGTGACTCATCAGTTTTTTGACTCCACTGTTCCTGCTGAGTCACGCCACGTCGGTAGCCCTGAAGCTCAAACACAGCAGGATCAGAGCTGATTATCACACTTGGGCCATTGCCTGCTCTGTCTGCCTACTGCAGATGGGCACTCATCTTTATCTCTGAGGGCCTCCACCCACCTCCTGCACTGCACTACTCCATCCTAGGAAAAAATTTCCACTTGCTTCTTGCCCATTGCTTTCCAGAAACCTGACTGTTCCCTGTGCACTAAGAGTCTCATTTGGCAAATGGATTTGGTGCTGCATCACACACACAATTACATCGGTATCATCACATGGCTGAAGGGCAAAGAAAGCAAGTTTTCCTAGAAACACCAGAAATTAGATTCCAGAAAAATGTGGGCTAGTCTTCACAGTGAATGAAAGATCATTGGTTTCAACACTTCTGCTGCCACAGGGCTCAGTGTGCATCAATGTGTGTGTTTGCAGGTGCACCTGCACACATCTCCCTGCAAGCAAAGCACAGGGCTTTAACAATTCACCAAAACAACATCTCTTAACATGTGAAATCTAAAATCAACTCCTCCACTGCAAATTCAGCACTCCCTGACCCAGGAGTGTCCTAAAGCACTAGATTCTCAGCAGAGCTCTGTAAATAATTTCTTGCTTGATTTGGGTAATTGTCTTGTGTGAAACCTTGCTCCGCATCTCAGGACAAGCCATGCAGGCTGGGGCCATGTCCATGTCACCACTGCAAGGTCAGTGGTAAGAAATGTATTAGTGCTAAAAAGGAAGAAAGTTCCTTTCACCAGCAGGGAGCTGGAGCTTTTTAAACCATGGCATTACATCCAGTCAAGCAAAAATCAACCATAAAGACTATTCCAGCTCCTTCTTTTATTTTTAAATGACCTGTGGACTGGAAAAAGAAAGCCAGAGCTCAAAAATCAAGTAATGCTTGAACATAATGAAATTTCTAGGGCTTTATGCACTTAATTAGCCAAGCCAGGATCCCTTAACACCAGCATCTCGTTAATAGAGGAAGCCTGAAAAAATTCCAGGCAGAAACTATGTGTTTGTTCCAGGTTTTTGCTGAGCATTGAAACCTCTTTATTCTTGTACCTTCTTCTCATTTAGCTGCTGCTCCCTGGCACTTTCCCTTTACAGTGACCTCACTGCTGAGAGGAGGCAGCTTTCAAACACTGGCCATTAATCATAGAACAAGACTGGAGTGTGAGCCCAGTGCATTCTCTCATGGATCCAAGGCACATCCCACTGTCAGATGGAATGGAGACAGTCCTTACCCTTAGTGCAAACACCACGTTGAACAGAATCATGGTGGGCATCTCTCTCTTCGGTGAGGGGTCAGTTTTGGATACCTGAAAAACATTTTTTAGAAAATCCCATTGGCTACTGTCAGTTGGAGACAATAACAAAGGGAAAGTAATAAAAAAAACATTAAAAAGCCCAAGTTAAATAACAAGCTGTGAAAAGAGAGCAGACAAACCAATTTATAACATCAAATGTGACTTGCAAAAACTAGAACTATGATTTTGTGTTTTATTGGAGTGTCACAGTTACTCTAAAACACTGCCTTTGCTGAGCAAGCTGCGAAGAATTAAACCAAAGCCTTTTGGTCACAAGGATGGAAATGAGTGTCAGTTAAGACAGCACTCTTACTTAGTGTCTTTGTTAATACATTTAGCATCATTAGGGGCCTTAGGTTTAAATTCTTTAGCACAGGTGTCAGATATACTGTCAACAGAATTCCACAGATTTCTCATCTCAGGCCACACCTATTCCTTCCTTTCCTAAATTCCTGCAGCATCCTGTTACAAGCTGCTGTTTTTATAGACAAAACATGCTCTAGAACAGCAGTACTAAAATAAAAAGTTTGATTTTTCCCTTCCTGCAGGATTTCAAACACATTATCCAGCCTCTCCATCCTCTTTGTAGCAGAGAGCTCCATCTCTAAGGCAGATTCAAACTTTCCAGTGAGAAGAAACAGTTTAGACAAGCAAGTGGAATTTGCACAGCGAGGCCAGCTCCAAAGGGAGCACGTGTCACCACAAGATGGAGCACAAAATGCAGAGGACATTCCCACCTCCCCTGCAGCTCCCTGCTCCACACCCACCCAATCCCAAGTGCAAACAGCTGGAGCCTGCCCGGCCAAACAATAGCTGGTCTCTACCTAAAGTGTGTGCAGCACCTGAGCCAGGGCAAATACAGAGCAGCATCTGCCCTTCCCCACAGATTCTGAGCACCAGCAGGGCTTGGGACTGAACTCCAAAATTTGACTGCCTGCGCTCAGGAGTCTCAAAATTTAGAAAACTAAGAGGTGATAGGTATTTTTTGGTTTTTATTTTGTTCCCTAAAGTGAAAATGACATTCTGTCAGAAAGGCAGTGATGGGAGAGTGGTAAAGGCAGTTACTGTGTTTATCTGTTCTGGAGTTACAGGTTCCAGGATCTCTTGTGAATTCCCAAGTGTAAGGACTGATCCTGTCCCTTCCTTAAAATCAAAGAAACTACACCACCACTAACATCAGTTGGGATGCAGGCTAGATTTCGTATCACCTCATGACCAGAAAAAAAAGAGGACTGAGCTGGGAAAGAAAATGCTGAAGGAATTTGAAGAATTCAGAACATTGCTACAGAAAAAAGCAATCTGGCACACAGGATCAAATGTTTGTGCTCTTGTAACTCCTGAATCTCATCGGAGTAAGAATTTGCTGAGCTGTCCTGTGGATTAATTTACTGCAGTATGAACTTTGAGGAAATGTAAAGCAGAGGCTGCTGGGTTACTCCAGACACTGCCTGAGCTCCATGGAAAAGCAGCTCCATCTGGCTTCCTCCTAACTGCAGGAGGGTCCCAAATTTAGACTGTCACAAACCAGCAGAGAAGGCTGCCACATCCAGAAGATTCTTGACTCTAGAAAGTTCTGGGGTGCCTCCTGGGGTGATAAGACTCACTCAAAAAGAAGTTCCTTCTGAAGTAACAAAGAAAGTGTTACAGCTCTTTATAACTTTATTTGCCAAGATGCAATTTTATTCATTTATTTATTTCATGCAATTAGGATTAAACTGACTGGAAAGAATGTACAATAATAAGTGGTGAAAAAAATGCAAATACAAATTTTCAACCTCATTTACAGCACATTTAGGAAGTTGGGCCTTTCAGATGAGATTAGTAAAATAAAGGAAAATTATCTGAGGGAGAACAGACCACTGTCAGAGCCTTGAGGGCACCAAAAGGTCTTCATGTCCCTGGCCAGATCCAGCTGGGTTCCCACACACACCCCCACCCCCAGCCACACAGCTGGGAGCCCCAGTTAAGCTCAGCCCAGGGCCTGGAGCTGTGCCTGTCTCCAGGATGGACCCTCGGTCCAGTACATGCCACCCTTGTCCTGTCTCTGGTCGCAACACAGACCCTGGGCCTGGCTCACCATTTGCCCTGTCTGGGGCTGCTGATGGATTTGCACAGCTTGGGCACACTTGAATCCTGTCTTCCAAAACAGTTTAACTTTTTCAGGACTGAGTCTTGGTGGTCTTCCATGACATTTCCTGTAGACTCACAACTGAGTTCCCAAAGTAGCATCTTTTGATGCTTTAGGCCAGCTCCTTGCTGGGTTTAAAGCAGTCTGGTCCTCTAAATATCAAGAAGCAGTTACCAAAAAGCTGTTTCCACCTCTAATTATAGCTAGAAAGCAGGACAGAATTGGCAAGCAGACTTCTTTTTCCCCTGAAAAAAAGGAATGACTTAGCAAATTTGATGAAAAATGAGACCAAAGCAGTTCAGTGACAGGGATCAGTGTGGATTCAGAAATTATCAAAACCTAGTTCGTTCCTACAGTTGATCAGGAAGAAGGAATAGGATACAGAATATGAGGACACAGAGGCACATGAACTCTTTCCTGGATTTAAGCAGGGCATTTTACATAGCCCAGGTAGAAAACTGCTCTCATTCTGAGCACCTAAAACATAGGCCATGGAAGAAGGTCTCAATGCAAACAGCAGCCTGACTTGGTCCACAAGAAAATCTTAGATCTCTTTCAACATCCTACATGTTCCATGTAAGTCTTGTGGATCATCTTCAGCCTCGGGAAAAGTTAAAAGCCAAACAAGGCTGACGCAGCTTTTAGCATTTGTGAAGGTTTTCAGTGGTGTTTTTTTAACTGCTACACTAATTAGAGGTGCTAAAAGCTAACTTGCAGTAACTAAAATAGTGAGAAACAGCTTTTCGAGCTGGAGTGCCCAATTTTAATTCTCTTTACTCACACTACTTCCCTACAGTAACCAGAAGAGTTTCTGTGATCACTGACAGCTCCCTCAGTTTGCCACTCACTCCATTAACACACAAGTAAGGAAAAGACAGCTTGGAGCATCAGGAAGTAAAATCAGGATCAAAAGCCAACATGCACATTCTGGATTCCAGGTTTCCCCACTAAAGCCAGGCAGTTTGTGAAGAATGCAGGTCCCCAGAGGGGATCTCATACTGTACCTGCCCGAGAGCATGCTGGAGCAAGGTGGGATGGCCAACAAAGCGAACATTATCAATCTTCAATTCAAACTTTTTGCCACACATATCTGACTTGGTAGCCAAAATTGTTGCCAGGATGACATCCGAAAACCTTGAAGAGCAGAAACAGTCGTTATTACAGTTTTCAAAAAGCATCCCCCCAAAATATTCCTTCAAATACGGATATATTTAACTCCGAAGATTTTAAGGCGTTGTAAATTGTGACTAGATTGCTGTACCTGGAGTACCACCAATTATGGAAAATTAAGGACCCCTAAATTACATCCCTCAGATCATCACAATTATAAAACACGAAGCATTCACAACAAAGACTGCAGGGTCATGCTCATTTAATTACATGCTCAGCAAAATACATTGAAAAGATTAGATGCAGTTTGCTTAAATATAAAAACAGCTGGAGTTAGCCATTGTCTGGATTTAGCTGCAGGTTAATGAACTCACTAAGCAACTACATATTGACACAGCCTGTCACTCAAGCACAACAGAGATCTTTAAGCCACCCAGTATGGCAGAGGGGAAGGCAAGAAAGAGCTGATTCAATTAGAAGAAACACAACCAGTGCTTGTCCTTCCTTTCCCAAAGCTCATCAGTGACATTCCCAGTTCCTCACTTAACAGATCTCAACCCGTGCTCAGCAGACCACTGGCACCTTCCAAGAGCTGCCTGGCCTCACCTGGGCTTTCTCATTTGATAAATCACATTCATACAGGGCAGGCCCTTCCCAATGCCAGCCATGGGGTTACTGAATTGCTCTGGACTTGTGGGGGCAAGGCAGCAGCTGAGAGACAGGAGGGCAGGTCTCTAGAAGGGGTCTGACCTATGAAACACAGCCACTGCTGCAAGACCAGCTAAAAATCCAGTGTGACTAGGGAGGATTTCCACAACTGCTCTCTCCGATGGCCTCGCAACATTAGTCTGGTCTCCACCAGCACTTGTTCTCCTCAAGGTGTCCCCTGGGACAGCGAAGCCCAAACCCACAGGGAAGAGAACCTCAGCTGTTAGAGTATCCTTGTTGCTCTAGAATAGGAGCAGTGCGAGGCTTGTTATTAACAAGTCCTCTCCTCATCTGATTTCCCAGAGGCTCCTATTTAACCAAATGAATTTCAAACCACTTTCTGACGAGAGTCGGTTTTTAAGAATGAAAATGTTTATTTTGTTTTGTGTATTTACACTCAGGGATGTGTGTCCCTGCCAGACCACCCCCCCACAGCAGGCAGGTATCCCAGATAACCCAGTATCACTCAGAGAGGAGGGCAGGCATGGGTGTGTGCTGTGCTCACCTTATCTCTTGGCCACAAGTGAGCCCTCCATACCCAGAGAGGCA
Source organism: Pseudopodoces humilis (assembly GCF_049639895.1). NCBI lineage: Eukaryota > Metazoa > Chordata > Aves > Passeriformes > Paridae > Pseudopodoces > Pseudopodoces humilis. The sequence goes on along the minus strand of NC_142217.1, from coordinate 4,723,495 downwards.
ATTAATGTACCTTAGTCCTGCCTCCCTCTCAGTCATGCAGTACTACAGAAATTAAGACAAATGCACTCAAGGACATGGGGAATTTCTTTTATTTACAAATACTGGAGATGAAGGACCACACAGGTCAAAACTGCCAAAGGCCCTGGTGCTTGTACAAACAGGTCACTCTGAGCACAGCACACTGCTTATGTTTGGTTTATGGAAGGAGCAGCTGTGTACAAATTTCCAAATCTATGACTGCTGTGCTCCAAACTCCAAGCTAAGGGCAAGCAGAGACTAGCCAGAGACTCCTGGGGCACTGAGCCCATGCTCCTCAGCCACTGGGCTGCACAACTTGGGAAGTTTGGGAGGAAAGGGCAAAGCAACCTAGAACAGGACCTGGACTGCCAGTCCCTGGAGATCACATTCAAAATAGGAAAAAAAGTCACTATGACAGCAGTGAGCTTCTCCTCCTCTTTTTGTCCTGCTCAGCTGCTCGTTAATAGGCTCCTCATGGAGCCAGGAAGATGGGAATAGCAGTGGATCCAAAAGGAGCATATGTTTTGTGGGGTGAAGGGAGAAGGAGGGCAAACTAGAAAATGTCGGCTTCCTAATAAGAAATTAGTTACCCTTCCCTCCTCCAGCCTTGGCAAAGGATACCTGGGAGCTGATAAACTGATCATTCTGATAACTTCCACAAGGAATTACCCCAGCAGATCCTTTAACAGATAAATGTGGTGCTAAAGGTAGGAATTCGGCAGTTTCCCAGGACAGCTCTTGACACCAACAGCCCCTGTCTGCCCTACCTTGCATGTGGCTTTCTGGGGAGGAAGAGATTAAAAGGTTGATTTTGGAAAGTCCTCAGAATCTTCTCACTAGCAGAAGTGACAGACATCCAGTACTTCTCTGTCTGGGAGAGTACTGGAATTGCAGCCAGAGGATATGATCAGGGACAGATAATCCTGACACAGGTGCATCTCCTATCACCATAGGCTCTCCCAAGAGTCACCTGGATTCCAGCCCCTTCTCCTTCTCTGACTGCCTGGATTAATAATTTTTGCTCTCTGAGTTTTTTTAATCCCCAGTGCTCTACTTAATTTTGACATTCCATAGGCTTCAGGACAATAGAGAAATCAAGGAACAGCAGATGTGTTATTCCCATTACTTCAGTTTGTGACCTCAGCTTAGAAAGTAACTCTTTTACTGTAAATATTTCAGTACACATTTTCCCACCTCTGGGGTACGTTAAGATGACCTAAAAACACTGGCTTCTGAGAGCCCAAGAGTTTGTTAGAAGCAGATTAGCTTTTGCAGTTGGGCAGTAACCCTTCTCCTTTTATGAGATTAGTCTGAGCATTGTGAATTCCAGGGGGAAGCAAACCTCTTCTGTACTAAGGAATTCAGCAGGCAGAAAGTATAAACAATAAACAAAAAGCTTTGATTTGTCCAAAATATTCTACCTCTTGTCTCCTGAGCACAACATAGCAACAGCACACTGAAGAGAATGGGGGAAGTTTCAAACGCTAACTCATTTCTTCCCCCAAGAATGGATCATAACTTTTTATATGCTACAGGAATTCAAAGCAAGGTTTTTATAAAGAATTTTTCTTTGAAGTAGTTTAGATCAGGATCTGAATATGTAGGTGAGGCTTATGTGTTAAGCAGGGACTAGGGATGCAATATTTTTTTTCCTTCTGGGGCCTGGAGTTAAGCACTTTCCCCTCCATGTGTGTAATCATCCCATTTAGCTGAGTGGGGCACCAAGAACAAGCAAGCACCCACAAACCTGGGTCCTCTAAAGAGCTCTCCATCATTACCCTGGGATTAAATAGTTTACTCACTGATCTGTACTTTCAAGTCATTTCTCCTCAGAAAACAATTTGATTTAGGGCTCATTGTTGGAATAACTGTAATGCCAAGGCCATACTTGTTGCATTCCCAGAGCCTCCCAATTTTCCCAATTCACAGATGGGACAGTGCCACACCCATTCTGGATTCCCTACAGGAAGCACAAAGATGTTAGTAGGACCTTGGTAATTATCCTGGCACAAACCTTTAGCAACACATTTCCTACAGACACTGTGATTTAGCATATAATTTTCTTATAATTCAGTGTAAAACAGAAACCAGAAACAAAAGCACAATTAAAAGGATGGTGAGAAAAGAAAGCCATTCTAGACAAAAGTGATTGTTTAGAACATTTGGTCTTACCCTGAAACCAATTGCTCATCAGTTAGAGGACATTGGTCTCTGAAATGGGAACATGGCCATAAACACAAAACAAAACACAACAAAAGAAAATAAACGAGGCAAGTACACAAAATACAAAAGAAAAAAAAAGAGATAATATTAAAAACTAGGATGGAGTATTGAGGGTTAAAGTCCTGTAAAGGAAACATAACTGTTGAGGAGAGTCAAAAGTTAATGGAAGGTGAATTCCAGGGATATATTGCAGGCTGTTTGACAACACGGAGAAAGCAGGCTAAGGTAATTTAGTCCTTGCACTAGCAGTGGCTGCTGCCATGTGTATTCCCAAAGTACACAGCATTCATGGAGCTGATTTCCATGGCACTCCTAAATTCATGCTTACCTTAAGCGAAACAGAAGAGGCTGCAGCCTGATTTAGTGCAGATTCTAAACCTCAGTTTCTTTCCTAGACTATTACTATCATTTCCACCAAAGAACCTTCCATGCAGCCCCAAATGACCCACAGCTCTTCCCACTTGGTTCTAGTGCTTCCATACCCACAAGACTTAGGAAAAGAGGGTGCCAAGGGTTATTGTTGCAGGATTCTGTGAAGGGCCTGGCACACACAGCCACCACTGCTCCTGCAGGGATCCACGCAACAGGCACAAGGCTGGCCAGACTCGTAGCACACACATTAAGTCCTTCTCTGTCCTGCTCCATGCCCCAGGCAATAAACACAGCTTAGGAAGTGGAGGCTGAAAAAGCTTCCAAGGCAAAGAATCCTAAACCCTTCTTTACAACAGGTGTACAGAGCAGGACTCTGTTAGCACTGGTGCTCACTTTTGTATCAGAAGCACCTGTTTCCATTTTAACAGTCAACTGCCACTTTTTCCCTCAAGATAAAAAAAGGCCTTGTTTCCTGAAACAACTTCATAAATGTACTGAAAAATTAATCTGATAAAAGACTTATACTATCTCACAGGAGAAAGGGGAGACAAACTGAAAACCTCCAACAATTTCTTAATACAAAACACAGATTTCTGCCAGTCACATTGAAAAGAGAACCTAGAGAAACTAAATGACACACTACACAATGGGGTGATATTACAGGAAGGGTGTTTCAAGGAATGGGTGGATGAATGGAAAAGCACAGGCTTACAGAAAGGAAGCCTTTCAGAACAAATACAAGGAAGAACATTGGAGTCCAGTGAAAGAGGGACAGAGGAAACAAATGTTATCACAGGAGAACTACTGTTTGTTAGAAAGAGACATTCAAATCCTTGTTTGTCAGTAACTTGGGTTTTTTATAACAGAAAATGTGCTAAAATTCTTTCAGTCAGTCAGCTCTGCTACTAAAAATGCAAAGTCTGCTGTAACATATGTTACTATATGTGCTTCCTCATTAGAATATTTGCTTGCTGGCTATACCACCTTCAGAAAAATTACCAAAAAAAACCCTATTTCAAACCAATTTAGCATAGCATTATCTTATGGCTTCAGAGGAGTAACTGCCTCATATTCTTTCAGGAGAAAGAAAAACAACTGGCAGGCATGTCCATAAACATTGGGAGGGGGTGTATTTCCTGGTAGAAGATTCAGAAAATGAAGGATGTTTTTGAAAAGTGCAAATGATGAAAGGCTGAGAAGAAGCCAATGAAGAGAGACACTTGACAAGCAATTTGTTTTGACAGTGACAGTCTTCTGAATACCTTTTTGTTGCATGGCCATGATCAACACACCTCAAACACTTTTGCTGCTCAACTTGCTTTCAGCCGGAAATAAAATACGTATTCTGAGAACCCAAACACAGCTCCATCGAGCAGAAATTAATACAGGCAAACACACCCCAGTAACCCGGAGGAAGGATTATCATGAATAGGCTGCCATTGTCTCTAAGAAAACCAAAAAGCAGAACAATGACCAGGAAATTGAGCCTAGAGGCTAAAAGAAATCCAATTATCTATACAAATATGCTACATGGAAATGGAGTTAAGGCACCTAAACTGATCTAATTTTGTCCTTCCTGAGAGTATTAAGAAATACATCCACCTGAACTGCTCTAGGAAAGGTCAGCTCCAAAGTAATTGATCTGGGTTCCAACAGCTCAGGGAGAAAAAAGCAACAGTAAATCTTACCTAGGACACAATTGGTGCTAGATTGCTAATAAATTAAAGACAGACACCCAATATAAAGAAGGATGACCAACCCTCTTAGGAACCATTGCAGCTACAAGATAAATCTGAAATAACCTTTGTACTGAGCATGCAGTGGGAAAAACCCAGCCCTACAACATTACTGAACCTGCCATACACCACCACCACCACCAACTCAACCGACCGGTCTGCCCACCCACAGCCTCAGTTTGTGCCACCAAAAACACCCATGGGTGCTCCTGACACACAGGGATAGAAAGGAACCTCTTTCCAACTCTTCCTCAACAAAGGCTTCCAAAAATAATACAAAACCACTTCATAAATTACTTTTATTGTGGACAATTTCAGACAGAAAATCATCACCACCAGAAAACAGGCTGGACTTGATGCTGATGAACTCTCTCCATAGACTGAGTGTCCGGGAAGGGAACTGCTGTGCTGCTGAAGGATCTTACAGGGATGGAGCTGCCACTGAAGGAATGGCTCTCACAAAACCAGTTGCTCCATTCCTAGTCTCTGATCTTCAACAGAAACACACAAACTGAAGCAAAAATTCATAACGTTGGTGAGGAAAAAATCAGTGATGATACTGGTGTCATGGCATATGAAAGTTAAACTCCCTTCCTTTCCCAGCTTACAAGGCAAATGCATCTCTCTCCCTCCAGGGGATCTGCACTTTTCTGTGTCCAGTCTCTCCTTAGAATCTCTTCTGTTCCAAGGCACCAACTTCTGTTACTCCTAAAATTACCTGATACAAATCAAAGTTGGAGCAATCCATTGCACAGTTTTGAAGATGCCATTTTGTCTTCTGCTGGAAGAAGCATCTGTGTACTTAAAACTTGAATATTTCTTCCACCTGTATCATTCATTGAAAAATACGAACTCTGCCAACAAAGCTCCTCTTGTCTAATTTAAATTGACAGCATTCAGTATATAAAGAGCATCAGCATGCTCTTCTACTAACAGGTACCACTGAAGAGGACACATTTAACTGCTACATCAGTTGTGTGGGATGCAGGGGACTTAGGAGTGATGATTGCACTGCTGCTGGGAAAAAGCTTTCAACAATCAAACTGGAAACAAACACAATTTTGAAAGGGATTTTTAATTTCAGAAATCAGATGCCCAGCCATGTAAGCAGCACCAGCAGTGGGCTGGACTCCAATATCCAGCATCTAGAAGAAATAAGCTTTCAGAGCAACAGAAATGCTGCTGCTCTTCTATTTCCCTTTCATATGTGTGGGAGATACAGACAGATCTGAAAACTTTTATTAGTAACAAATACCTGACCGGGAGATTAAGCATGAACTTTCATGCCCAATGTTCTGGACATCACTACAATGAGACAATCTAAATATTTGTTTAGTGTAGGTTTCAGGAAAACACCAGCAGTTTTCTCACCTGACCATCATTTGAAATGATAAAAGCTTTTCCTACATCACTGCAGTAACCATATATTGTCTCACACTAATTCAGCAACACAGGCAACATTCAATAACAGCCACATACAACAGCCACACATTAAGTGCTTTGCCCAACCTGCCAGAATGGCAGAGGCAACAAGAATCAGTGTCAGACAGAAGTTGGGATCATTCCAACATCTTCTTAATCTGTCTAGGGAAATTCTAGAGCCAGGGGTTTGAACAGCCACCAACAAAATCCCTGGGATAACCAGCAAACGTGTGCACTGAGCCCTCCTGCCATCCACAACCCTGTCTGAAAAGCCAGTCACCAATTCCCAAACACACAACTGGTTTGCTCCCTCTGGAGCTGTGCCCTGTCCATACTGCACTCACTGGACACACAAGCAAAGGTTGCATTGGAAGGTTTCAAAGGCATCAGAAAGAGGCAGGAGATAAAAATGATCTCAATCAAAATGTGTTTTCATAAGATCTCAGTCCTGGAAAACCAAATTAACTGATGATGTTTACAGTCATGTAGGTGATTTCAATTTCAGCTAAACCATTCTCTGCCACAGAGGTAACAGCAACCTTACTTTTTTTTTTTGGTTGGGAGAAAGTGATGATTACTTCCTTAGTACCCTTATAAAAGAGAAGAGCAGCAACTACCCCTTTTTTATTAATACTGCAGATTACACTACATATCACAAAAAAGATCTGCAAGTGAACTATGGGCTAACAGACTAAAAAAACCATTTTCTCTCCCAGATTTCTCCTCTATCTAGTAGTGATAAATTTAGAACTACACAGCAGATTTCAAATGCTCAACAAAAACTAATTAGAAGGTCCATCCATACATACATGCTGAACACTGCCTATTTTCAGTGTGTTCGTTACCCTCTGATTTCCTGTACTTAAAAAACTCTCTTCAAGTCTCAGCTTCCTTTTGAGCCACTGTGTCACTCCACTGACACAACAGCAGCTCTGTCTGGAGAAACAAAATTAGTTATTCACTAGTGCACAGCAATTCCATATGACTATTACATGAGCTAGGAAAGAAGTTGAGGCAAATGAAAAATATATCCAATTAGAAGTAGGCACGTAAAGAAAAGTGGGATTTTACCAAAGGATTAATACTCCTAGTTTTGAAAAGGTAATATTGCCTTTCTAATGATCACAGAATAGCTGACCTATACCTTGCCCAGAAAACAACAGATTCAGCAGCATTCCCCCATGAGACAGTCCTCTTTACTAAGCACTAAGTTGCTCATAATTTGATATTAAAGCATTTTTTGCCAGGTTGTCTTCTATACAGTCCAAGAGAATATGCCTAGGAAGTAGGAGACAAGAGAGCAGGAGGCTGTCTCTCCTCCATTTCAACCTCTTAGGCCAGAAGAAATGTTTTCCCTCCTACCTGGAGTCCCCATCTTGATCTTCTGTGGTGTCACCAGAACCATTCACAGCATATCGACTCCTTGGCTTGTCTGAAGCAAAGAATAAAGATAAATTTACCCAGGAACAATCTGCTTAATGTGTGATTGTATGTTTTTCTATTCTCACTCAAAAGAATGTAAAAAAGACAGGAGAAAATTTTTATCCTTCAGGGGATGAAGAGGAGAAAGTGAAACATTCACAGAAACTGACACAGGTAACAGTTTGCAGTTCAAGAGTATGAAGTAAAATTTTGATCGATGCAATTTCCCTCCTTGTTGCTCAGGTTTTGGGACAATTATAATGCTCCCACAGTCACAGTCACAGGAAGGGAAATCCTTTACCAACAAAAAGTGGGAGTGGGGTGGCACGGAAACAGTCAGCAAAGGAAAAAAAAACAACTAATCTTTCAGATTTTATCTATAAAAATGGAAAGGGAATTAGAGATGATTCCTCATAAACTGACTCACAGCCTAAGCAGGGAAGTCAAACTTCTCCTGACACAGCCATTAGCACACAGCCCAAATCACACAGCTTCATCACCCTGCAGCACCTTTAGGCCCTGATACTGGTCCCAGCCCAGCCACAGGCACTGTCCCAAATCGCGTGCCTGCAAGCAAAGGTGCTACCACTGCTGGTACCTGAATAGTCACGGTCCTGTTTTCCAGGAGAAATTAAACCTCCTCCAGCACACTATTCAAGACCACAGACTAAAGTTTTGTCATTTCTACCCATTATTGGTTAAAGCTTATAGTGTTTACTGAACCACTTCTTCAAAATCAGTGCCTTCCTTCTCATCCTGCCTCCTCCTTCCCCTGCAGCTCCCAAAACCCACGGGCTTCACCTGCCCCGGGGACAGCAGTAAGGCACCAGGTGGATAATGACACCTGGCAGGAATGTGGTTCAATTGAGGTGAGATGGGAGGGGGCCCGGGGCACCCGCAGGGCAAGTGTTGAGAGGTGCAGAGTCCCATGGGGAGCTGGGAGGGTGCCAGGTACCCACAGAGAGTGTGAGGGGTGTGTGTGGGATGACAGACACCGAGAGACAGTGTGAAGGGTGTGGCGGGGGGAATGACAGGTACCCACAGGGAGTGTGAGGGGTGCGGAGTGCCAGGTGCCCAGAGACAGTGTGAGGGGTGCCAGCCCCCATGGACAGTGTGAAGGATGTGAGGGGGTTCCGGGCCCCCACGGGGTGTGTGAGGGGTCCGTGTGGCCCCCAGGGGATGATGCCAGGCCCCGGCGGAGGCTGCTGCGGGCGCGGGGCAGCCGCAGCTCCCGGTGTCGGCACTTACTGTCCTGCGCGGCGGGGTGCTCGGCGCCGCGCTGGAACGGGAACCGGAACAGCAGTTTGTTGCCGCGGCTGCCCGAGCTCACCAGGATCACGCTGATGGGGCTGGTGCTCTCGCCCATGCCGGCTCGGCTCGGGCTTCCCGCAGGAAGGGCCCGGCCGCGGCGCCTTCCGCTTCCGCCGCCACACGGCGCGGCCGCCGCGACCGGCCCCGGCGGGGACAGCGCGGCTGATGCCCGGGGCTGGGGCCGGGTCCGCTGCCCCTCGACCCCTCGGCCCGTGCCCGGTGCAGCCCAATGCCCCCAGTTCTGACCGGCACCTCACATACAGCCCCATCCCCAGTGCAGCCCAGTATTCCCAGTTCTGACCAGCACCTCGTACCCCATAGCGCCATCCCCAGTACAGCCCGGTGCCCCCAGTTCTGAGCAGCACCTCACACACAGCCCCATCCCCAATATAGGCAGGTGCCCCCAGTTCCGACCATTAACTCATGCCCCCACAGCTCATTCCCAGCACAGCCCAGTGCCCCCAGTTCACACCAGCACCTCACCCACAGCCCTGTTCCCAGTACAGCCCAGTGCCCCCAGTTCAGACCCCCACTTCACACACAGCCCCATCCCCAGTACAGCCCAGGGCCTTAGTTCAGATCAGCACCTGACACCTACTTTTCCTCAATCATCCCAGTGTCCCAACACCACTCCCTGTTCCACACACTCCCAGTTTATTCCAGTGCTTCACGTGCCTGCAAGCAGCACCTTCCAGCTCAGCCCAGTGTCCCCAGCATGGCCCAGCACCCCCATTTCAGCCTGGTACCCAGACAGTGCGCGGTGACCCCAGCCCTGGACCCCTCCACAGGCATCCTGGACTGCCCAATTCTGTTAGTTGGCCACTTTGAGTCATTTGTGGGCTTCCAGACAGCTCAGTCATTAACTCCAGAACTTTCCTGAGAGCTGGTAGCAAAGAGCAGCGAGGGCTCATCATCTCCCCCACACCCAGACCCCCAGAGGTTATCATCCTCATGGAAAGAGTGAACAGGCACTGCAACTGCCCAGGGCAGTGGGAAGAATCATAATCCCTGGAAATATTCAATAAACTTGTAGATGTGGCACTTTGGGACATGGTTTAGTGGTGGGCTTGGCAGTGCTGGTTTAATGGTTGGACTTGATGACTGCAGAGAGCTTTTCCAACCTTAACAATTCTGTAATACCAGGGTGGCTACAGGGGGGCAGCTGTGGAAATCAGACCTGTGGGCTCCCCGTGCTCATGGAAAGGCTGGCTTGGCCTTGTTGCTCATGTTCACTTCACAGTTCTGGTACACCCTGCCTATGGTTCCTGTGCTTTTACTCCTTCCTCTGGATTAGGAAGGGTGACATTACTCCCCTGGCAGCAGTCTTGGTGCCTTCATATTTTTTTTGTTTAACCGAGATCAGAAGTTATCAGTAATTACATTTGAGGATGCCTTGGGGTTTATGCAAATCCTTCTGTATTTCACTGCATTATTCAGATGCTTGGGCACTCTGAGATATCCCCACTCTGGGTTTTGCTGTGCAGTCCCCCCAGGGACACGGGACAGAGGTGGGTGGCTGAAGAGGGAGATGAGCAGCCCCAGCAGGGTGTAATCTGCAGGGCCATTCTGCACAAGGCCAACGATAACTATTGAGCAAGAGAAGGTGATGCTGAGGGGAGAGAGTTGTCCTGGGATGATTAAAGACCAGTCATGTTATCACAGCAGAGCACTCCTGATACACCAGCACTGGGTTGTCACGTTAAAATTTCACTGTGTCTGCCTCAAAATATAATTTTACTTTCTTAAATAATAAATTATAGGCCTATCTGTCATTCCCAGCTCTTGGACATTTAGCTGTAGTTTGCCTTGTCGTTTAAAGCAATGATTGCACATTCTTCAAGCCCTAGTAGGAAATTAAAGAGTGAAGCCAAGATTTAGACTCCACTTTTCATACTTTAAAAATTTAATATGCCTCAAATATTTCGGAGTTAAAGCAGATGTATGTGCCCCCTTATGCACAGAATTCTCCTTGAGGGCAGGGCAATTCCTGTGGATAATACAGGCCCACGGGGAAAGTTATCCCTGATCTCACAGTGATGCCATTCAATCGGATTTACAATCAGGGCTGTTGGAAATTAGAGTCCCACCTTTACAATAGCTAACAGGTCTGTTGCCTGCTTCTGCTGTTTAAAATGAGAAACATTCTCATTTAAAATGAGAAACAAAAATGGCTTTTGGAACAGATTTTGGATTAAAAAAGACCTACATTAATTTAAAAAAAAAAAAATCCCCTTTGGTGATTTCCTGACAAAGATTCATGACCTGCCCATGGACATTCTGCAGTGGAGGTGTGGATCATCATGAGAAGCAGCAGCAAGAGAGGAAGGCAGGCTTGGTGGGGTTTCCCAGAGGACATGTCTTCACCGCTGGCCCTGTGACACAGGAACAGCAGCAATCATGTTGTGTCCAGCTCTTTGCATTCCTGAGGCCAGGATCCCCTTGTCTCATTACCCCGTGGGTAGCTGCAGCCCTGGGATGAGGAATTTGGCTCAGAGGTTCATGCAAAGCTGGAGGCAGTCATTTTCCATGTCACACTGTGTTGAGGATCAGACTTCTCCCACCAAGCTTGTTCCTGAGGTGTTCCCACAACAATCCCCAGCACAGCCCTGATCCTGAATGAGCAATGAAGTCCTTCCAGCACTGTCACCTTTTGGCTGCTCTGGTTTCTGTGATAGTGCAGGAGTGACTCTCAGAAAAGGAATTAAAATTCCATCAGATTTCAGTGATGATGAATCCTCCCGTGCAGACATCCCTCTGTGTGCACACAAACCTTAATCCTGCAGTCACAGAGGAGGAATGCCCAGGTTACACAGAATAGGAAGGAGTGCTGATGGTCTGTGCCTTATCCCTGTGTTTATCTGGGTCACAGCTTGGTTGAGTAACCCCTGATTAAAAGCACTCTCACTGAGCAGAGCTTGGAGCACTGCCATGCAACACGTCGTGTAAGAGGCAGCACTTTGGGGAGGAGACAAAAACATTCTGTAAATGGATATTTCACAGCAGCATCTATATTTTCAAAGTAAATTTTCTATGGGAAAACTGCAAGTTTTGAAAATGTGTGTAGCAAGGAATGATGAAGACAGCCTCTCTTGGAACTGCCATCCATTTAAGTTGTATGAACTGAATACCACGTTGTCCCTGCCCTGGCTCTGTCTATGCTGTCAGTGGCACTTTGAACTGGGGACTGCACTGCTCTGCATCTGTGTAGCCAGAGTGAGCTCTGAGTTTTCAGGGGATGTGTATGGCACTATCAAAGGGAAGGTATACAAAGAGCCCTCTGATAATATTCCCTGTGGTAAAGCAATTGTCCTCCTTGGGTCTCAGGTGAGTCTGGTTTTATATCCCCTCTTAAAGTGAGTAAATTACCCAGCCCACGGTCAGAAGGACTGAGGAGGAGCTGTGGCACTGAACACAATCTGAAACTAAATTCCAGAGGAGTTGTTGGACTCCACAGAGGATATGATAATTCAGGATCCCCAAACCCAGCCAGGCTCGCAGACTCGGAGGCCCCAAGTGCTTTGTGCCTGCCTTTTGGGAAAGCCCAAGGTTTATTCTAATTTGTGTGGCAGATGGTATGCAGAGAAGCTTAAACCAGAGCCCAGTGCAGAGTACAGGGGTGGGTTGGAGCCCTTCTGTAAGTGCCACTTGCCCCAGCAAAGTGGGGACACCAGAGGATCCAGAAATTGCTGTCTGACCCCATCCCTGGTTCTGACCCTACCACTGGTCCATTCCCACCTGAGCCCAGGATGTAGTGGCAGAGGCACAGCCCCAGGAAAGTCTCTTTGTGTCTCTTTGTAGTGTATGGATCAACTCCTCCAGGCTATGGAGTCTACCCAGAGAGGAGAGACTTATCCCTGTGTGACAGCCCAGGGAGAACCTTGCCATACACACACACACATATGGGTGCCACCTCAAACCCAGTGCCTTTGCAGCAGCACAGCTCCCTGTGGCTCCTCAGGGGCTCCAAGGCCAGTGCACACTCCTGTGTGACACCTGTGCTTCAGTACAGGTATCTGTAGGCTGGACATGCCCCAGTAAGGATCATTTCATCCCTAGAAGGGATTTCCCTTTAGCAGGAAGAACATGGCTGGGGAACACCCTCTGTGGCAGTGGGTAGTGCTGCTGTCAAATGCAGACATCTCTGGCTGAGACACACAAGTGTGCAGGGCTGCTTGGGCAGAGAACATTATCTGACCCCTCTGGCTGTACCAGCCAGTGCTCTGTGCACAGCTGCCAGCTCTCAGTGGTGATGTCGAGGCTGCTGTAGTTTATCAGCATGGCAAACAGATTTACCTCTGCTTTATGTGCTGGCAGTGTGTTTACTCTCAGAGGTTCTGCAGCAGCTGTCTCCAGTAGGGTATTTCTTTGACACTTTGCCCACTTATCTGTGATTACAGACCTGTGCTGGTCTTCATTTTGCTTGTTTGGTCCTTCACCCATCCAGGACCCGTGTCCTGATGGTACCTGCCATCTGCTGTGGGACCAGGAGCTCCTGTGCATGTCCAGCACATAGCACAACACAGCCAGCACTAACTGGAGTGCTGAGGGCTGTTTTACAGTGCAGGGGAAAATTAACAATAAGATCACACAGTTAGAAATCAAAGGTGTGCAGTTTGAGAATTACAAAAAAGAAATCTGACTGGGCTTTCTCACACACATGTTTTTCTAGCACCATACTCAGTTTCACAGACTCTCTATTCCTGTATCCAAAGTAATCCTTCCTATCAGTACTGTTACAGGCAGCAATTGTAAAGTGAGTCCCTAATTCTTTGCAAGAGGCTGGAAGATTGAAGTCCTGAAGCAAATGGCAAAATCTGCGCTTACTCTTAAAAAATCAGGATTTCATTTCTCCTCTGAACTACACTACAGATCTCCCAGCCAGTCCCTACCACCACCTACAAAGCATTTTATGTGAAATATTGCACATGGTGCAGCCACATATACTGGAGTGGCTGGGTCAGAAAGGCCCAGAGCCTTGTGTTCACATCTGTGAACCAAGGGAGGAAATGCAGATTCCTCTCCAAGCTCCTTAGTATGCTGGAGTCCACATGCTCCTCAGCTTAAAGATGTGGCTTAGTGCTTCATCAGTGGAATTTGCAGCGTTTTCTCTCTGTTCATGTATCAATATGTGTCCAGACAATTTCTTTGGACCGCACAGCCGTTAGGTTAAGAAGCAAGAAGCTGATAAGGCCGGCAGGCAAGGAGGGCAGTGTGCTGACCCTTGCCAAAGTAGCCATTGCTTCTCGGGAGATAAGCGTCCCCCACTCCATGAGCGGCCCTCTGGAGTGACCAATGAGTGTGGACAGGCACCAAGGTCTGCTCCCCCTTCCCCTTTATAACCAGGGCTGCCAGGGTGGTGAGTCCAAACCTCTCTGAGCGGTCACTGCAAGGGGACAGAGCCAGTACCTCCTGCACAATGACGCTGACCCAAGCCGAGAAAGCCGCCGTGGTCACCATCTGGGCCAAGGTGGCCACCCAAGCTGATGTCATTGGGGCAGAATCACTGGAGAGGTAAGGCCCCAGCAGGCCTCCGAAGAGGGCTTTGCTATTGGGATGCATCTCATGTAGAATTTGGGTGAGCGAGAGCAGGCTGGGACCAGGAAGACTTGATGAAGAGTTGTGCTGTTTGATATGTAATCTTCAGGAGTTATATCTGTGCTGCTAAATGCTTCACAATCTAGCAGTAAACCATTATTTTTAAACAATTTAATAGGATTTTTTTCTCCTTATAGCAATACAGAAGAATTCATTGCCAGAAGCACTGGCGAGGAATGCAAAAGTCATTCATACTCGGTGTCCTAAACACCATTATCCCTGTTAGGGGGTAAACTTGAAGTGGTTTATTGTACAAGTGATGCACTTTCTCTTACAGTTTTTATGCATTTAGAGAATAGCTATCCACTAAATTCACTGGATGCTCAGGTTTCATTGTTCCAGTTGGTAAGTAACTGTTAGGAACCAAGACAGCTGGATCCCCTGCATGAAGCATGGCACAATAATTCAAAGTCCATACCAATTAAGCAAGCTCGCATAAAAGAGTCTGGAAATTACCAGAAATTCTTGTTTTTCAAAGTGATTTAAATGCTGTTTACAGCTCAGTATAAAGTATTGTGATCCTCCTTTCAGGATTCTGAGTACCATTCATATCAATTCTGGTTTGTTCATTTCAGTTTGAAGGTCCTGGAAACTTGGTTATAATATAATACAGGAAATTTGGTGACAAGTTAGGGGTTTTATTTATTAAAAACAAAACCAAACAAAACCAAACCTAAAACTACATTAAGTTTTAAATAATTTTTAATTCTTCTCTAGTACCTACAGATAAACCTGCTGTCTAATCTGCACATGCTGCAGAAGGTTTACACTGCACATGTTCTGAGGTTTTACCACCTCACACCATTTCTACTGCTCACCCTCTTCCTCATGTTCTCCTCCAGGCTTTTCTTCAGCTACCCCCAGACAAAAACCTACTTCCCTCACTTTGATCTGAGCCAAGGCTCAGCTCAGCTCCGTGGCCACGGCTCCAAAGTCATGAATGCCGTCGGTGAAGCTGTGAAGCACATTGATAACATCCGAGGGGCTTTGGCCAAGCTCAGCGAGCTGCATGCTTACATCCTCAGGGTGGACCCTGTCAACTTCAAGGTGAGTGAGCACAGAGACTTTCAGGGGTGGAAACTGCCATCACAAAATTAGAGACCACAGGTCATGTGGGCTAATGGCAGCTTGATCCCTGACTGCTGCTCAGCCTGTTTCTCATATGATTTTTAACCTGAGATTGGGTCTTTTAATCGAAGTTTTGGGCCAGTGCAGGCAAAGAACTACTATGGGGGCTCCTGTGGTTTGTGTTAGACAGACTCAAATCTTTGCTGTTTTTGCTGTAATTCATGAATCTGGCTCATACATCAAGCTACATCACCTGTCTTGAACAAAGTTTTAATAAATTATAAACAGTCCCACTTTGTTGCACTTGAGGAAGGAAAGGGCACATGGAAGAGGGAGTGGGATCAAGCAGTGCCTTTCGCCCTATACAAAAGACAACTGTGCTTCTTCACTCCCATCTCAGGCAGCAGCACTGCCTGCTTGGGACACGTAGCTGTCACCCCCGAGCATGCTGGGCCCAAGGTGCATTGCAGACCCCTACACTGATACCTGGTACTCATTGTGATGGATTTCATGCTGCTTTCCCTTACAGCTGCTTTCCCACTGTATCCTGTGCTCCGTGGCTGCCCGCTATCCCAGTGACTTCACCCCAGAAGTTCATGCTGCGTGGGACAAGTTCCTGTCCAGTGTTTCCTCTGTTCTGACAGAGAAGTACAGATAAATGACCTCAAAAGAGGGTGAGGGATGCCCATCCACAGCCCAGCTGCCACAGCCTCTGGTGTATCACCTCTTCCTGAGCAGCTCTTTAAATCCCTGCTGCAGGAGCTCAGTCATCTTCAAAACCCAATAAATAATTCAAATGTGAGCTATGGTCTCTGTGCTTTCATCTCAATGTGTTCTGCCCTGACTGTTCAGGCAGGGGTGTTTTGAAATGTCTACAAAATATGGAGGGGGAAATACTAGACTTTATAAACTCATATACTAATTCATATACTAATGAACTCATACTAATTCATATGCCAGTTCAGTGGGGATAACATAACATTCAGTGGGAGCAACATAGCATTGAACAGAATGGGCTGGAGCCCTGTGACAGCAGCTGCTCACCAAGGTATACCCACCACAGTCTGTTTCCAGGCTGACCAGGAAAGTCTTTTACCCTGCTAGGACACTGAATGGACCCAGGTTTTTGCCTGACCTATCCAAATCCCATCCCAGCCTGTTGGGAACAAAACCTGCATTGCAATGCAGGGTATTGTCCTCTTGTGCCTCTCTCCATGGGGTATGGATGTGGTATCTGATGTGTTTCTTCTTTGGGTTAACTCCACTGTGCAGCCACCACACCCTAGCTGCCCACTCATCTCCCCCCCTCCCTGCAATGGGATGAGGTGAAGGACAAAGGAGGATAAAGGCAAGAAAAATTGGGGGAGTCAAGATCAAACAAACAAACAGAAATAATTGTTTAGTAAGTGAAGAGTAAGTGGAAACACAGGGAAGAAAACAAAACGGGATGCAAAGACAATCACTCACCATATGCCATGGGTAGGCTGATGTTCAGCCAGTTCCTGAGCAAAAACCGTGGAGAACTGCCCTAAAACTCCCTCAAACCCCTTCTTTTCCCTTTGATTGCTGAGAATGGTGTTATATGGTATGAAATACCTCTGATTAGCCTATCTGCCTGGCTGTGCTGTCTCCCAGCACCTCAAAATCTATTCCCTGGGTGGGGGCAGAGTGAGAAGCAGAGACAGTCTTGATGCTGTGCAAACACTGCTCAACAAAATCTGGAACATCAGCCTGTTACTGGGGCCAGTTTGACCAAAAACCTGAAGCACATCACCATGTCAGTTCCTGTCTCAGAGACTTCTGGCATGAAACAGTGTGTGCAAAGCCTTCAGCCTGCTCTGATGGCCAGCCTGAGCCAGCACTGCAAGCGGCAGTCCTCATCTCATCCATGGAATTTAAGGACTGTGTTTGGGCAAGAGGGAGAAGGGTGATGTGGAAGCTCTCAGGCCACCAAATGGCTCTAAACATGTCACCACAACAGCTTTTAAAGCATTCTGCATCCATGGATGTTGGGTAACCTGGAAGTTTAAATCCATGTGTTCCATGCTAGGGCAGCATCTGGTGTGTACCTTACACCATGTTTGCACCAACTCCTTCCTGCAGAGGCTGAGAGAAGGATGTGAGAGTCAGAGGAAATGGCCTCAAGTTGTGCCAGGAGAGCCTTAGCTTGGATATTAGGAAAAATTTCTCCACTGAAAGCATTGTCAGGCACTGGCACAATCTGTACAGGGCAGTGGTGAAGTGCCTGTCCCTGGAGGGATTTAGCAGATATGTAGATGTGGCTCCTGGGGACCTGATTTAGTGGTGGCCTTTGCAGCACTGGGGGAATGGTTGGGCTCAATGATCCCAGACACCTTTTCCAACATTAATAATTCTATTATTATAAAATTCTGCTACTGTATGATCAGCCACCATGTGCCCTGCAGGATTTCCCAGCATTTATGGGAAGAGGCAGGAGCACACTTTGGGGTGGGAAGAAGGGAAGGACTCCAGAACTGACAAGCATCACAGGATGGACCTTGGGAAGACCATGAACCCAAAGGGGAGGTTGTTCCCTGTCTGGGTTTTTCTGGAAGGCCTTATTCATGGCTCCTACTCAGATGCCCTGGGGCTCTTGGGGCAGAGAAGGGTGCCAGTGTCTGGAGGGGACATGAGACACTTGTGGGACCTACCTCAACACCCTCAGAGCCAAGGAGGACCCTGGCCCATCTGTGGGGAATGACAGATCACAACAGGAGGTTTGAGGACATGCCAGCCAGGATGGACAAGGCTGCAGTACCCATGGGACATGCCCAGGGCTGCTGCTGTCCATGGGGCAGCCTGGTAAGGTGCTGCCCCCTGCCCCATTCTGGTGTTGGGCTGGTGCAGTGGGGCAGGACAGGCAGCCAGGCCCTCCAGGGGCCTCCTTAGGGCAGGGCCCCGCTGAGGTATGCGGGGCCCCCCAAGGCAGCGCCGCAGCCGCTCCCAGGGCCCGGCCATCCCCTCGCCCCTCAGTGTGATAAGATAAGGCTGGGTGGAGGTGCCAGCAGCTATAAGACGCGTCCCTGCGGGTGCTGTTGCCACCAACCCCTGCCCACTCTTCCAGCAGCCACCATGCTGACCGCCGAGGACAAGAAGCTGATCCAGCAGGTCTGGGGAAAGTTGAGTGGCGCCGAGGAGGATGTCGGAGCTGAGACCCTGTGGAGGTACAGGCCTGGGGACCCCATGGGAGAGGGGGACAAGGGGTGGGAGCCCCACGGAGGGGCCAGCGTGGTGGGTCTGGCTGGGGTCAGCACCACTGACTGTCCCACTCCCCCAGGATGTTCCACGCCTACCCCCCGACCAAGACCTACTTCCCCCACTTTGACATGTCACAAGGCTCTGACCAGATCCGTGGCCATGGCAAGAAAGTGGTGATTGCCCTGACCAATGCCATCAAGAACATCGACAGCCTCAGCCAGGCTATGTCTGAGCTGAGCAACCTGCACGCCTACAACCTGCGTGTGGACCCCGTCAACTTCAAGGCAGGCGGGGGATAGGGATGGGGAATGGGGCAGAGTTTGGGGACAGGGATCAGAATGGGGGGACAGGGAACAGGGGATGGGGAATTGAGACTGAGGGACAGGGAATGGGGGACAGAGATCAGGATGGAAGCCAGGGGATGAAGGACAGGGGATGGGGGAGGGGGATAGGGGTTGGAAGCAGGGGATGGGGTGCAGGGCGTGTGGGACAGGGACAGGGAGTGAGAGGGGGACATGGGGGCTGTAGTGGCTGTGCTAAGCCCCACTTTTCCTTGCAGTTCCTGGCGCAGTGCTTGCAGGTGGTGCTGGCTACCCGCCTGGGTAAGGACTACAGCCCCGAGGTGCACTCTGCCGTCGACAAGTTCATGTCTGCCGTGGCCAGCGTGCTGGCTGAGAAGTACAGATGAGCTGTCAGCTGTGCCTGTGTGCCATCAATAAAAAAGACTCTTTTGCTGCAACAACACGTCTGTTTGTGCTGGGGCTGGGGGCTGGGGTGGGCTGGAGTGTGGCTCCTGCTGGAGAGAGGGGTGACAGATGTGTCATGGGAAGGGCAGCACCAGCCCTGGGCTCCCTGGGTGTCCCCCAGCGTCCTGCTTGCTTCCAACCCTCCCCAGCATGGGATGCAGCTGATAGCAGGACCCAGGGAATGGAGCTGTGCCTGCATCCCTCCAGGGAGCTGGGCCAAGGCTGCACCAAGACAAATGTGATCCTTTTAATCCCTTAAAGGATCCCTGGGGGGGTGATGGGGGTGTAGGATAAATCCTGCCTGTCTCCATCTATCAAGGTGGCTTTCTAGGACTTCCTTAGGAGTGCTGTGGGAGCTAAGTGCTTGCATGAGCTCCAGAAGCAAACTGAGAATTCATGGAGTGAAAAAAGTCCACTGCAGACCATTAAGCACAAAGACTGTTCTGGGACTCAAGCTCCTGAGCCACAAATCCCAGTCAACTGCCAGGGAAGAACCTCCAAACATGCCCCACGTGTCTGCTCTTCCCCTGGGACCTGGGCAGGGTAGGAATAGGATGGGCAGATCTGCAATCCAGCACAGGGACACTGGTTTCAGGACTTCGGAGCCTGAATTTTTAAAAAAATCAGTGATCACAGGTAGTGGGCTATGAGATACTAAACTAGCCCTGAGTTTGCTCTGTGCTGTGACACCAGAGGGAGGAGATGAGATCCTGCAGGAGAGAGGTGCCTGAGTGTCCAGGTGCGGGCAGGAGGCAGGTGGGGGCATGCAGGGACCCTGCTTGCTCACAGACATGGCAGGCCCTGCTCCTGCAGGTGAACCCACAGTGCTTCTGCTCCATCCTCAAACATCCCAGTCCACATCCCAGTGTGCTCGTGTGCATTTTGTTTTTGTGACACCAGTTTGAAGGGCTCTGCTGCCTTGGCAGCAGACATGCAGCAGACACTGCCCTGCTGCTGCTTCCCAGAAAATCAGCCCCCACCGGTCCTCCCTCCCCACTCTGAAGTGGTGCCAGACCGAGCTAATCTCCCCCAAACACAAATGATAAGAACTTCAGCCATGGGGGAAACACCAGTGTGAACTGTCACTGCTGCTCTGCGCCACCTGCCGAACCTGCTGAGAGCTCTGCAAACCCCCTCACCCTCCTCATCTTCCTCACCACCCTCATCTTCCTTGCCCTCGTTACATTCCTCACCTTCATCTCATCATTTGGAGCACACAGGGCTCACCACAGACCACTGTGGACCCTCGTATCTTCCCAAAGCGCTTGCAGCAGGGCCCGGTGCTGATCCTGTGGCTGTGCCCCGTGTCCTCCCTGGCCAGAAGCCAGGGTCCCCCAGTGCCCCAGGGCAGCAGGGCCAGCACAGACAGCACAGGAGAGGGGACTGGGGCAGGGGAGCTCCGGGCTCTGCTAACAAACACACTGCAGTTCATGGAGCAGGGGCTGAAGAGGACACACTGGGGGCTGGTGTGGGGTACGATGGTGTGGGGGTGTCCTGGGGAGTGAGAGAAGGGAGTGCAGTGGGGCAGAGGGCACCGGGACTGTGCCGGATGGCAGGGGGCTGTACAGGGACAGCACATGTGTGTGTAAGGATGGGCAGTGCGGGTAGGGGCGGTGTGTGTGTGTGCGTGTGTGTGTGTGTGTGTGTGTGTGTAGGCTGCTGGATGGCCAGTCTGTGCCTGCAGGTGCACAGGGGCTGTGGGGGCTGAGGGGCACGGACTGCCCCTCGCTGCTGCCCCAGCGCCTGGCCAGAACCATCCAGGCTGTGCCAGGACGTGTCACCCCATGCCAAGGGACACACACGGGCTCCTCTGCCGGTGCCAGTGCAGCCCCTAACCACAACCCATGCCGTACACCTAAACCTAAACCTCATCTTAACCCCAAGCCTAACCTTAAGCCTAACCCTAGTACCATGTCAGCGTGTGTCTGTGGGGCAGAGAGCCGCTCTGGAGCAGCCCTGACCGTAACCCCGAGCAGACCCCGCGGTGCCGGTGCCGGTGCCGGTGCCGGTGCCGGTGCCGGTGCCGGTGCCGGTGCCGGTGCCGGTGCCGGTGCCGGGCGGAGCGGGGCGGGGGAGGGCGGGCGGCGGCCCCGTCTGGCCGGGGTCCAGCACCCCCGGGCCGGGCCAGGCGGGCGGAGCCCCGGCACCGCATATAAGGGCGGCGGCGGCCGGCGGGGACACCCGTGCTGGGGCTGCCGACTCGGGGGTGACATCATGGTGCTGTCCGCCGCTGACAAGGCCAACGTCAAGGCCGCTTTCGGCAAAATCGGCGGCCAGGCCGAGGAATATGGCGCCGACGCCCTGGAGAGGTACAGTGGCTGTTCCCGGAGGGACCCTCTCTCCTCTCCAGCCCCGACTCCCTCGCATCTGCCCCCTCCTCTCCCCATCCGTCTGTCCTTTGCCGCCCTGTCTCACCTGTCTCTGCACCCCTCTGTTCTCCAGGATGTTCACCGCCTACCCCCAGACCAAGACCTACTTCTCCCACTTCGACCTAAACAAGGGCTCTGCTCAGGTCAAGGGTCACGGCAAGAAGGTGGCGGCTGCACTGGTCGAAGCCGTCAACAACATCGATGACATTGCTGGTGCCCTCTCCAAGCTCAGCGACCTCCACGCCCAAAAACTCCGCGTGGACCCTGTCAACTTCAAAGTGAGTGTCTGGGAAGGGGTGACCAGCCCAGCCTCCCTCCTGCACCCCTTGGCTAACCCCTTGCCTCATTCCCTTGCTCACCACATCGTTTTGCCTTTCAGCTGCTGGGCCATTGCTTCCTGGTGGCGATAGCCACTCGCAGCCCCTCTCTCCTGACCCCAGAGGTCCACGCTTCCCTGGACAAGTTCCTGTGCGCCGTGGGCACTGTGCTGACTGCCAAGTACCGTTAAGACGTGTACCGTGGCCAGAGCTGGACCCAACACATCACCAGCCCTCTTGACAGCGAGCAGTCAAATGTTCTGAAATAAAATCTCTTGCATTTGTGCTCCAGCTCTGGTGTCCTGCTCTGTGCGCTGCCTGCGGGAAGGGAGCGGGGGGGATGTGCTCTGGGGCTCTGAACTGGAGGTCTCTCCACCAGCTGGGTACATGGAGGAAATGGGTTCTGGTTTTGCTGTCTCTGAGAGGAGGCAGCATCTGGGGGGTGGTGTCCAGCAGGCAGACGCTGCTTTGCTGCCCTGGGGCTCTGGGAGCAAACGGAGCATTTCTAGGCACCAGTGGAGGGGAGAGACTCATGGAAGATCTGAGGCTCCCTGCAGAATTCCACACTGGGATCCCCTCCTGCACCACCAGCCCCGTGCACCCATTTTCAGGACAGTGTTGGAGGGCTTCTCCTCCTGGAAATGTTTGCAGGAGACACAGGAGTACAGGGGCTCCTGGCAGCTGTGACCCTCTGCCTGGTAGCAGAGTGACAGCAGCCTGAGGACCTCCCTGTGCCAGGACATCTCTGCACACCCAGCACACAGGGCTGTGCAGTGGTGCAAGACTTCTTCTGTCTCCACCTAATGGTCCTTTGCTGGGGTGTCACTGCCGAGGGGTCCTGGGGAGCTGCAAGGGGAGCAGATGGGGCTCAGCTCCAGATCCAGCAGTGTGGGACAGTGTCAGGGCACGAAAAGGAGCCCAGGAGTTGTGCTGGTGTCCGCACCCCCCCAGCCCTTATCGCAGCCCGCAGCAGGGTGGCTGTGGTGGGGGGCTGATAAAGGAAAGTGTGGGCTCTCCTCCAGCTGTGGGTGTGGTGGGAGACTGGGCAGCAGATAGTCCCAGGAGGCTACAACCTGCCAGGTGCTGAGTAAGGGCTGGGAGGCCCTTAGTGAGGGGGGAAGGTTCAAGGAAGCCTCAGGGTGGCTCACAAAGCCAGACAAGGTTGCCACAGGCTCCTTTGATCCTTGGCACTGGCAAGCATGGGCTCTTCCCTAGTCCCACAGCCTCCAGGCACCATCAGTGAATGTACAGAGACAGGAGAAACTCCAATAACTCCAAAGAGAGAAGGAGGCCCTCCAGGATCTCTTGTGCAAAGCACCACAGGCATCATCATCCCACACGCCCACTGTTCCTGGGCTCAGGGAGGAGAAAGACAGTCTGGGCATCCCTGGCCAATCTGATCTACCTTTGGATAGAGCAGGTGCTGGAGCAGGTTCCACCCTTCCAGCCAGGAACATCACCCAGGCAGAGCTGTAGGCACAATTTCCTGGGGATCTCATGGAGAACCAGGATATGGTGGGGACTCAGGGCACCCCGGTGTGCAAGGAGGTGTGAACTGGTGGGGACAGCACTGGGAAGAGCCAGCCTCAAATCCAGCACGGACATGGGCTCCTCCAAACCCAGCCCCTGAGGGCTGTCATGGTCCCCAGCACGATGGGTATGCGAGATAAGTGTAAGAGCAATGTGGGGACAATGTGCATGTGAGGGGTGAAAGTTGTTCTCAACCTGCTTTAGCTTCTGCCTTCTCCCAGGCCGTGCTGTGACCTCAGGCAGGACACATCAGGTGGCCATGGGCAGTGTCCTGCCTCTGCAGCACTTTGCCGAGGTTCTGCCTGGCCGGAGAGCTGCTGAGCTCGTGTTGTCCCAGCCGTTTGTCCCTGCTGCCACAAGATGGGGACCTCAAGCCGTGGCGCTTTATCGGGGCCGGGCAGAGGGTGAGGGCTGGGAGGAGCGGGGCTCCCGAGTGCTCTGGGGACACTGCTGCCGGCTCGGAGCGGGGTGCAGGACCCCTCCCCATCATGTGCTGAGCTGAGAGTTCCAACCCCGGGCCCCCTCTGGCTCATAGCACAGGGGCTCCCTTCGCTGGGCATCCCTTGGTGGGTGGCCATGGCTTCGTGTGCCCCAGGACACACAGCCTGCCCCGCGGGACAGACACGCTGCCCACAGCTTGGCACTCCCCGAGCTGCCATCCCTGCATCCCTGGAACCCAGCAGTCCTGCTGTGGAGCAGAGCAGGTCAGGTATTTACCCCAGTGCTGGCCCAGGCTGGTTTTGCAGCTGGCATTGCTGCAGCTCCGGTGCTGAGGAGAGAGCTGGAGGCAACTTCTGCATTGCCACAGCAGAGCAGCCTGAAGCAGCCCCAGGTGACTCTGAGGAGGTGGATTTGGACACAAAGCCCCCTGATCCAGGCCATGGCAGCACTCAGGAAGCCAAATCACACCAGGCAGCTTCCACAGAAGAAAGAAGGTGTATATCTCCAGGCCATGGCTGTTTTGATGTCTCCACTCTCTGCAGGCTTCTCAGCTCTCATTTATCCTTGATGGACAAAGCAGCCGGGTTCAAAGATACCCCTAGAACAGCACAGTGTTCTGTTCTGTGGCGTCACCAAGGCAAGTGGCATCTCAGAGCTCATTTTTATTGAAATGACATCAGGAAATGAGCTTGATGGTAGAGATTTACCCAATCACAGGACTTCCACCAGTCTCTTGAGGGGCTGCAAACAGCATTGGCCAGATAGGTTTGATTCTAATCTTATTATGTTGGCTAGATAGTCATGTCCCTTCAGAGTGTGTCTAGGAAAGGGACACAGAAACACGTACTTCTGGAGGAGATCAAGCATCCTAGGGGAGTTTAACAGGAATTCTTGAATTTTCTATCTTCCCAGTAGCAAAGGGGATCTAGCAAACAAGCAGTGGGAAGATAGGGAATTAATTCTGCACTGGAAGCTGATCTCAGGAGACCAGCTGAGAGATCCTCTTGTTGGAATGAGGGAAATCGTGGTGTGTTTTACAAACTGTTCTTTTCTATACATCACATATTGGAATTCAATATGGCAATAGTGTAACCCATGAGTGGTGCAGCCAACAAGTCTTCTGCTTCTTTGCTGTGTGTTTTTTCTAACTCTTTCCTAAATGTCAGATTTTCCCTGCTGAAATGATCTCCCTGATTTGTCTGGACCCTTTTGAATTTTAAGCCAGTGCTTGCAGCTCCTCCAGCTCAAGAACTTTTGACAACTTAATAAGGACATTCTCCATTACAACACAAGTTATTGATGACAGAACAGTAAAGAATAATGGTAAACAAAGAACTGGAATCTGTCACGGAAGGAAAACAGACTCATCTGAAAGGATTCATTCTTGGCAATGGCCATGATTATTACTCATCTCTTTCTTTGATTAAAAGTCCCACTGTTTGTTGGGTTTTTTTGTTTGTTTTTTTTACTTGAAGCCAACTGGTTTGTAGTTCCTTGGTTTCCTCCTTTTACCCTGCTAATCACAGGAGATGGTCTGATTTCTGTGAACCCATCCCCTTCCCTCTTTTCCCAGAGATACTGGATGTTTGGAGGTGGCTTCCATCAGTTTTTGAGGTAAATGGTATTTTTTTTCAGGCAAGTGGTCTGCAAATAAGGAACAATTGAAATACGCTTTAATTCAAACTTTTTTGGAATCCTCCCACCTCCTCCACTGGCTGTTTCGCCAGTGGAAAAAAGGAAAAGTGGTAGAAGACAGAAAATGAGCATTGATTAGATTTTCACTACAAAGATGGAAATTGAATAGAAATGCAAAATCTTTCTTCCTGCTGGTTTCCCTGTCTTCCTACCACACAGCAACCACCTGGGAGATCTGATTTTGCTTGGAGCTGAGATGATAGGCAAGGCTCTGCTGGTGACATCCGTGCTTCCTCTCTCCCTGTGTTGTTTTTCTGTGTTTTTCAGCAGCAGGAGATGCCATCTGGGGAGGGCACAGCTCTGGTTGTGTTCCTCCAGCTCCCACACAAGCAGTAATAGCAATTCCAGAGGCTCCATTCCTGCCTGTTGCCTTCAGCATCTGTTTGCTGCTCACGAATTTGCTCTACCTTTTATAAACCTGCTGATCCTATTTGTTTCCACAACCTCCTGTGGCAGTGAGTTCCAGAAGTTCATTCTCCCACCTGCTCCAAATAAAATCCTTTTTATCCATTTTAAGTCAATCTACCAGACTGATCGATGGCCTCTAACTCTCATCATGCACCAGGTCTCTTTATGATTTTGTAGGGCTGGCATGTTTTTCTCCCCCTTCTCCAGAGAAAAATCCCAACCTCCCCAGAACTCCCTCATATTGCAGCTCCCCCATCCCTTTGATCTCAGGTGCCCTGCTCAGGGCTCGAAGTCCACAGTGTTCTTACATCCTGAGATGTTCTGTTGTGACAGGACAAGGGGTGATGATTTCAAACTAAGAGGTTCGATTTAGATTAGATATAAGGAAGAAGTTTTTCACAATGGAGGTGGTAAAACATTGGCACAGGTTACTCAGAGAGATTGGGGTGCTCCATCCCTGGAAACTTTCAAAACCAGGCTGGATGGGGCTCTAAGCAACCTGACCTAGTGGAAGCCATCCCTGCCCATGGCACAGGGGATGAATTAGACAACCTTTAAAAGTCCCTTCCAACCCAAATTGTTCCATGACTATAGCATTTTATGATCGGAGGTCAGACCTGCACAGATATGGGTGCACCAAGCTGTTAAACAACAGGCAGGAGGTCTCTCTTTCTCATTTTGCAAGCCCAAGCCCTTCCTGATGACATCAACATATTTTGTTGGTTTGTTTTTTTTCTGCACATCAAGCCTACAATTTTGGTAAACCATCAGTGAGGACTCCAGCATCTTCTTCCTGAGATGTAGTAGCCAGTATAAGTCCAGCCTCCTCTGTTTTAGATAATATTTCCCTATCTCTTTATCTACACTGAAAGGATTGACCTTCTGTTTTCCCATTTGTGAGTAAGGCAGAGAGCTGCACAGTGCAAAGTTCCACAGAGTACATCAAATATCCTTTCAGCAGTCTCCTGCAGTGATGGAGCATCATCTGACTGTTCTGTAAAAAACTAAAACTGTGCAACTGTAACAGCAGGGTTTTGGTCCCTAATCCTGGGGTACAGTTCTTCATTGTACTCTTCCTTCCCCTGTCAGAGTGACTTCAAGTCAGGCTGCTGGGGGGACACAATTCAATGAAGATCTAGCTGAAGATAGTTAAAAGAGAGAGTTTTCCAGTCAGTGCCACTTTTTTACTCCTTGCACTAGGATCAAACAGAGCAGCAGACTGTGCCAGCTCTGTTCTCTCCAGAGACTTTTGCACATGGCCAGGAGGATCCCAGCTATGGATTTATGGAAAGCAATACAGCAAAATGTGCATTGCAGCTGCTCATCCAGAAAGCTTTTAGACATCCCTCAATAGCTGAGCAGCTCAGTGCCTTTATTAATAGTAGAAATGTATTTATCAAAATTCATGGGTCAGCACAGTTAAAGCTCCATAAATCCAATTTGCACAGGCCACCATTATTTATTTTTCCAGGTTGTTGCCTCAAAGAGGGATACTTCCAGTATATTATCCAGACTTCTCCACAAGCCTGTTTGAAACACTGTAGGAAATACACTCTGCAGAACAGGGTCTTCCTCTTTTCTCTGACTTCCTGATGAAGGGCTGTATTCAGGACTCATGACCAAAGAGCAAGAAGCAGAAGTGGTTAGCCCTAACCATCACAGGGACACCGACACCACATCCAGAGTGTCACTGACTCAGACAGAAGCGCTGGCCCCAGCATGGCCATGGTCCCTCAGGCTTCAGCACAGACAGAACCCCCATGTGGTTTTCTGAGTCCTGTGGGTTCTTGATGCCACACAGGATGAGGCAGATGCCGCTGCAGCTGTATCTTCTGCCTGGCTGCAGGTCTTTGTGACCCACCTGCAGCACTGCCTGTGCGTGTGGAGGAAGCTTCAGCTTCTCCAGCTCCAGCCTCAGCCCTAATCCAGCTCTGCAGCCAAAACGAGACCGTCCCTGGCCCAAACTCACCCCTTCTGAGGCTGCAAGGCTGCTTAGCCAAAGGGAAAAAGAGCAGCCCAGACAGTCACTAAGGCAATGACAACATTTTCATGTCCCCATGTGTTTGGAGCAGCTGTCAGTCTGGAGGTGGCATGTTCTACAGCATCCATCCACACAGTTACAGCCAACACTGGAATGCTTTTCTTGGGAGCAAGCAACTCCAAGGGGCCCAAGCTGTGAAAGAAAAAATAGCTATTGTAACACATTCTGGATCTGACTTTGCATTGTGTTAGATAAGTTTAATTTATGCTCAAGTCTTTGAGATTCAATGCCATTTTTTTTCTCTTTTAAGAGGAAAATTACTAGAAACGGCACTTCAAGAAAGTTATTTGTAAGGGCTGATTGGAAATGAGCTGATATCTTTAAAAGTGGAGCTGAAGGCTGAATTAATGTGGGATAGGGACAGAAGGGTTTATTTGTTTTCCTCTTAGAAGAAGAGCTCTGAAAATCCAAGGATAGTATCACACAGGGGCAAACGGAAATGAACAAGCAGTGAGCAAATTGAAGCTGGAAATTAGCAGAACAGTCTTTTCCCATCCCTTGAGCTTTATGTGCTCAAGCTTCTGGGCTGACTTCAGGGAAGTCTTCTCCTAAATCGGATGAAGACACTGCCAGCTTTGAGCAGACAGTCTGCTCTGACTGGGATTTTGGTGATGTCAGAGTTCCTAGAAAATGGAATGCACTTCCCTGGGGGATTTCCTTCCCATGACCCAGGAGTTTATTACAAAGAGTAGCATCTTGTCAGAGCAACCAGTGAAGATTTTGAGCTCCAGAAGTAGAAACTCCATTTCCAGGGAACAGGCCTGAAGTCCTCAGCTAAGCTGAGCCGTAAGGGAGTGGTGGGATTCTTGCCTGAGCAAGGACTCCAAGACTGTCCCTAAGCTGCATTGTTTCTGCTGGGGAACTATCCCAAGGAAAACACAGGTAAAATAAAATCCTTAACTCTTTTGAAATCAGCTGGAAAATCGGCGAATGAGTTGACCATGCCTATGAAAGGCACATCTCCCGTGAGTCCTATGAACATGGCAGATAGGTGAGAGCAGAGAAAGCGATCGGACCTTCCAGGAACGAGCATTAATTAAATCACCCATCAGTCGAAGGGCTGAGCCTCCGCAGCCATGTCCCGTCTGAGCGGCGGGCTGTCCGCTTATGACCGAGGCATGAGAATATTTGCGATTTCAGGTGAAACCCATGTCAAACACCGCCTTCCTCGGCCTCCACGGCGCCGAGCAGCGCAGCCGGGAGCACCCCCTGCCCCGTGCCCGGGACGCTGCGAGGCGGCTCAGCTGCCAGCTGCGGCCCGGTTGGTGCCTCCCGGTGGTGCCGGTGCCGCGGGGGGCGGGCCGGGGGCCGGGCCGGGCCGGGCCGGGGCGGGGCGGGCGGCGGAAGCGGCGGCGGCGGCGGCGGCGGTGGGGGGGGGGCGGGGGGCCGGGGGCAGCGGGGGGCGGCCATGGCGGGGGCAGCCGGGCCGGCCCTGCCGCGGCTGCGGCTGCTGCTGCTGCAGCTCCTGGCGCTGCCCGCCGGCCGTGCCAACCGCACCGGCCCCGGTGAGTGCCGCTGAGGGCGATCCGCGGGGGCTCGGGGGGCTGAGGCGGCGGGGGGAAAGCGGAGGGTGATGTTGAGGGGAGCCCCGGGAGCCGCCCCGGGTGTCGGAGCTGCTGTCGGGGTGGATCTGCGGTGACTTTGGGGTGGCTCGGTGCTTTCCCGAGGGAGCCGGGGGCTCTCGAGCATCCCCGGGGAGCAGCGCTTGTGCCGGCCCTGCAGAGCAGTGGGAGGTCAGGCCACTCGCAGAGGGTTCTTCTGTGTTCGCAGCGCTTGTTTTCCTTGGGTTTGCCTTCTTTTCGGGCTACTTTACTTGCAGTGCATGCGGACGGATGGATGGGAGCGGGGCTTTGGGAGAGCGCTGGCTCTGGGGTCCCGCGGGGATCGCGCCCCCTCCTCCGGAGCTGCTGTGGCGGTGGAGAGGTTTGGGCAGGTGAGGTTGTTCACCTGCTCGCCCCGTCCCGGAGGTCGGCTCGTCCTGCCCGGGGTTGTCCTGTTGATGCCGGCTGTCGCTTCCTCACAGTCCGCAGAGCGTGAGGTTCTCGGGGAGCCGCGGCTGAGATGGCCCCGTGCCCCAGGCCCACCCTGCTCTGGCATCCTGCTCGCTGGGTTCCAGCCCTGGAGAGCTCCCCTGAGCCTCAGGTGTGGTGCTGCCTTTGTCCCGGCGCCGTCCCGCCGGCTGTGGGAATGCCTCTGGAGGGAATACCTCGGTACGGTCATATCTGGGCGCTGGAAAAGATCAGCTGCTCCCCAGGGGAGCGAGGGGGGTCCGTGTTCCACAACATTTGTAAGTGGATTTTAGACCTGGGATGAAGGAACAGGATTTCTGTTACGTTTTAAGTAGGAAAACATCCTGCAAACATAGCCCCGTCTTTTCTTGAGTCAGGCTCATCAACACTCTAGCTTTAGACAGTGTCTGCTTTGAAATGAGGGCTTCATCCCTTTGATGGGGCGCCCTGTGAAACCCACAGTCAAAGTATTATTTCCTAAAACTACCATGAGATCATCTTTGGACAAACAAACCCAAGCTGTAGCAGGTGACTCTTTACTCTGAAATTGAAATAATGTGTCTCCTCTGTGCATCGGGGATTCTACTGCATTCTGTTCCTTGTCTTAAAACGCTTCTGGTTTTTGCACAATACGTTTGAAATCTGCTTATGCAAAATCTGTATGGAAGGGGATGGAAAACAGCATCCACTGGACGGGTCTCTTGCTCAGTTTAAAGCTTGTTTCACATCCCAGAACAGTCAAGTGGGACTTTCCAGGTGTTGCCATGCTGGTGTTGAGCAGACTGAATAGATGGGGACAGACACAAACAGAGCACAGCACATGCCAGAGAACTCTCTCTTGATGCAAATGGGCTGCCAGAGCACACGCTTCAGCTGCAGTGACCTGTCTTTCAGGCTTTTCTGTGCTGCTGTTCCGTTTATCTGTGGAATTTCCTTGTCAGCCTGGGTGGAGAGAGTCACATAACAGATTGCTGGAGCAGCTCTGGGTGCCCAGCACAGCCTGTGAGCAGGAGCTCAGCCCTTGTCACCACAAGAAGCTGTTTGTCTGTGGACTTCGTCCACAGCCCCAGCTGGTGCTTACCTGGTGACAGGCAGTGCGTGGGCAGGGCAGGTCTGCCTGCTCTGACCTGGTAATGCTCTTGGGCTCACACCACATAATTGACCAGTCCTTAATAAAGAGCACTGCTGATTGCTGGAGTTCTTAATTTTGCACTTGGCCTGCCTTCTCCTCCCCCAAACCCACACAGAGGGAGCTTTGACTCCGTGAGGACGTGCAGGATGGGTGGTGGCCGTGGCTGACAGCTGGTGGGGTTGGGGCAGGTTGTAGGTTGTCTGATGGGACCTGCTGCATGGAGAAGGACCGGGGCTCTCCCAGCTCTAATCTCGCTTTGTGTCCCTCCCTACCCTCATCCTGTGCCCAAATGTCTCTGTGGGCTGCCAGAAACGAGTGTGCCAGTGCGTGTGGAGTGTGCTGGGGGTGCAGGCACCACTGATGGAAGCCTGCTCCTTTCCATAGCCCCGGTGTGGGAAATGTCCCTGGGCTTGCAGGGATCACAGCCAGCTCTTGTCCACAGCACCCACGCGCTGTGCTGGCGTTTCAGCCATGGAGCATTGGTTTGAAAAGCCCCTTTTGTGGTCTCTGCTCCTTGCTGGCCTGGAGATCAGTGTGACCCCGGCGTGGGGACTGCAGTGGGACAGCTCTGCCCAGGGGCTGTGGTCTCTTGGCTGCTCAAGGCTCACTTTTCCCTCTGGCCTTTCCTGACTCCGTGAAGAAGGTGCTCCCTTGGCTGGCCCCCGTGGCAGCCCCTGCGGCAGGGTCAGGCAGCCGCACTCTTCCTCCAGGAGCAAATCCTCCAGCTGCCTTGTGTGGCTGGTATTTCTCGCTCTCCTGTTTCCTCCTTTCCCTGCTGGGCTTGCAGGATGCCCGCAGGCTTTGGCTTGGTGACTTGCCAAGGAGTTAAACCCATGATTACTGTTCCTGTCTCCTTGCAGTGCCATGGGTGCAGGCTGGCGAGTGTCCTCCTTTGGGGCATGAATCGTAGTTCCTGCTAGGATTAGATTCCTCCCGGCAGGAAGTACGTCCCAAGGATCTGGTCCTGCCTGAGGATTGTTTTCCTCTTTCTTTGCTGTCCTTCTTACACACAGTTGGGTCCT
Organism: Pseudopodoces humilis; assembly: GCF_049639895.1. Taxonomy (NCBI): domain Eukaryota; kingdom Metazoa; phylum Chordata; class Aves; order Passeriformes; family Paridae; genus Pseudopodoces; species Pseudopodoces humilis. The sequence goes on along the minus strand of NC_142217.1, from coordinate 4,691,399 downwards.
CTGTTTGTCCAGCACAGCCCTGTGCAGCTTTGAGGGAAAGCAAGTTAACTCACCCTCGCTGCTATTCTACAACAGAAAAGAGGAACCTGTCTCTGAAATGTGTTTCTCCCCACTCTGGGGATTCCAAAGTAGGAAAGGAGCATCAGGAAGCACTCCACAGACACATGAAGACATAAGCTTCCACCCTCTTGCTGAGAGTTACGAACCTTGGTTTTGGATGCCCTTGGCTCTGCTGTCTCTGTGCAGTTTATACCTTTCTCAGCTGGTGTGATGCCTCTTTTCCAGCCCTGAGCTGCAGTCTGGCTGGTTTGGGTAATGTTTAATTTTGCTGGGGGTGGTCTGTAGGTGCACAGCTGGGCAGAGGGATGGAGGATCTAGTTTGTCCTGATGGCACTTTGAGTAGCTATTGTCCTCTTGCATGCCCTTTCAGCCTACCCTGGGGCTGTTCTCACTACCCCAGCAGCCTTTCTTCCAGCTGGGAAAATCATTAGGCTTTAGAAGGTATGTCTGAAAGAGTTACATTTGCAGCACATGAATTTTCATTGTGCCCTGTGTCACAGGAGGACAGTGCCTGTGTCCTGAGCTGGGTAAATGGATAATCACAGAATGCTTTGGCTTGGAAGGGGCCTTTAAAGATCATCTTATGGGCAGAGACACCTTCCACTATCCCAGGTTGCTCCAAACTCTGTCCAACCTGGCCTTGAACACTTCCAGGGATGGGGCAGCCACAGCTCCTCTTGACAGCGCTTGCCTCCCCACCCTCACAGGGAAGGATTTCCCCCTAACTTCTAATCCAATCCAAACCCCCCCTGTTTTAGTTTAAAATCATCCCCCCTGTCCTTTCACTCTCTGCCCATGTGAAACATCAGCCCACATGCTCAGCAGAAGGGCAGAGCTTTTACGTCTTGGCACCACAAACTGCTGCCAGGACACGGGACACCCCTGTGCTGCCTGCGCCCATCTGCTCTGGCTGTGCCCCAGGGCTTCCTGCTGCCTATTCCATCACCTTTCCTTCTGCCATCAACCTTTCCTCCTCACCTTTTCCTCCTCCTTGGAGTCTCTGGTGATCTCTTATCTTCATGGCACGTTTCTCAGAGTGTAGTTTAGGCATCTGTTAGTGCTCTCTGGTTCAGGGTGATGGTTTTATAGCAGGCATGTGGGTGGTTCTGGCTGGAGGTGCATGGATCACCACATATCTAATGGGACTGGAATGAGAAATCAGGGACACAAAGTGCACTTTTCCAAGAAGCATTTAGTCTCCTGTGTGCTTCTGTGGGTGGATAAAGCCCTTCAGCCTGCCCCCAGCAGCTCCCCCACCAACTGCTGTGCTCTCTCCCTTCCAGACTCCCTGTATGTCTCCGAGTACTTCTCCCAGAGCGCACAGAAGCTGTCCTTCTACAGCTGGTATGGGAATGCCAAGCTCTTCCACTTCCACGTGCCAGAAGACACCGTGCTGCTACGCTGGCTCCTGCAGGCATCCCGGGGGAAAGGCCCCGAGTGCACCAGCATGGAGATCACTGTGTATGTATGTCCCCGTGCCAGGGCTTGTCCTTGTGGGCTTCTTGTCCCCTTGTCCTTGTCACTCGTGGCTGGGGCTGGTTGATTGTGGAGGCTGGGCAGTTCCTCAGCTGCAGGAGCTGGAGTTTCTTCATGTAGCAGGACAGAATCTGTTTTTAAACCTGTAGGAGTGTTTTGTGTTCATGTTACCAGTTGATCTGGGGCTGCCTCTTAGGTGTGGTGTCCAAGAGATCCCCTAGGACAGTGGAGAGAGCTTCACAGCAAGGCAGATGTGCTGCTCAGAGGTGTTCCTGGCCTGGCAGAACCTGCACATGGTGCCAAAGGATGTGGCAGGACTACGAGGGACTTGAGCAGACCCAAACTGGTTGGGGATGGGCAAACTGCCCAGTGCAGAAAGGACTGAGGAGATTTGGGGGCACTTTGTGCAGGGGGTGGCCGAGCACGGAACAGAGATAGGAGATGCCAGTGATGTTGTGTGGATACAGGAGCATAAGAAGATTGCCCATGTCTCACTGTCAGTGAAAGAAATGCTGCTTAAATCAGTCCTTGACTTGTTGAAGGATTTGAGGTCCAAAAGTTGCCAGATTTTGAGCTTTATCTTTGGAGGACACCGAGCTTCCTCAGCAAGTTGTGCCCATGGAGTCACATGGGTCTCTGGCATCCATTCCACAGAGATCTGGGAGTGACTGAAGCTGCTTGGCTTGTGCTTCCCTGGTGTGTCCGGGGGAGACTGGCACTCTTAGTTCTTCCTGAGCTGCCTGGCACTGATGATCTTCCTGCTTTCTGCTTCCCAGAAAGGTTTCCAGCAGTCTGGGGACATGAGGGACAAGGCAGCAGCTAAACAATAATCCAGGAAGTGATGGCTAACCAGATAAGCTCCAAGGGGTAATAACGTATCACCTGTCATGTCTGCTTGCTGGACCTGTTGCAGTGCAGTCCAAAAGCAATCAAATTAAATGCCAAATTGACTGAATAAATATCTCCCACGTTCCTCAGCTGTGTGTGTTCCTGCTACTTCAAATGCTTATCTGGAAAGAAGAAGTACTGCTGTACTGAAGTCTGTAATATGGGTCTTCCTTGGAAAGTGACTTTCCAGTCTGTCTGTTTGCCTTTCTTAGAAGAGGAAATGGGAAGATGCAGATCTTAGCTAGAAAATTAAAGTTCTTTGTGGAAGATTTTCCCTATTTGGGGAATTTGCTGATGGTTATAAAGCAGTAGTCTGTGGGTGGGGCTTGGCCTTAGCAAGTGTTGGAAATTTGCTTCCAGGCTTGATGGAACCATGTAAATCTTAAAAAGCTGCCAAGTTAAACCAATCTCTAAATAAATCCCAGATAAGCTAATAGCAGCCAATCCTCACCACATGAAAATGATGACTCCACCTGAGAATGTGGGGTTTTCCAGCCTGCTCCCTTTCCAGGCCAGTTTGTATCCCAGTTTATCTTGCCAGTGCCTGCAGATCCCTGAGTTTGCTCTCACTGTGCTTTCTCTGGCAGGCACTTTCGCCACGGAGCCCCTCCCGTCATTAACCCGCTGGGCACTCGCTTTCCTGCCAACGCCACCGTCCGTCCCTCCTACAACATCAGCATCACCTTGAGCAGTGCTGTGCAAAACACCACCTTTGTGAACGTCACCACCCCTGCCTCTGGGGACTGGTTCATCGCTGCCCACCTGCCCCAGGCTGCGGGCAGGATCGAGGTGAAGGTGAGGGTCCTGCCCAGAGCCCTGCCCCGGGTGTCTCATCACAACCACAGCTGACCCCTGTGCTCTCCCCTCCTGCAGGGTTTCTCCACTCCATGCCCCTATATGTTCCAGGCAGATATGTTTGTGCTCAGACTCACTGATATGCCTGTCCTGGAGCCTGGTGTCCCCATGCCACACACCGTTCTCTCGCCTGCTAAGCCACTGCATGTCAAGTGAGTGGGAGCAGCGGGTGGGCAACTGAGGGCATGGCGGGGTGGGATTTCCCACACGAGCTGCCATGGGGAAGCCAGCGTTGTTCCCATGTGGGGCTGGAGCTGGGGGGACTCTGAGCCTGTTGCTGAGCTCCCTGCAGCAGTGGCAGGATCTGCACGGGGAGCACACGAGCACCCTTCTACGACTCTTCCCAGGTGGCCATAGGTTCAACTGCAGGAATTTTAGCTCTTCCAGATGTTTGCCTTGGGAAGGATTTTCACAGCACCAACCAGGGCTGTCTAGCTCTTGTCACAAAGCCCTGGGGGCCTGGGCTGGTATTGAGAGTGTAAGCTCTGCAAACTGCTGCTCCCTCCCCGCGCAGGGTCTTCGTTCCCAAACACGCCGCAGGGATGCGGTTCCAGCTGAGCAGCTGCGTCACCAGCGAGCAGAGAGCCTGCACCGTGCGGGTGCTGCTGGGCTCCATCACCCTGCCCCAGTCCTTCCAGAGGAGCCTCACCTGCACAGGGAGCATCAACTGCAGCCTGGCCCTGGATTCGCCCCCCTGGGAGAAGTGGCTGCAGATCGTGGTGGAGAGTCTCGGCACTGCCAATGCCAGCGTGTCGGTGGAGATGCTGGCTTCCTTCACAGGTGGGATTCAATGTTCTGGGAAGGACCAGAGGGAGCTCTGTGTAAGCTGTGTCCCTCCTTTGGGTGCCTGGCTGTGGTGGCTTATGCTCCCCATCATGCTGGTTGCCTCCTCTTGGATGCCCTAATTTTTGCTTTGGGGACAAAATTGAAAACTCCAGTGTTCACCCCAGAGAGGCTTTTGCTAGAGCTGCCTGTTTGGAAACACCTGAAAAGTTCAGTGTTGTTTTACTAAAGGCTGGGAAGCAGCAGCTGGCTTAAATTTTGGTGGGGAAAATAGTTTTCTGTGGTACACCAGGCTAAGGCTGTGTTGATTACTAATTGGCCAAGAGCAGACTACAGGCAGGAAACCACCTCACAGAGGTTAACTTGGGGAAATGTCTGGGGTTGTAGTAAGGAGATGTTAACCATTTCCAGTGGCACCGTGTGGCTCAGGTGGTCACAAGGTCCTTGTGGCTGTGATAGGCACGTTTGCACCTATTACATGACCATAACCCCTGTTTGACTGCTGGAAGCTCACCACCTAGGTACATTTTTAAAGTTTTCTTCTGCTGGGGGTTCTGCCATGTCCACTTCGAAGCAGAGACTCATCCTTTGTGCTGGAAGACCTGGCACTGACAGCAGAGGTGTTAGAGGGTAGCACTGGGGTCTCTGGGAGCAATGGGCAGTCTGCAGCAGTGGGACTCCAGGTGTCCCATTCAGCTCCATCTGCTGCAGTGTGATGGCCTGTGCTCCACTGGGTTGGCTTGTCCCTCCTGCTCAGCTTTGCTTCCGCACAAAACAAAGAGCTGGAGGGACTTTTGTGCAGCCTGTGGCTGTGGGACAGCTGGGTGCTGAGCTCTGCTGCTGGTGAGTGAGCACTCCCTGGGCACCCTGATGGTGCTGTGTTATCCCTTCTTCTGTTCCCCCTTTCCCTGCAGCTCCAGGGTGCTTCCACCCACTGTGCCACTGTCTGGCTCCCAGCAGCATCCCAGCTTTTGGATGCTCCTCCTGCAGAGGTGGCTCCTCAGGGACAGTTCATGCAGAGTGTGAACCACCTGAACCCCCCCAGCTTGTGCTGTTCCTTGGAGCGCTGGATCTGCTGGGGCCCTGCCTGGGTGAGGTGCTAGGAGGTGCTAGAGCTGGCTGTGCTGATTCCTCTCCTTTTTCGCTCTAGTTTGCAGACCGGGAAGCACCAGTTCCTTCCTTAACTTCATCAGCCTAAACCAGAGCCAGGCTGGTGCCAGAGCAGGAGCAGCAGGCAGCTCTGCTCCAGCTGCAGGAGGGGCTCCACACAACGTGTCTGGCCAGCGGAGCTCCTGCCTGCAGAGCCAGCCCGTCGTGAGGGAGGACCTGGACGTGGTGTCCGTGCGCTACCGGCTCTTGAACGGCCCCAGCGTGCCCGTGAGCTCCCTCTCCCCCAGCCTCCTCCTGCTCAACCTGAACACAGGCATGGACAGTGGGGGATCCCTCGTGGTCAATCTGCTGCTCAACAAGGTGCGCAGGATGGACGGGGTCGTGTCCCCTTGGCAGGGCTCCTCCCTGCTCCTGTGTACTCCAGAGGTTGTAGGTACCAGTGGGACTATTTCTCTTTTTGTTGTTACAAAATACTCTGAGCCTTTTTTAGCTGCTTCCAGCGTGTCCCACCTGCCAGCTCCAATTCAAATGCCACAGCCTGCGGCATGTGGCGGCAGTGACGCAGAGGAGACAAAATGGAAAGCAGCTGCAATGCCATCTTCTCCATGGGAGCCTGGCACCTTGCCACCAGGAGAGGAGGCTGAGCAGGGGAGCCCAGGGATGTTCCTGTCCAAGTCACTGATGCCCAGGCTCCTTCACTGCCACCACCACCAAAATCAGCCCCCTGAAATTCCATGAAACATCTTGAGGGCTGGACCAGGGCTCAGCCTTGATGTCCTGCAGACTCTGACTTGCATCTCCACCGTGCTGGTGCTGAAATGATGTTTGGGTATCCCAGCTTTGGGGCAGTTCCCCTGGCAGGGTCCCCCACGAGGGTCTCTTGCCTCTCAGCCATGACACAACACAGTGGTAGCACAAGGTCCAGTGGAACAGAAACCTCAGTTGATGGGTGACTTGACCCGAAGGATTTATTGTCCCATGGGCACTGTGGGAGAGGAATGGTGCAGGGGGATGGCATCGGGGTGCCCTAACGTGAGACACTGCTCTGTTTGCACAGACATCCGTGAGCCTGGCCAATGCCACCGTGGCAGCCTGCGTGAGTGCTGCTTCACCAGTGCTGTCCCTCAACGCCACACGCAACTGCAGCACAGGTAGGAGAGGTGCTGGCACTGCCATCAGCTCAGCTGTGTCATCTCAGGGCTCTGCTTTTAGACCTGGCCAGCTGTTAACTGCCTCAGGATTTCATGGGGTGTCCCTAAGAAACTGATTTTTGCACAAACCCTCATGAGGTCTTTGTGCTGGCACATTCTCAGGGTGCTGGGGTGCACGTGGTGGTCTTGGCACCACGAGAGAGCCTCCACCAAAGGAAGGTCTGGTTACCAGCTGGGGCTCTTCCAGCCTTGTTGGCAGGGGGTTTGGGGATGGTGAAGGTACTGCTGGTGTGCAAAGCACTAAGCTGTGCTCTGGAGGACCAGCCAAGACAACAGGCTGTTCCAGGTGCCTTGTGCTGCCCAGGTATGTGCCAGGAACTGAGATGAAATTAAAAATTGAGATCTCAAGAAAAAGGCTCTTGGAGAGCAGGGGTACTCTCCATGCCCCTGGTGCCTCCTGAGCATGGGAGCAAGGAGCCACAGGAGGCAGCTGATTCCTGGGATTGCTGTGGGCCCTTCTCCTCAAGCCCTGGCACATCACAGCACCCTCTTTCCTTCCAGCTTTTTCCCAGGGCTACCCTCTGAGCGTGAGCACGTCCTCTGCAGAAGCAATGCTGATTGTCCTGTACCCACAGACAGATGACTGGTTCCTGTCCCTGCAGCTCCTCTGCCCCAAGGGACAGGGGTGAGTCTGGATGTCATCCTGCTATACCCCACTGCCCTTGGCTTGTGTGAGCAACCCTGACCCCCATCCTCCTGTCTGGGCTGTGGGCTCCTCTCACCTGGTGGCAGCTGAATGGTGGTGCAGAGGGACAGGGAGGTGGGTGGCCCTGCTCTCTTGCTCCCTTGTGAGCACCCAAGCAGCTTGTCTGGGGCTGAGCTGGCACAGCTCACACAGACTGCAGATGGCAGAGCCTGCCTAGGTGACCGTCCCCAGGTGGATTTGGAGGTGATAATTTGGGAAATAATGCTGCTGTTACCCTTCTGGGAGGTCTCTAAGGTGCAGGCAGCTATGCCTGAATTCCTGCTGGTTTCCTGTGTAAGGAGCCAGGTGCATGATGCAAAACAGCACTGGTGACGCTGGTCCTGAGGACAGTCCTGGGCACTGGGGTCTGCCATGGGGTCTGGGGAGAGCTGACACCCACCTGTCAGTTTGGCAGCCCAGGTGGTGAGGGAGCAGACTCTGCTCCTGGCTCTTGGGAGGGATGGAATAGATCCCAAAATACCGGGGAGCTTGCATGCTGGAGCATGGCCTAGCCATTGGGAGCAGGGCACAGGGCTGTCCCAAGGGCTGTGGCACCGAGAGGACATGCTGTCCTTGCAGGGAATGTACCAGTGCCGAAGCCAAAGTGACGGTGTTCGCGTACCTCACCCCCTGCTTCAACGACTGCGGGCCCTACGGGCAGTGCAGCCTCCTGCGCAGACACGGCTACCTCTATGCTGGCTGCAGCTGCAAGGCTGGTGAGTGCCTCCTCCTGGGAAGCTTTGCCATCCTCCCCCAGGGGACAGCACCATTTAAAGTGGTGGTGTTTGAGTTGGGGGAGCCTGGGGTCTGCCCTGGATGGCAGTACCTGGGGAAGCAAGGTTCTGGGAAGCACCCAGGGGAGATGGGGAATTGGGATAAGTACAGCTTGGAGTCCCCCAGGGCTTGGAGAAATGCTTCTGAGCATCCCCAGAGAGATCAGGGTGCCTGAAAATGCCTGTGTCAGAGCCCATGCCTGTCAGGGAGGTTTGTTGTGTAGGTTCCTGGTACAAGATGCGATGAGGCCGGGCTGCGGTCCCTGTGTGCCTCCTGCCAAGAGCCTCAGACTCAGAGGTGCCCCTGGAGGAGGAATATCTGTGTCAGCTCCTAATTATCTTAATGGCCTGGGAAGTCTGTGGTGTAGAGAAGATGAGCTCTGCTGTGCTTGGGTGGGTCTGTGCACCTGTTCTCAGCAGAAGGACAAGGCAAAATGTGGTTCCCTGCTGCTCTGCGCCCGAGCCAGGACCTCCCTGCTGCAGTGCTGATGATGGGTGAGGAGCGAGATGGAGAGCAGCATCCCAATTTCCCCGAAGGCTGCCAGGTTCTGGGAAGCACACAGCACCTTAAGGGAACTGGGGAATCGGGCTGAGGACAGCTTTCCGCTGAATCACTCCGAGCAAAATGCCCCATCGGCATGTTGGTGACCCAGAAATAAAGCAGGGACAGAAGGTTCCCTGGGCCCTGCCTGGCAGGGAGCCAGAACACGGGGCAGAGCTGCTGCTGTGGGTTCCAGTGACTCTGGAATGGGATGGATGCTACCGTTAACTCTGCTTCTTGACCATGGAGTGCCTGCACATACCCCGGCTGCCCTGTGGCTGACCTCCTTTTTCCAAAAGGAGGGCATAAGCATCCTAATCTTTAATTTAAATAATTTAAATAATTAAAAAAAAAGAAGAGGCAGATTTGTGCTTGTAGAGATTGCCTCAGTTCAGTCCTTGGTATCCACTCAGAGGGTGAGAGTTGTGTTTCGTGTCATGCACTGTCCTATAGGAAATTTTCACTCCCAGGCTCCTGTGCAGCCCTGGATGTCAGCATGGGCTGAGGCAGTGGATTTGTTCAGCCTGTGGAAGATGAGCTGGGGTGGGACCAACCACACTTTCTGCTGCCCATAGCGGTTACAGGGACCCTGGAGCCAGGGTGAGCAAAGGGAAAGGGCAAGAGGCCACAGACATTGGATGCAGCAAGGAAATTTCCACCTAAATTGAAGAAGACACATTTTTTCCCCCTTCAGAGCTGTTTTTTTTTTCACAGGTTCCAGGTCTCCATCCTTGGAGATCTTCAAAAGTCAGCTGGTAAAGGTCCAGAGCAGCTTGACCTGGTTTTGGGTCTGCCCTGCTATGACAGCTTCTAGGAGGGGAGCCCAGTGGCTTCCTCAGTGCTGGGAATTGTTCTCCACCTGATTCCTGGGATCTGTAGGGATCTTGTACCCAACTTCCACCACCACATGAAGCATCTGAACCTTGAGTGCTTGATGTTCCTGCAGCAAGTAGCATGTGTGTTGAGTTACTGCAGGGTTGGACAGTACCAGTCTGGATGGAGGATGGCCTCTGCTACATGGGGACAACCTGGGGAATGTCCTCAGGGCAGCCACAGGGCTGTGCTGGGGTTCCCCAGCTTCCCACAGCAGAGTGTGTGACGAGTAATGAGACCACCCTGAGGAGCAGGAGCATGAGGCTGATGGAAAAGAGGCTCAGGGACAGTCTGGGTGTGGGATTGCTCCTTCTCAGGCATCCCAGGCTCCTGCTGGTTGCTGTGGGAGGACGAGGCAGGGCCTTTGAGATTCACAGAAGCCTCTCTGTCTGCAGGCTGGGGCGGCTGGAGCTGCACAGATGACACCAAGGCTCAGACCGTGGGCACACAGAACTTGGCCACGCTCCTGCTCACCCTGAGCAACCTCATGTTCCTGCCTGCCATTGCAGTCGCTGTCTATCGCTACTACCTGGTGGAGGCCTCTGTCTACACCTACACCATGTTCTTCTCCACGGTAGGGCCTGCCTGTGTCCCCTGACACCTCCCCCTGAGCTCTGGGAATGCTGCACCAGAATGAAGTCCTTGGTGGAGCAGCCCATCCTGGAGCTCCACAAGGAGCTTCTGGGATCACTGGACAAGCACCTCCATCCAAGAATGTTAAGGGATTGGGATGGACCTTAAAAATCACCTCGTTCCGTGGACAGGGACACCTCCCACTAGACCTGGTTGCTCGAGGCCTTATCCAACCTGGCTGTGAATACTTCCAGGGCTGGGCATCAACAACCTCCCTGTTTCAGTGTCTCACCATGCTCACAGTAAAGCATTTCTCCCTGATATCTAACCTAAATTTCCCCTCTTTCAATTTGTACCCATTAGTCCATGTCCCATCACTCCAGTTCCTGAGAAGAATCCCTTTCCATCTTCCCTGCAGCCCCCTTTCAAATGCTGGAAGGTGCTATGAGTTCTCCATGCAACCTTCTCTTCTCCAGGCTGAACAGCCCCAACTTTCCCAGCCTGTCTTCATAGAGCAGGTGCTTCAGTCCCCTTATCAAGTCCATGTCCCTCCTCTGGACTCGCCCCAGCGCTATGTCCTGCCCTTTCAGAGCTGCTGGGACATGCAGGGTGCCTGCTCTCGCCTGCTTTCCATGCCACAGTGGTTTGGTGGAGCTTCCTGGAGCCACTGCAGGAGGGATCCTGTCTGTGGGCTGAGCCTTCTGCTGCCTCCCCTTCCCACAGAGCCATGTGGTGCTGCTGGGTGATGCTGACCTTTGCTTTTGTCCCGTCTGCAGTTCTACCACGCGTGTGACCAGCCGGGCGTGGCTGTGATGTGCATCATGGACTATGACACCCTGCAGTACTGCGACTTCCTGGGCTCCGTGGTGTCCATCTGGGTCACCATCCTGTGCATGGCCCGCCTGAAGAAGATCCTGAAATACGTGAGTGTCAGGTGTCCCCGCGTGGCCCAGCCAGACCACGAGTGGCCACGCTGAGCCCTCTCACCGCTGTGTTGTAATGACACAGCTGGGTGACAGAGCCCGTTTGTCACCCTGGCTTGTTTTGTCCCAGCAGTTTGGTTGGTTTGTGTGCTCGTAGGGGCTGGGCCTGAAGATTTCCCCTGAGATTTGGGGTAAAGGTTCATGGGTTCTGTGGTTTCTCCTTCTTGAAGGTGTTGTCCCTGACTCTTGCATGGATGCCGAGCTGGGTAACCAGAAGAGGTTCTCCTTGCCTCTGGCATGTCTGGCTGTACTCTCTTGACAGATGAGCTCCTGACAGTAGCGGTGGTGTCTCTTTTGCAGGTGCTTTTCATCTTGGGGACCCTGTTAATTGCCATGTCCCTGCAGCTGGACCGCAGAGGGGTGTGGAACATGATGGGTCCCTGCCTCTTCGCCCTCGTCATCATGGTTACAGCGTGGGTAAGTGAGGGCAGCCAGGCTGGACCTGCTGCCCTTTGCTCCCCATGGGGAATGGTGCTGGTAGAGCAGATCCGAGGCTCCAGCCTATCCACAGGCATGGCTTGAAACCCTGAAACACCCTGGTGGAGGGGGCAGGGCAAGGGATTCACCTCCCAGCCCTGCAGTAGCTGAGAAATCCCCTGGTTCTGGGTCTCAGACCTGGAGCTGCAGTGCTGTCCCACAACATGGGCTGTGGCTTGGCCCTGGGCAGGAGCTGTACCTTCTGTGCTGGGCTCTGGTGCCACAGCTCTTGGGGGGCTTTTGCACAGCAGAGATGGGCCCAAGCAGCAGGGGGGCTGAATTCCTAATTCCTCAGGGACAGCAAGGACCCTCTGGGAGGTTGGCAGATGCTTTGGGGTCTGTTTCCCCCCTGCCCCAGCCTCTGCTAAACCCCCGTGTGCTCTGACCCCCGCAGGTTCACCACGGAGCAAAGCGCAGGCACTGCTACCCCTCCTCGTGGAAGCGCTGGGTTTTCTACCTCCTCCCAGGGATCACCTTGGCTTTCATTGCCATCTCAGTGTACGCTTTCATGGAAACCAATGAGAACTATTACTACACCCACAGCATCTGGCACGTGCTGGTGGCTTGCAGTGTCGCTTTCCTGCTCCCTCCTCGGGACAAGCATAAGAAGCCCTGGGCCTGGTCCCAGAAGCTCACGTGTCGCTATCAGATCTGCCAGAACGACCGTGAGGAGCTCTATGCTGTGACCTGACCTGTCCTGGTCACAGGGGTGGAGGGATGGGGAAGCTGCTTTTGGCCGTGGCTGCCCCTCGTGTGTCGTCAGTCCTCTCACGTGCTCGTTCCCTGGACACGAGGGCGCAGCGTGGACAGGGTTTAAAGATGAAGATGGTTTGGGCTGGTCTTGTGGAGGCAAGTTTGAGGCCAGCTCTGCTTTTCTCCTGGGGTTGGGCAGGCTCTTCATGACTCAAGATCAAGGAATAGCTTGTCCCCCACCTCCCCATAGCCCTGGGGGAAATCGCCAACCCTTCTTCCCCCACTGCTGCATCCATGAGGCTTGGGCTTAGCCCACAGAGCTGGAGCCAAGGCTTTGGCTGCTGGGCTCTTCTCTGCACCCCGTCCTGGTAGAGGTGGGTGTGGGACAGGGACCTCCCCTGCCATCCTGCAGTCAGTGCTTGAACCCAAGAGAAGAACACGTTTCTTCTGATCTGGAGAGCAAATGCTGCCAGGTGCCCTTGGTGCTGATGGGGAGAGAGGGAACTGACCCCAACATGTGCTGGGCCCTTGGCTGCCATCTCCTTGGGGGTCTGGAGCCTCTCTCCCTCTGAAACAGGTGCTGCTGCTCTTACCTGGTCCTGATTCTGTGGGGAAAGAATGGGGCTGGGACTTGGGCCCTGGGTTCAGGATCAGACCTGGCAGGAATGTGAAAATCCCCACGTGGGGACATGCCAGAGGCAGCAGCAGCATCTCACAGATGTGAGAGCATCCACAGCATCCACAGCAGTGCAGGGTTCAGACTGAGCTTCACTTCAGCTCTGGAAGGAGCCAGGCTGATGGTGTTCAGGTATTCAGCGTTTTCCTCCTTTTGGGGGGTTCGGCACGGGCAGGGCTCTCTCTGGGGCATGTGATTCAGGGTGGTGCCTGAGCTGCTCCTCCAGCCTGCTGTGCCTCGGAGCCTGGATGTGCTGCAGGGTCCCAGCCCAGCCAGGAGCATCACCAGGGGCTCCCCAGGTGGCCAAGGTCTCCTTTGCAGCAGCTCTCACCTTAGCCTTACTCTAGGCCACGTGGAAAGCAAGGGCAGAACTTGGCAAGCAGGGAAGTTGTCTTTGCCCATCCTTCTCGTACAGATAAGGGCTCAACTACGTCGTTCCAGCTGTGTCAGCCTGGTGGTGCTGCTGGGAGCCCCTCCTCAGGTGGCTTTGGGGAGGAAAGAGCTTTTAATGAAGGATTTGCCTCCTCGGGGTTCTTTCTTTGCTTTGAGGAGCACCCAGCTCAGCTCTGCACTTTATCCCTCTGCAAAGTCCCCCTTTTTAAGCAGGCTCAAGACAAGTGAAGGACACTTGTCCACAGCCAGCAGTGTCATCCCCCCCTCACCCGTGTCCCCTGCGTTTCCTTGTGCTGCTGCCATCCAGGGCAGCATGGCAGGAAGGGGGACATGGGGCCCTCAGGGCTTCCTCAAACTTTTATCACTTTTAGGCACTTTTTTTTCCCCTGTCTCAGTTTGCACAGCGGTGCTGAGGCCACAGCACCATGGCAGGCGACCGCCGCTCCTTCACAGCCGTGCCGTCCATGCCGGGCCACCTGGGTGCCACCAGACTGGTCTGGGTGCTGCCAGTGTGACCTGGGTGGCATCAGTGTCACCTGGGTGACATCAGTGTGACCTGACTGTTGCCAGTGTGACTTGGGTGCCACTGTAACCTGGGTACTGCTGACGTGACCTGAGTGCTTCCAGTGTGACCCAGGTGCTGCTGGTGTGACTCAGGTGCCACCAGTGTGACTTGACTGCTGCCAGTGTGACCTGGGTGCCACCAGGGTGGCCCAGATGCCCCCAGTGTGACCTGGGTACTGCTAGTGTGACCCAGGTGCCACCAGTGTGACCTGATGCCACTGATGTGGCCGGGTATTGCTGGTTATCATAGAAAGCAATAATTCCTCATCTGGCCTTTCCCTTCAGGGATTTCCATGCTGGAAGCAGGAGAAGCTTTGGGGCAAGAAATCCCGCGAACGTGATTGTTTATTTTGTGTTTGATTGTTAATTTTTGCTTTACCCCCTCCCTGCTGACCTGGCCTTGGTGCTGGCAGGAGGGAGGGTTAATTATTTTGGGTAAAATCTGAGCAAATTCCTGTGTCTGGGGAGGGAAAAAAAAAAGGTTATTTTTTTTCTTTGCTGTTAATACCTGTGATTATTTTATACGGTAAATTTTAAAGCTTACGGTTTTATAATTTAATAAAGGTGACGGTATTTGCGGGCAGACGCCTGGTGGATGCAGTCAAACAAGCACAGGGCTTGAAGGGACCTCATCTCATCCACTCCCCTTGCCCAAGGCAGGGCCACCTGGAGCAGGTGACACAGGAGCGTGTCCGGGTGGCGTTTGGGATGTCCCCAGAGAGGGAGATCCTTCCCTGGGCAGCTGTTCCAGGGCTCTGCCACCCTCCGTGTGAAGTTCTTCCGCACAGGATGAGTGAATGTCCTCAGTGGGAAGGGACCCACAAGGAAAATCCACTCCAGCAACCCCATCCTGGGCATCCCTGGGCATCCCTGGGTATCCCTGGAGCTCTGGCAGCCTCGGGGCTGTGCCCATTCCTGGGGAGCCTGGGCAGTGCCAGCACCTCTGGGGGAAGAACCTTTCCCTGATCTCCAGCCTAAGCCTGGCCGGGCCCAGCTCCAGCCGTTCCCCCGAGTCCATTGAGGTGGAACTGCAGCGGTTCCGTCCCTGCCCATCCCCGCTCCGGTCTGGGCCCCGCCGGGCGGAGCCGGGACCGCGCTCCAGCGCCTTCCGTGCTTGTTGGGGATGCGGCGCGGCCCCTCCCGGCCACCGTCGTGCTCCGCCGGCGCCAGCCAATGAGCGGCGGCTGCGGCTCCGTTAGCGGCCGCGCGGGGCGGAAGCGGCGGCGGGGCCCGGAGCGGGCCGGACCGGGGGGCGCGGGGCCGGGGCGATGCCGCTGCACCGCTTCCCGCCGCGCCTCTGGGCCGCCATGCGGATGCGGGAGGGCATCTGCGCCCGGCTGCCGCAGCACTACCTGGCCTCGCTGCAGGACGACACGCCGCCCACCCCCGTGCACTGGGAACCGCACGGCCTGCGCTACCGGCGGAACCCGCGCACCGGGGAGCGCGAGCGCGTGCAGGACGTGCCGGTGCCCGTGTACTTCCCGCCCGCCGCCGACGAGGGGCTCTGGGGCGGCGAGGGATGGATCCGCGGCTTCCGCTACGCGCGGAACGACAAGGTGAGCGCCGCGGCCTTCCCCGAGCCCGGGCCGGTGGCAGCGGGGCCTCCCCCCGGGACAGCCCCTGACGGCCGCGCCGTGCCCAGCTCTCCACCAGGCTGCCCAAGACGTGGAAGCCGCAGCTGCTCAAGCGGCAGTTCTACAGCGAGATCCTGGACGCCACGCTGACCATCACCGTCACCATGCGCACGCTCGACCTCATCGACGCCGCCTTCGGCTTCGACTTCTACATCCTCAAGGTACCGCACCCGCCGGGGCTCCGGCCAGGCGCGGCTGTGCCCACGCTGCCCTCACCCATGGGCTGGCGGGCCGGGAGCCCCAGAATTCTGGTACAGAAAATCCCAAGTTGGAACAGACCCACAGGGATCATCCAGTCCAACCTCTGGCCCTGCACAGACACCAAACAACCCCACCCTGTGCCTGAGCAGTGTCCAAACACTCCTGGAGCTCTGGCAGCCTCAGGGCTGTGCCCATTCCCTGGGCAGTAACAGCACCTCTGGGGGAAGAACCTTTCTCTGATCTCCAGCCTGAGCCTGCCCTGGCCCAGCTCCAGCCGGAGCTGCCCCTCGGGAGGAGCTGCAGCCCCCGCTGAGCTCTGCCCTCAATGTCCTCTCCTCCAGCCTGAACAACTGTTACTGTTAATGTTTTAGCACAGGTCTAATGCTCCAGCCTTTAATACCCTCTTGACTGGTGCCCTTGATATTGAAACTCAGACCTGTCTCCAGAACAAATCCAACAGATCTTTCCCCTTTCACAAGAAGTGTTTTGAGAGCCTCTGCTGTGTGTGGATAAGCTGTCAGTGTGCTGGGAGACTCCTGTGTTCCCTGGCTGCTGGTCCCTTGGTGCAGCCTAACTCCAGGCTCCCTTTCTGCAGACTCCCAGAGTTGACTTGTGCTCCAAGCTCGGGATGGATTTGAAGCGGACGATGCTGCTGCGCCTGGCCCGGCGGGATCCCAAGCTGCATCCCGATGATCCAGCCAGGAGAGAGGCCATCTATGACAAGTACAAGGTGGGTTCCTGGCCTGCAGTCCCTGTCCTGGTGTTCACTGCTTGGATGGTTACCTGTCACTGGTGTTGGTGCTCTTGTGCTGAGGGACAAGAAAATATAAACATCATCTCTGCAGGCTCCTAATTTTTGTACTCATCATTTAGGGACACAAAAAGCAATATTTTTGCTGTGATTGAGGTCAGTGAGAGTCTGCAGTAGAAAACAGTAAGAATTTGTGCTACCCCTGGAGGGAGGAGCCCAGAGTGCCCATGTTCAGTTTTGTGCAGCTGGTGGTGGTTGCCAGGATGGAAACAAAACCAGCACCCAGAGTCCATGGAGTTGTGCTGAGAAACAGCCCCAGAACTGCATAAAAGAATTGCAGGAGCAGACACAGCTGTCCAGAGAGCAGGACCCTTGCTGAAAAGAAAGGAGAGAAGAGAAGGGGACCTTGGTTGTTAGAAATCAGGGAACAGGGCTCTAAGATTTGCCCATAGAAATGTTTCCAGTTGATCACATTTGTGTCCTGGGCATAGAGAGGATTTGCATCTTGGCCACCTGCAAAGACTGTGCTACCTTCTCCTTTTATTATTATTCCTAATAATATTTATTATTCCTAATGAATTAGGAATTTGTGATCCCAGAAGAGGAAGCTGAATGGGTTGGTTTGAGTTTGGAAGAAGCAATAGAAAAACAGAGGCTCCTGGAAAAACAGGTGAGTTCCTGAGGCAGTGCTCAGCACTGAGGTGTTGTGGCTGCACGTTCACCTTCGTCATGGGGTGTGTTCACCCACGTGCTCCAGTACACACTGGTGGCAGGCAACGTGAGGAGGGAAGGAAAGGAAATGAAAGGATTCTTGGGGAGCTACTGATGATTCTCATCTGCTCTCAGAACTGGGGGAGCTGCTGAATGCCCCACACAGGTTCCTGCCCTCTCTGAGGGAGGGTTACAGAGCTGAGCAGCAGCTGTGGCACAACAGGTTGCCTTGTTCAGCCCCAGAATAAAAACCCAGTCTCATCTTCCTCTGGTTTCAGCTGCCAGCAGTCCCTGGGCTCCCCACTGCACTTCCCCTTGCTGCTGCTCAGGCTCACTCTTTTCATGTGGTTTATCCTCTGCTTTGTTGCAGGATCCTGTCCCTCTCTTCAAGGTGTATGCTGAAGAGCTTGTCAGCCAGCTGAAAGAACAGCAACAGGCAGTGCAGAAGCAGTAGAAGGAGAGAAACCTTGGGAGCAAAATCCCTGCTGCAGACAAAGCACTGGGGTTCAGGGGCTCTGCTGCCTGAACCACACTGGTGGGGAAGGGGCCACATGAAAACCACACTCCTGAAGTGTCATGACAGCCTAAATTCAGTGAGGACCTGTTCCTGTGGGCTGAGGAAAGAGTTTCTATGCTGTGGCTCTGAGAGTTCTTGTCAGACTGACTCACTGTCAATCTCCTGCCTGTGCAAGCAGTTGG
Source organism: Pseudopodoces humilis (assembly GCF_049639895.1). NCBI lineage: Eukaryota > Metazoa > Chordata > Aves > Passeriformes > Paridae > Pseudopodoces > Pseudopodoces humilis. Next base: position 4,673,789 of record NC_142217.1, on the reverse strand, counting down.
CTGCTGTTGAGAGCCCCCCTGTGATAGGAAATACACATTTTGGTATTAATAGCAGTAAACTTCTCTCTGATACTTATCTTGTGAGTGTGTTGTTACCAGGGACTGTGAGACACAACTTAGATCAAACCCCAGCTTCAACCAGCCCCTAAAGTGTGACCCCAAATCCCTCAGGTGGGGCTGAGCTCCCCAGCACAGCTCACTACCCCCTGGGTTACAGCCCTGTTTCTTGTATGTTGGTAAAAATGGAGTTGAATTGGGTGTTGAGGTCTTTGCTGCTGTCTGGCAACAAGGGACTGCAAAGCACTTGCCATAATTACAGGCTGATGAACAGCACTGGGAATCCCCGGTGTTGTCTGGAAGCTTTGTGGTGGCACAGTGAGTTTCTGGGTGGATCAAAATCAGCCTCTGCCCTTTCCCCTCAGCTCTGAGGTGAGGGACAAGCACAGAGCCTGCAGGCTGAACGTTGTGTGGGTCATCTCTCTGGATCATTCTTTGCTCCTGGAAGAGACACTGCCTTACCCCTGTCTTGGGCTCCCCCCTCTCCGGCATATCAGGGCTAGTGCCCTGCCTTGGTTTGTGAGCCACAGGACTGATGAGAGAGAAACTGGGCTTGTAGAACAGGATGTGGCTCAGCCCCTCTGCACTGGAATGGAGAAGGACCATGGGGGAGTGGAGATTGCCAGTGCCCTGAAGGTTTGGGGAGAAGTGGTGCAGAAGCAGACACTGGGTGAGCACAGAGCCTCGGCAGGGCCGTGCTGGGGGCTGGGTGAGAGAGGTGGTAGAGTTGAGTGGGATCTAAACAGCAGCATTTCATGAAAACCAGACTTCTCTGCTGCTCTTTAGGACAGAGAAGGGTCTGGATTTCTCGTGAGGGGTATTTGAGCCTGCAGAGGAGCCTGGCACAGGCTGGTGGGGCTGGCTGACAGGGCTGTGCTGTTCTTGCAGGGGCACAGGGGGAACAGGCTGGGTGGCAGAAGCTGGGATGTTTCCAGCCTGCCTGTGTGTTCCATCCCCAGCAAGTCCAGGTTCTCAAGAGCAAACTGGCACAGAAGGTCATATTTGCCTAATTAATGATCGTGCAGCTAGGCCAGCACAATGACATTTGGTTATCTTCTCTCTCTGCTGCAACTGAGCTGAGTGGGAAGCTGCTGCCCAGCTCCTCGGGGACCCTGACACTCTGCCCTCGTTAGAGATAATTAGCTGGGACAAGCTCCTTGTTTGACAGCTCTGCTCATCATTAGGGCCAGCGCAGCTCATGCATTTTAATGCAGCTCCCAGCAAAGCTTCAGCCCCTGGCTCTGTCCTGGCCCCCCTGCACAGCTCTGGAACGTGCCCGGCCTCCCGAGCCCGGCCGGCGCCTGCCTGGATCCTGCCCAGCCCTGCAGGGGTCCCCGGGTGCCTCAGAGCTCCTCGGGAGCTGCTGGAAGTGGCTGAGGGGACAATGAGCAGCTGCTGCTCTGTCCCAGGGCCAGGGGGTTTTGGTTCTGTGGAGCTGAGGCTCTGCTTGGGTGTCCTCCCACGGCTGGAACCGCCCAGCCTGGACCCTGACTGCTCTCCATAGCTGCTCACTGGGCATCTGCAGGATCTGGGAGGGCTTGGTGGGTGACAAGGGGCAGCAGGAGCTTTTGGGGGAGAGCTCCTGTCCTGCTGGGGGTCAGGGTTCTAAGAGGGGCACTGCATGAGCACAGCTGAAACTGCAGGAGGTTCTCTGGGGAAATCTATTGGGATGTGGTGAATTCTGACTTTCTGTCATCCTGCCTCTGCAGATGACCCTTCCTCTTGCTCCTTTCCTTACAGCCCTGTTGGATGTGGCCCAGAGATGTACTCTCATGGATTACTCTGCTGCCTTGAGGGAAGCTGCAAACTGTGGACTGAGGTGCTGCAGCCTCAGGGGAAGCAGAGTTGGGGCACACAGGGCTGCTGGGCACAGCAGCAAATGTCTCTAGGTGGGGAAGGAGCCCCTGTGCAGCATTTGGGGTACTTTGGGCTACAAACCCCCCAGCCAGGTTACCTTGAGGAGGTGGAGGAACAGCCCAGGGCCTAGTGTTAGACCTGTCCTGCTTTTACAGCACTGGCTGCAGCTGGAGAGTTTGGTGAAGCTTGAGGGATAGTTTTTCCCTGTTTAGTTGGGCTCTGTCTGGAACATAATGGTTCCTTTGCTGCCCTGCCAGGGGGATCAGAGGAACTGGTACTTTGCTGTGACAATGTGTTCCCAGAAAGCCACAGATGCCACAAACCCAGGGGTGCAAGTAGGGTGCTGTCAGCTTGAAGATGCAAATCCCGCCCTGGCCAGGGGAAGAGCCTGGCTGCCAAGCACAGCTCAGACCCCAGCACTGCCTCAGGCTTCTCAAAGGTCCCCAGCCTCCTGCAGCTGGCCCAGAGCCAGGCACAGGCACGTGGAGTGTCCAGAGGATCCAACACCAGGCTGGCAGCTGGCAAGGATGTGACAGCCCCCAACACACTGCCAGAGAGCCCTGCCCAGGGTCACCTTGGATCTGGCAGCGTTAGACCAGGCTGGGATTGCAGTGCTTGGAAAGGGGAATGGTGAAAAATCATCAAGACAGCAGTGAAAGGATGATGAATGAGAGGCTGGGAGAGGCAGGTGTGCTGTATCAGCCACCAGCACTGGGAACTGAGATGGTCAATCCAGGACTGAGGGATTCCTGTTTAATTCATTCCTCAGGTACCACAAACATGCCACTCTCTTTAATAGTCCCAGCAAGCCACAAATAATGAAACTGCCCCTTGGAACATGAAATTTGGGCCTATGTTCCAGTTGTGGAGGAACAACTGGTAGGGAATCATCCCCAAACCCAACACTGCAAGTAATAAAGCAGAGAAAAAAGGTTAATTGGGGAAAGCATCCAAGCAGGAAAGGCCTTGGGTGGGGTGGCTGGACTAATCCTGCTCTTTGGGACTTGGTTCTGAATTCTGGTGTTTGCTGGTGTCTTGGAGCAGTGTTTGAATTTTGCCTGTCTCACTTGTTATTCCCAGCAAGTCACAGTCACTGATCCAAAAACCAGCTTGAGATTAGGGCTCTGCTCCCCAACAAACATTTTCTTACCTGTTTACCTTCATTAAACAGATTTTTCTTGTAAATTCCCAGCAAGCCCTTTGTATTCAAACAAAAGGGATATTTGGGGAGCAATAGCAAAAGCAACATATCCTTTCCTGCTGGTCTCATAGGTAAACCTGCCCTTCCCTCCTGGCTTGGGGGCTCTTGGTTTGGAATCTGTTGTTGTGGCTTTCAGGAGTGCTGTGAATCAGCCCAAGCTTGGTGTCAGCACAGACCAAAATGTAGCCTGAAAGTCCCATTTATCCCCATCCCAGCCCACCATCCCCCATCCTGTGGCATTAACCAAGGAGACATGAGATTTAGAAACTCACTTGGACAATTCTGGCAAACTTTTCAAGGATCACTGCAGTGTTTGTTTGCAGATCCACAGAACTCAATTCCTTCCAGACAGCTGGTCTGGGATGCTCAGGCTGTTGTATGTGCTGTGCTCACCCCCACAGCTTTGCTCTCTCCCTGGAATTTGCTCTGGGGATGAGCAAATGGCAGCAAATACCCTGGTGGCTCTGCCCATGAGTGACAAATCATTCTGGATTTTGGGAATCAAGATGGAGCCAAGCTCAATGCAGGGGGAAGGACAGGAGACCATGGGTGGTGATGGGGAAAACACTGTTTGGACTTGAGAAAAAACTTCCACAGGAGGGTGGTGCAGTCCTGGGACAGGGTCTGGAGAGGGGAGGTTTTCAGAAGGTCGGGGTGAGGCCCTGAGTGACCCACTGGAGCCTTGCAGCCAGCCCTGCTCAGAGCAGGAGCCTGGGCTGAGACCTCCAGAGGTCCTCCCAAGCTCGCTGTTCTGTGCTGCAGCTTCTGTGCTGCAGTTCCTCCCTGCAAAGCAGCCAGAGAGGAGGGGGTGAGCCGTGGTCTGAGGAAGAGCAGCTCCCAGGTGCTGGCTGGAGGGGAAGGGCAGGAGGGGAGGGAGTCCAGCAGGTCTGTTCCCTCCCTCTCCTGTGGCTGTAAGGACAGCCACCCTCTGGCCTGAGCTCCTCCTGCAGCCACGTGCTGTTCCCTCTCTTCTCCCACCCACCCAAGGAGCTGTCTCCTACACCAAACCATCACCTCCAGGGTAGGTGTCTGCAGGCAGAGGTGGCAGGATGGAGTCATTGGCCACGTGCTGGATCACCCAGAGCCCAGTGAAGTGGAGCAGCAAACACCCTGGCTCTGTGTGAGCATCCCTGGGGCTGTCAGCCTCGGGTGCTGGCTGGCTGTGGGTGGCAGAAGGCCCTGGTGGCTCTCCATGAGTGACCGCTGGCTTTTCCAGCCCTGCTGGTTCCTGACACTCTGCTGGTCCTGGCCAGCTGCCCCAGCCCTGGAGGGGATGAGGTGGGACATGGCATGGCAGAGCTGGTGGCCTGATGGTGGCAGGGCCCTGGGGGGACTGTGGGGTGAGACCAGTCTGCAGCCAGGCAGGGGCTGATTGAGCTTGAGTGAGAGGTGGAGAGGGACACGGGGACTTAGTTGTTACAGTAAAGATTTGTAAGAAAGAAAAAAAAAAAATAAAAACCCTAATGAAATCTACATATGCAAATGAGTTGCCAAAAGCTCCCTGCCGTGTTCCTGCAGCTGTGGGCTGAGCTGGACTGTGGACACTGGACGTGGGGAGATGGACACACAGAACAGGGGCAGGCAGGTGGAGTTCCTGCATTCCCCTCTCCTGCCACACGCTGTGGGCTCAGGTTGGGCTCCTTGGCTGCAGGAGGAAGAGCTGAGAGGAGTGGCCTTGCCAGCTCCAGACTGGCCACAGAGGCCTTTGCCTGGCTGGACTCTGCTGCTCTGTGCATCCATTGCACACATTTTCCAGGCAGCCATTGCCATGGTAACGTGGAAATGGTGCTGGTTCAGGCCAGCCAGAGCACTCAAACACAGAAAATGGCATTTCTGAGATGGGAGCAGGGCTCTGCTCACAGGGCCTCTGGGTACCCAGGGATGTGGCTGCTCTGACAAGATCCTTGTGCCCTGGTGCCCCCAGGGATGTGTTCCCCAAGCAGAGGAGAAATGAGGTGGAGGGAGCAAACAGCATGGAACATGCTAGGGGGAAGGGGATTTCTCTGACAGTGCTCCAGGCATGGATGGGGCCAGGATTTTTGTGTTTGAGCCTGGTATTTATTCCCATGGAGACTACTCACACATTCCAAGGCATTTCAATTTCCTTGAAAGCCCTTTAAATTCCTTAACAGACACCTTCTGAATGTGCTGTGAGACTCAGATGGACTTTCCCAGATGAGTCTCACCTGCCCAGCTGGATGTGAGGTGACTCTGCTCCCACAGCCCATAACTGTGCTCATTCTATTCCTTAGGATGCTGTCTCTTGACTTTTGAGGCTGGTCAAGGACCTGAGCTTGGCTAAATCCTTCCCCCTAAAAGTCATGTATGGAATTAGAAGGTTTCAAGGGGTGGAAAGTCTTTACTCTTAATTTTAAGCTGCCTTGCTCCAGCTCTGGGAATGGAGCCTTGTCATGCTCTGCTCCCAGTGCAGGACTTTGCCACACATGAGATTTTCTCCTGTTTATCCTCGCACACTTTATCCTCTTGGTCTACTGAGTTTCAAGTCTTGCCGCAAAGCTTTTCCTCTAGAAGTCATTAGCTGTGGCTTTTTCTTTTCACAGCAGTTCTCTACTACTGTTTTCAAGTGTGGAACCTGTGTTCCAGCACCAAAACTGGAGGGAAATCTCCTTGGATGCAGGCACTAGGCTAGTGGATTTCCACTTGGCCAGGTGGTCCTGGGATGTGCAGAGCTGAAAGTACAAATCCCTCATGCCCAGACCCACTTGTCCTGCTGAGCTCCCTTCTTTTAATTCTGTGTCACCTTTTATTGTTTGGGGGTTTTTCCCTGTCTTCTGCATGATATGCTGAAGAACAAGGTGAATTAAGACCTTTGTAGGGCTCTGGGAAAGATACTTTGTTGGAGGAGCTTGTGGAGCCACTCTCTGCAGTGGGGAGCAAGGCAGTGGCTCCTCTGTGGCAGGAGAGGGTGGAAGACCCTGGCAAGGGAGGTGGCAGTGGGTGTGTGTGGCTGAAGCCGTGATGGCGTGTGGCTAAAAGTGCTGGCTCAGAGCCGGGAGTTTCCATGGGAACCGCTGGAGGATGCTCGGAGGGCAGCGCGGGCTCCGCGCAGGTGGGAGCTCCCCTGGCTGGGGCCCTGCAGGTACCCGGGAGGTACCAACTCATCCTCAGAGCCAAGGGAGCGATCCCCCCTGAGCCAAACCCCAGAGCACTTCACAGAGACGCTGCCTTTGACAGACAGAGAAAGCACGAGCAGCAGAACAGCCCCAGGCAGGAGCAGAGCAGGAGCCAGATCAGTCCCTGAGCTGTGCCGAGAGTCCCATCCCCGAGTCCCAAACCTGCCCCCCGTGCCCAGCAGAGCCCGGAGCAGCCAGCTCCCGGCCCAGGGCACAGCTGGGGCTGGGACACCGTCCTTAGTGTGGCTGCATGATGTGCCCTCACTGCACTGGGGGATGCAGTGTCCATCGGGGCTGCATCAGGGCTGGAATGTTTGAGCTGAGCCTTCCCAGCCACCCTGAACCGGCTGCTGCTGAGCGTGGATGGGGAGAGCCCACCCTTGGTGCCTCCCTTTGCTTGCCCTGGCCCCAGGTGGGCTCTTTGCCCAGCACTGGGAGCAGCAGTGTCTGCAGCAGCTGCTCCAGGCACCAGCCAGCCCCTTCTCCTCCCCTTCTCTGGAAGCCTTTGGTGACCACATTGTCACCAGCCCTTTGCACACCCATGGGAGCTTTATTGTGGGCATCATTCATTGCTGCTGCTCCCAGGGGACAGCCTTCCCTTTACAATCACCCTAGTCTCAGGTGGAGGGTATTTACTCTGGTGGCCACAAATCCCATTTCCAGGAGTGTTTCTGCCAACACACTCGTACTGCTGTTGGGGTCAGTGACTTGCCCTTTCCAGGCCCTCCCTGCGAAATGTGAAAAGAAAATTTATTATCACATCTGCCAGGCTCCAGACAATTCTTTCTGGCAGTGGGTAGGTAGGATCTGTCTGGGGATCAGCTGGTTCACCCCCAGCTCCTTCAGGAGCCCTGGACACACCTGCTGCTCCATGGCTCCTTTCTTCTCTCTTCTCAGCTGGGTTTGTGTTGACATCTGTGGTCACCTTTGTCTCGTCTCTGCTCCCCGGGGTGGGAACCCCCCAGTTCTCCCAACACAATAATGAGCTTGGGCAGTCTCCTAGTGCTCATCCTGCAGCTGCCCTGAAGGACTCTCTGGATTGCTTTGAAAAGGAAATGGGAAGATGACCTTGGCTTCCTTTTCCTCAAACCCAGCCGTTCATCTCATGCCTTGCTGTCCCTTTTTTCCAGATCTCTTCAGCCTTTAGATTCTCCCTAAGACCCCTTTTCCCCCCATTTTCCTGGAACTGCTGTTTGGTGCCAGTAATGACCCAAAGGAACAGAAGCACATTGAAGGTCCAGTGTTCCAGCAGGGCTGGGCTGGGCTGTTTGCTGCTCTCTTGCTGCCACATCCATCCCTGGACCACGAGGATGGAGCCAGGACCACATTCCCATCTGCAGGACCTACTCAGCCATGAACGTGTCCACATCACAGGACTGATGTCCATCCCTGAGCTCTGTCCATCATCGTTAACACCCTCCAGACAAGTGGGAGCCTCTGGGCCTCACAGACCTGGCTTGGAGCAGCTCAGCAGGAAGGTAGGAAGCATCCTGGGCTCCAGGGATGAGCATGGCCAGAGGTACCAGTTCCCCATTCCAGCCGGCACCACAAAGCCCAGAAAAGGGATGGCTGATCCAGGCAGTGGCAGTTCCCTGGTAGAAAACCCCAGTGCTGTGAACAGGAATCACAAATGGCAGCAGTGGGGAAGGAGGGAAGAGGTCACGGAGCATGGTTTGGCCCCATCCTGGCTCCTGGGATGAACCAGTGTGGAATCCCCATGGGAAACAGAAGAAATGGCTGGTAGGGCATCATGTGTCTGCACTCAGAACCACTCCTGGAGGACGAGGATGACGAGGGTTGACGGCAATGAGCCGTGATGGCGCGGGAAAGCTTTGGCATTGTGCAGCGGGAGCGATGGGAAAGGCTGGCCAAGGGAGGCACCGCTTTCTGCAACAGCCTTCAAAGAGTTTCCTTAAGTGTTGCTGCTCTTCAGGGCTTCCTCCTCCAAGAAAAAAAAAAAAAGTAGGGAAAAAAGGAGATGAGGAAGAGCAATCTCTGGGTGCGGGATGAAAGCGGCCTGTCTTGACTATTTACCCAGCAATTATAAGTAAATCGGTGGTGCCTAACGGGGCCGGTTGCCATAGTGACGATGGGATGGAAGGACCAGCATTTGGTCCTGGCTGCAGCCAATCAGGCTGGGAAGCCCAAGCTGCAATATAAAGTAAAGATTCCCATCTTCCAGCCACGCACTTGCCAAGAAAGGGAAATAGGTTCAAGAGTCTGGGGAAAAAAAGTGCTGCGGCCGGCAGCGAGCAGGGCGGCTGCTCCCGTCATGGCGGACTGCGAATGCCCGGGCAGGTGAGAATCCCAACTCTCCCCATCTCCCGCTTATTGTTCTCCGCGCCGCGGTCCCTCCGCCGCCCCACCCCACCCACGCCACCGCCCCGACCCCCGAGCCCCGGCACCCACAATGAAACCCCCCTTCGGGTGGGAGACAAAGAGAGGCGGGTGGAGAAATGCTCCACCATTCTCCCCAAATTGCCATCGTAGGCCTTTCAAATCAAATTTCGCAAAGCAGCTTCATCAAAGGCCCCCGGCTGAGAGGCACGAGCCCCATATTCCTGCCCCCCCGGCAGGTCTGGGGTGGTGCGGTGATCCCATACAAAGTCGGCACCGCTCCAGAAGTGTCTTTGCAAAAAAAAAAAAAAAAAATGAAAGAAAGAAAAAAGAGGGGAAAAAAAAAAGGGAGGGGGATATGGAGATAAAAACGCAAGCGAGAAAGAACGGCGCCTAAATTGCTCATCGTCTCCCCATCTCATTACTGGCGACTTCTGAGGACGGATATTTCCAAAGGCTGCAATGAAAGACTCGTGAATGGAGCCCCCCCGGATGAGATCAAAGCCCAAGGCTGGGACGCCAGGGTGTGCCGGAGGAGGGGGTGAGGGCCAGCAGCGCCGCAGGATGCTGGGGGGAGCCTTCCTCCCCTGCTGCCGCTGCCCTCCATGTTTCCCAGTGTCGCTGCCGCCGCTGCCTGACCCATCTTGCAATGGAGACCAGGGACAGTGGCCAGATCCCAACGGCTGGAACCGAGACGAGCAAACTCCGTTGGCTCACAGTTCGGCAACTCTCCCAAAATTCATGGTTAATAAAGGAGCTTATTCTGTCCGGGACCTCTCCAGACACCTCGAATTGCAGATGAGCGAGTGGCTTCCCCACCGCTGGAGCCCTCTCCTTGGGTCTCTTCTCTCCTCACACCGCGGCATCGCCAGCCTGGTGAGCCACCAGCAGAAGGGCCGAGGACAAAGGCAGGAGGACAGAAGTTGTGCCACTTTCCCTTCCCGCCACCTCCCTTCAAACACGAGCTGCTTTCTTCTGCTCAGCGATAAATTTGGCTCCGGGCGGCGTTCCCACCACCGGCACCACCGGCAGCCGGGCGCCCCATCAGCGGCACGGAGAGCAAACTCACAGATGGTAAAATAAGAGAGTCGTGTAGGGTTCAAAGAGACCTTCTATGTCAATTGTTATATTATTAGGTAAACTCCAAGAAGAAAATCTTTTAATCCACTGTGGCTAATCCAGTCCACTTTTGTTGGCCAGGACATATTCAGCATCAACAAAAGGCTCTGGCCGACGGACACTGGCATACATAATGTATTGATAACTGCGGGAGCCGGCTCGGCGGCAGAAAGAGCCACTGCTCAGGCCGGCAGCGGGGGCCAGCAGGAGGATTTGCCTGACTTTTATCAGTTTTATTTTCATTTCAAAGAACGCAGCTGATATTTGTACTGCGCTGCTTACCAGGGGAGCACAAAGAGGGCAGGGATGTTCCCAGCTCCAGCCAGCCCTGAAACCTCACCGGGATCCTGCCAGGACCTCAGTGGGACTCTCACCCCTCACTGCCTCCCCAGGACAGTGGTGGCACAGAGGGCTGCAAGGCCAGGTTGGTTCCGGGCCTGGTTTTGGGGTGGTGGTTCCCATGGGGAGTTGGCAGCCATGGGGTGGCTCCCCTTAAATTAGCCATGCCCTGGGATTTACCGTGGGATGGTGCTGCCACTCTGGGATGGGGGAGTCACCTTCCTCTAAGGACATGGGATACAACTGATGTGGGAATAGAAGTGTCCACACTGTGAAGAGCCGGCACTGCTGCGGAGGAGAAGTGGAGATCGCTCTGGACTCACCTTGTCTCCCAACACGGCACAGCAGAGAGCAGAGCCGAGGAACCTGGAAAGGAAATAGAACCAGCAGCAGCGAAGGGCAGGTGGGACATGAGTGGGGACCACGTGGCCACAGCCCGGCTGATGCGGGTGTTCGGGCAGGAGGAGGTGGGAGCCGGTGGGAAGGAGCTGAGAGGGGTTGAGGTGGCAGCTGTGGATGCTGAAGGTGAGCAGGGCACACCGGCCACCCGCCCCCTCCAGGCACTGGGTATGGCCTGTCCTGAGCAATGGGCTCCCCTGGGGCAGTTCTGGGTGAGGGTCCACACCTGGTCCACAGCAGGGCATGGATGGCCAGGCTGGGTCCCAAGTGATTGCAAACTGCTGTGAACTACATGGCTGGACAGGCACTGGTGGCCAGGGGATGAGGATGGGGCTGAGCCAGCAGGGAACTCTGCCTGGTGAGGAACTGGGTTGTCCTGTGGATGTGACCTCCCTCAGGAGCCCACGGCCCTCCCAGGATGCCATTGAGTCCAAAATGTCCTTATTCCTGCTGCGGGTAGCTCAGTGCCCTCCGAGGCCAGTGGCTCATGTGCAGCCATGAGGATCTTCAGTGAGGACATGGAGAGGAAACAGCAGTGGAGAAACCAAAAGGACTCACTTCAAAGAGCCCAGAGGGCTTGCCCAGGGTTTTGTCCTCATGACAAAGGACAGCAGAGGAGTCCCTCTCCTGAGACTGGGGGGCTCACTGCACCCCCAGGTGCTCTCTGAGGTGGGCACAGGCATTCATCCATTGGGATAGTGCTTACAAGGCACTGACAGGCACAAGTGACCCAAGGAGGAAAGATCCTCACGTGGATTTGTTTGTTACTGCAAGCCCCAGGTCAAGCTGTTCTGCTCTTGCTGCACTCACAGATACTGGGAATCCTCCAGAGCTACAGTCCCTGTCCAGTGGGGTTAAAATGGCCAATGCCAGTATGTTCTGCAGGGAATAGATGCACACAAACTGTGATTAAGCTGTGAGTCACCAGCCCTGGACAGTCCATCCCAAGATCCACCAAGGGATCCAAGGGACAGGAGTCAGGAATGTAGATGCCACCCTGAAGCTCTTTGGAAGACTGAAGCACAGCAGGGGCTCACTGAGCCTCACTGCCCAACCCAGACAGTGGCTCTGATCATCACCAAGGCATGCCCAAAACTCCCAGCTGCTCCACATGGTCCATCCAGGTCTGCCCAGCATAGAAGCTGCCAGGCCACACTGACACATGAGAAGCACAAACCACCTGGGAGACAGAGGATGAGAATTCAGCCTGAATTATCCGTTTCCATCAGGCAGAATTTTCATGGCAGGGGTCTCTGAGCAGCTATTGAATGCAAGACTAAGATAAATAGGCTGAGCTAAAGATGTTCAGCTTTGGAGACCTGAAAACCTCTGTTGGGAAGAGGGAGACATGGACCTCCTGGGCAGACACCTCTGCTCCATGTCCCACTGCAGGCCAAAGCTCAGGTGGGCTGGGATGACTTCTGGCATTGACTGGTGTCTCGTGGGATATTGCCCACAAGGTGGTCACCCAAGACCATGGGCACGCACCTCACAGCCCTGGGAGAGCCACAGAAGCGAGGGAAGAGGAACCAAAGTCCACATCAAGCTCCTCTGTGACGCGTGTTCTCCATGACATGGCCTTGGCATGCTGGGGAAGATGCTGCCAATAGGAAGAGTCAAAGTCCAAGGTCTGGACATTATTTGGAGTTGTACATCTGCTTCCAGATGTGTTTTCTTCTGCTTTGAGCTGCTGTAACTGTAAGGAATCAGGATGAAATACAATACAAGGTTGGATTTGCTCACATTTGCCATCCATGGGTTCTCTGGAGGCTGGTCACTGTGCCAGCCAGCATGTGTCCATGGAAGGAGTTCTGACAGGAGGGGCAGTGGTAAGAGAGTGCCCAGCAGGACAATCAAAGTGGGAATCCATTCTCTGGGAGAGCACCAGGAGAGCCCTGAGGTGAGATGGCCAAGGCTGCGGAGTCTGGCTGCTGTCAGCTCCACTGTGGGCAAGAGGAGCTGCACAGGCTGAGGGACACAGCACGAGCACGAGGGGTGGGAGATGGCTGGACATGAGACACTTGGACATGACATGGTTGGACACCAGATGGTGTCTCCAGCCCTGCAGAGCAAGAGTGGCAGGAGCCTCCATGTCCTGATGGGGACAGGGGACAAAGGGCTAGGAAGCAGCTTCTATGAAAGACAGCCCAAGGCTTGGCTTCTGGAGAAGATGGGGCACTCAAAGCTGCCTGGCCTGACACATCTCCAAGGAGCGGTTCTCATAATCTCTTCCCCAGGGAAGTGGGATGCCATGGGATGCTCATCATCACAATTCCATGACTCCCCCTGCTCTCAGACATTCTGTCCTGGAGAGGACTTGGCTCTGATGTGGCTCACCTGCCTGGCACAGGAAGGGGAGATTTTAGGAGAGAGGCAGCAAGGCCAAGTGGTGAGCATGGGTGACAGGCCTAGAAGTGCTGGCAGAAGGAGAAGGGAATCCCATGGCTGACATCCAGTGCTGGTTTGCCTTCGCTGTGGAGCAAGTCTTGGATCCCTCCAAATACAGAGACATCCCAATTCTCTGATATTTATCCCACAGTAAATTATTTTGTGAGTAATTTTTCCAGTTTCCTGTCAGGAAAAGACCAACACTTCCCATATCTGTTCACCTCATGCTGGAAAGGCTTGAGACGAGTCAATGCCAAGATGACCTCCTGGGCTGGGCTTGTGCCAGGGCAGATAAAGCAGCAGAAGAGTTTGGAGATTCTCCCCTAAGTGTGTGGATAAATGGCACCCCCAGCTCATCAGCCAGGACTGTTCCCTGCAGGAGGAAGCAGGTCAGCCCCAGGCACTACTGGGCTGTGTCCAGCATTTTGGCTGGTCAGGACCTCAGCTGGTGTCCATCAGTGCTGAGCTTTTCCTGGCACTGTCCCACTCACAGGAACCCTCCAGAGAAACCTCCGGTGACCCTCAGGCAGGTCACTGGGGGTGGAGCTCCTGCCTGTGCTGAGCCCTGGCCACCTTCACTGGGTGCTGGGGACACACCAGTGTGGGGGTCCTGTCCCCCAGCTCAGCCAGGAGGGGTGGCCCTTGCTGCGGATGGTTGCTCCGAGGAAGGGCCACCTCAGAGGGAAGATGGCCAGGGAGGGCAACCCCACCTGCAGCTGGGGATTTTGAAGGTGCTGCTGGGAAGCAGGAGGCTGGAAAGGGGGGATGGAGGCTGGAGTCTCCATGTGGATAGACAGAGATCCCAGAGGGTCTGTGGCTATCCTACCAGAGAGCTGAAAGAGCAGAGGTCCCCACAAGTGTCCTGCCAGGACTGGGGCCCCCCAGCTGGGGCTGGCCAGTCCCCCTGGCCTGGAATACACCTGGTCCTGCAGCACACACAGCGTGTTGTGCCACAGAAGGGCCCAGCGAGGGTCTGGCTGTGACCTCCTGCCAGCACAGCTGTCCTGCCTGACACGGGCAGCCACCAGGAGCCCGCTGCTGGCAATTAGCTGCCAGTGGCAATTAGATTCTGGCTGCTGGGCTGCCTGGGCACCCGGAGCCAGCACTCCCCAGGGTGTGGCATCACTCACAGGAGCATTTGTAGCAACTGATGCCCTGCCTGAGGAGCTCAGGGCTGAGAAAACCATTCTGCAGGAAAATTGAGGGGCAGAAATGCTGCGGGGCTTCCCTCAGCAGTGCCCGATGGTCACTGGGTCACAGGGACCCTTTGCCCAGGGCTGGCTGGGGTTTGGACCTCAGCAAAGCAGCCACAACCTCAGCTGCTGTTGTCACTTGATGGGCTCAGAGCTCTCCTGCTGAAGGGCAACAGTGAGTTGGGACCTAAACTGTACCTGTCAGATACAGTGCAGAGGTAAAATTATTTCTAGAGTTTGCCCTGGATGCATGAGTGTTTCTGAGATGTCCTCACAAGCCTCTCTACACCCAGCAAAGCCGACCATAAATCCGTGGGCCACTAGGTGGACTCACAACAAACCAAAATTGCGGGACAGAGAGCTCCCTGACCATCTGCCTCATCCCTGGGGAGAGCCTCCTCAAAGCAGAGGCACCGTCAGCAGGAGTCGTCCCAGGAGAAAACAGAGAAGCAACAACGTGTGTCCAGCTGGCCACTGCCTGGTCACCTGAGATGGAAAATTAGCCAAAACGTAGTCACAAAAATTTTGGCAGCTCCCTGGGAGAGCTGACCCTCCAGGAGGAGTGAGGCAGGAGTGTGGGGAGCAGCTCTCTGAGCTGCCCTGCTGCTGGAGATCGTATCCAAAGGGTCACACTGGAAATCTTGGGCTGCAGGACACACAGAGGCACCACCGAGCACTCAGGTGGCTCTTGCCAGCTGAGCTGGTGATCACAGCTAAGCCAGAAGATCTTTCCCAGGATTACAAAACAGGTCTGTGAGGGCAGAGCAGTCACTATTTCTGCACTGACCAGCCTTCCCCCACCTTCCAGCAGCCCAGATCAGTCACTGATGGCTGCATAAAGGAAATCCAGGAAAGTGGTTCTTTCCTGTCAGAATCAAGCAGGTTGAATTATCACAGGCTGCTCTGGGATAACCCTGCTGCAGGAGCCAGCTGTTTCCATGCAGCTGTTCCTCGTGTTCTCATCCCATCCCACCATGGGGACACTGGAGCAGAGGGTGAGCAATGGCCTGGGCAGGTGGGTGGGCCCTGCCTCTGCAGTGGGGCTTGGGAACCAGGGACAGGGCTGTCCCCTGGCACTGCTGCTCCCTTCTGCCTCAGCTCTGTAACCCTCTGGGACCATTTCAGCAGGGACAACCACTCCAGGGGCCCTGTGCTCAAGACATCTCCCTCTCACAGAGAGGCAAGATGTGAAGTGTGTCCTT
This sequence comes from Pseudopodoces humilis, assembly GCF_049639895.1. Taxonomy (NCBI): domain Eukaryota; kingdom Metazoa; phylum Chordata; class Aves; order Passeriformes; family Paridae; genus Pseudopodoces; species Pseudopodoces humilis. The sequence continues at coordinate 4,658,563 of NC_142217.1, read as the reverse complement.
CAGGACCGTGGGAACAGGTTCCACTCCTGTGAGTGGGGAGCACAGGGTGTCCCTGCCTGGCCCAGCTCCCCTGGAAACATCTCCTGCGTAGGTGGCCCCAGCAGGGACGAGCTGACATCTCTTCTCTCTGCAGAGCGGCACTTCTGGGATGCATGTGGACGGCATCCCACCCCTGGCACCCCGAGAGGAGCAGCGAGCCTGGTGTTCTGGAGCATGGAGAGGCAGGAGTGCAGGGCACAGGCCCGGACTGGACCCCAAAGGTGGGTGCAGGAAGGTGTGTGGGGTGTCCCCGGGGGGTGCCGACCTTCACTGGCTGGGGATGAAGAGCACTGGCCATTGGTGGTGCTGGCTGAGCTCCTGTGCCAGTGCTTTTGGTAGAGAAGGTTGATCAAAACCAGGAGAGCTGTAGGGATGTGGCAGGGATCTGTCAGAGTCTTGAATATGGCAGGATCTCAGATCTAGCAGGGGTCCATGAGGGTCTCCTTGCTCTGCCAGATATGGGAACCTTTCCCCAAAAGCAGCAGAGGCCAGGTGGGGAGGGCTGGGGGACCCACCGAGGGCCTGGCACCCCTATCAGTTCATACACTTCTATGCCACAGCCCTGAGCTGGGACAGGAGCCCAGGGCTTATCTGGGGTGGGACAGGAGTGACAAGAAAAGCCCATGTGAACTAACTGGGCTTTGCCCAGCCAGGGCAGAGGAACATTAGCTGATATGGTCACTGGCTGTTACTGGGATTATGAATGTGTAAACCATGAGCTGCTGTGACTCTCCCTGGGCTGGTTGGAAAGGAGGAGAAGTAGTACAGGGAAAGCTTTGACCAAAACTTCAGTCCTGAGCCCCAAACATGAGGCTAGAGGTGGCTGACAGCCAGAATGGAGCTGGAGTGATCTGAAGGCTGGTGGTAGTGAGGTCACAGAAGTGTGGGAAGACAAATAAAAGTCCATGCCAAGCTCCTCTGTGAGGAGGGTGCTGGTTAAGCAGCGCATCTAGAGCAGCCTCCCAAGGCACAGCATGATCTTGTCCATGATCTTTTTTGTGGAAGGTTTGGGGGCTCTGTAATCCAGTGGGAAGGGCAAAGCAGAGCTGGGGGAAAGAGGCTGATGCCAGGACAGGAACAAAGGGAAACACCTGGAGATGAAGGCAGAGCAAAGCCCTGGGAGAACAGGCCAGGGTGCTGGGACACTGCAGGGGCTCAGGGTTATGTACTGGGGCTTCCATCTGCCATTTGGGTATCTGCACCACCATGGGAAAACACTGGCAGCTGCAAAACCCGGTTCAGACAGCTGCCTTAGCTGGTCCAGGCCCTCCTTCCCCTACCTTCCTGGAAGAAAGACACCCTGGCTACAGTTTTTGTTATTCTTGATGTGAGCATTAAAGCTTTTGTCCCATCTACCCACTCCAGGCCTGTACCCCAGCATAAACAGGGGATTTGAAAGCAAGCACCCATGTGGGAACAGGAGTGAACAGGGAAACTGGGATGATTTTCTGGAGGGGAAGGATCTGCCCAGAGCAGCCAGGCCCTGCAACCTTCCCACTGTCTCGAACAGGCTCCATCATGGGCTTTATGAAAGAGCAGGATCTGAGTGAAAAGTCATAAACTTGGTGTCCAAACAGTGCTTCATCTTTTTTACCCAGCATTAGAAGCGATGTGTTTGTTTCCTTGGGCTGGGGAATCCAAAGGAGGCACACCTAGGCTGCCTGTGGGACCTGCATGCTTTGGCAGGCTGACATGGCCAGGGTGGGCAGATACCTTCAGACCCTGCAAGAAGGGATGCTGTGGTGGTTGAAATCAGCATCACTCACTCTCACTCTTGCCCCCAGCCCTGGAACAGCTGTCTGTGGGCATCCTCACTGCCCACACTGAGATCTGCTCCATCCATGCCTCCCAGTGAGGGAGGTGCTCTCATCCTGCCCCCAGCCCCTATCCACGGCCATTTCTCTGCTTTGTTCTCCTACCAGCCCTACCCTGTGGCTCTGCTTGCTCATCCCCTCAGTGCCACTGGGCTGCTGGTGCCTCATCCCAGCTGGGCTCTTTGGGATGCTCTGGGTTCCTGGTGCCACAACACCAATATTTTTATCTTGGATGCTAATACATTTCCTTCCTCCTCTTCTGTAAGCACCATCTTGCCAGCGGCCCACGAGAGAGCTGTCAGCCCCCTCTTGCACCCCAGGACATTATTTTCTTGGCATCATTTTTTTCTTTAAATTATTATTTTCTTTGGCCATCACTGATGATGTAGTCAAACCCCAGGTCCTGCCTGCACACTGAGGGTGCTGCAGGCCCGAGGTGAGAGCAGCACATCCCTGTGAGCGAGCTGCCCTTTGCCTCTGACAGTGATCAGTGTAGGACCTCATATTTCAGAGTATTTCTACTTATCCCCTAGTTCCAAAAAGGTTTTCGAATAAAACCACCGTATTTCGGCATCGCTTATGACCTTGCAGGAGCCTTTTAAATGGCAGCCAAAGGTTGAACAGCACCATCTAGTGCGCTGCCTCCCGAATCCGCCTGCGCCGGAGGGATGCGGGCTCCCACCCAGGCACATCCCTGCCTCTGGAAGGGAGCGCTGCATGCTGACAGCCCACCAGCCATCACCCCTCACACCGCGTGCTCGGCGGGAGTCAGGGAGTCGCTACAAAGAGAATTCATTTGGGAGGATTCTAGTCAGTGCTGAAGCTGATCCAAGCTGTTTCAGGCTCTGAAGATGGGTTGCTGGAGAGTTTGTGGGTCCCAAGCTACCTTGGCGGGAGCAGAAGGTGCTACAGAACACATCCCTTTGCAAGGAGGCTCTGGAATTTCACTGCACCACTGCTATCTGCATGCAGCACAGACTCTTCAGACCAAAGGCTGAGAGCAGTTCCTTTTCTCCAGTCTTTGCTTTTTGTTTCTTCCAGGCAGAAAGGAATGTGTGCATTGGGAGCTGGGAAGTGTCCAGCACCCCAGGTTCACACCGGGCCAGCCTCAGTGGCAGGGTGACACCAGGAGTGCACCAAAAAAACACCACTGCCATCTCGGTGGTGGCAGTTCTGGTGTAAGGGTGATATTCGAGGTAAAAGGCAGACCTTCACAATCTGATGAAGAAGGGAAAATAACCAGGTTTGGTTCATTGGCCTCAAAGACCTTGCAGTCTGATTCCTCCAGCACACAGGCAGGAATGCTCAGTGTGGTTTAGCACCTGTTTGATGCCCTCAGATAAATCTGGGAGTAAGTGATTTTGGCCCCTGGTAGAGTGCAGGGATAAGTCTGTTTGTCATGAGCCACCTAAGGGGTAGAAGATAGGGAAGGGGCTCCAGGGGGAGCTCATGGCTCTCTCAGCCCCAAGCAGCCCTGCTAGAGGACCAGAAAATAATGAGACACCATGAGGGCTCGGCATCGACCTGTGAGAATTTGTTTCTTCTGGCCTGGGAAGGGGCAGCTGCCTGGCTGCCTTTTGCTCTCCCTGGGAGCATGCACAGAGTGATCCTGCACTGCTGGAAGGGACATGCTGGCCCGTCTGGAGGCCCCCTGCCTCTCTGTGCCCCTGGGGGTTGGGATGGGGGCTGGTTCTCACTCCAGGCTGTGTCCCCTGAGCTGGGGGAATGTGCCAGCAGGAACTGGTGGGAGCAAGATGAACCTCCAGCATTTCTCCCAGCTCCCCAGGTCCAGTCCAACCCGAGGAGCAGTAAGAAAGGTCAGGGAAGGATGGCAGCATGAGGGAGGGCACATAAAGCCCCAGCACTTTAACCATCTGCATCCTGCTGCACCCAAACTCACCACCTCGGGCTCTCCCTTGCCACGGAGAAATCTTGCTGTGGTTTCTCAAACAAACTCAGTTCAAGCCATGAATCTTGCTGTGCCTTTTTTCTGGGAGATGACAAGCTCTCTAACACCTGATCATCTCTCACCCATGAAGTGGCTGCAGTGCTTTAATGGAGGCATCTCTGGGGCTCCTTTAAACTTGCTGGGGAGGCTGTGGGCCTCAGCTCCCCCCCTGCAAAGCAGGGCTCACTTTTAACTCTCCTCCACCTTCTCCCAATCCCTCAGCATCCTTTCCAAAACACAGATACTGGAACCCTTGTGCTGCACCCAGCCCTGTCCCAGCTGGACATCCCCTGTGGGGACCCTGCTGCTCCCACATTATTCCTCCCGCCTCCTAAACTCCCCCTGATCTGTCCTTGCCAGATGCCGGGTTTCCAGCAGAAGGGCCCTGTGTTCAGTGGACAGACCCTTTCACAGCTGCTCGCATTCAAGCACGTTTTATTTGCCAGGGACTCGGCTTGTGAAGTTTTCTACAGCTGTCTTGACCTCATCCATGTCTCCTGCCCCTCTCATTTCCCTCGCCCCGGCGTTTTTCTCAGCAGGGCTTTTTAATCTATTTCTAGACCATTGATGGAAATACTGAATAGCACTGGGCTTCCCATCCAAGCCTGGACACCCACTGAGCGCACTCCCATTCTGCAGGGATTCCCCATTGATGGCTGTCGGTTTGCCAGCTCCCAGCCCCTTTAAGGTGTCCCTCTTGATGTTGTATTGTGCTAATTTTTAATCAGAATAGTATATGGATTAAGTCACATGCCTGAACAGAGCCCAGGTCTATTATTTCTATGCCATAACCTTTATCAGCCAAACTTGTAATCTCTTCAAAGGATGACATCAGAGTTTGACAAGAGCTATTTTCTGGAAACTAGGCTGATTGCATTAATTATATTCCCATCCTTTAATTCTTTACCAGCTGAATCCCACATCAGCTTTTCTATTATTACGCCTGAGATCAGTATTGCACTGTGTATTACACATTGCTATGTGTAAATCAGCTCCGAGCATCGTTCACATGAGAGAGCGCAAGGAGCCACATCATCCTGGCATACTCTGTGGTGGGGTGGGATCAGGAGTGTCACTACCCAGAGTGGATGTTTGGGAGTTTCACAAAGCTGGAAAAAAATTTTGCATTTCCAAAAGTGTTCTCTAAATGCATTGAGGCAGGCAACTATGGTAGTGTAGTCGCATAAGAAAGAGGAAACAGTCCCTATTGGAAATCATTCTGAGCTATTTCTGATTTCCAGAGGATTGTCTAGTGGCTTGTTTGCATGTTCAGCTTTTGGGATGGTATCTAGGGTCTGCTTGGCTCAGAGTCTATCACTGCTTTCCAGGGAAGATGCATGCTTTTCCACTTCCCTGTTACACTGCTGTCATTTGACCGCTGCATCTGGCAATTCACTTCTCCCTTCAGCGTCCCCCATCACTGCAGCTTCAGAGCTGAGGCACCCTGCTCTCCATAACCAAACATCCCCGATCTGGGGAGTCTCCACGTGCTGTGACCCATTCCAGTCCATGCAGTGCCACCTCTTGGACAGTCCCTGATTTCTCCCCGCCGCGGTTGCTCAGAGAAGCAGATGACACACTGCAGGTTCCAAACCAGCTCTGGTTGTTGGTGGAGGCTGGTGGACCGGTGCCCCCACATCCCCAGGCCCACGGTGCGTGGTCCAAACTGGACAAAACTCAGGTGTGTCATGGTGTTCAACACGGACAGACACGCGGAGGCTGGTGGCGTTTGAGGGTTGATGCCCTTCCTGGGCAGAACCCTTGGATGAGACCCTGGAGGTCTCTGAAGTTTCTCTGGGCCCGTCTCTGCCCGGGATGCTCACGGGCTCCCCTCATGCAGGCCGGATGAAGCCCTGGAGCCACTCAGCCCTTGAGGTGCCCACCCAGCCGGGGCTCTGCGCGAAGCCCAGCCCGAAGCCTCGGCCATGTGCCGGAGCTGTCCGGGAAGCCCAGCCCGTACACTCGGCGATGTGCTGCGGCTCCCGGGGCTCGAGGCCTCCCCGAGCCGAGACCTCCGTGCTCCCCCGGGCCGGCCCTGCAGCGGGTGCGAGGCCTGCAGCCGCCCCGAGCGCCGCGGGCCGCCGCACCGCCTCCCCGGGCCGGGCCGGGCCGGGCCCGCTCCGCCCCGCTCCGGCCGCTGGTCCCGCAGTACCGGGCGGGGGCGCGGGGGGCGCGGCTGAGCCGCCGTGCCGGGCTGGGAGGCAGCGGGGCCGGCGGAGCGGGGCGGGGCGGGGGTCGGCTCGCTGCTGCTGCTGCTGCTGCTCTCGCTCCCCGCCGCCGCCACCCGCCTGCGGCCGCGGCCATGGGCGTCCCGGGCCGCCCGCCTTGGGCCGCCGCCGCCCCTCCGGGCCGCCGCCGCCGCTGAGCCGCACGGGCCGGGCCCCGCGCCGCCCCGGCCCCCCGCCGCCCGCCCCGCGGGGGTGAGTGAGGCGGCCCCGCCCCAGCCCCGGCGCCGAGGCCCCGCCGAGGCCGCCGCGGGCGGGAGCGCGGGGCCGCGCCGGGGCCGCCGAGCCGGGCTAGGCCGCCCCGGGCGGGGGGGATGGGCCGGCGGCCGGGAGGGTGAGCGGGGCCGGGGGCGGCGGCGGGGGGGCGGCGCGGGCCGGGTCCCGCGAAGTTGCCCGGGGGGCGGCGGGGGGCCCGCGCGGCGTCCTGTCAGCGGGGGGGGCGCCCCGGGGCCCCCCCGGCCCCGCGCCTCCCGCGGGCCGGCCGCGGGTGCCCTCCGGAGCCGGCCGGGCGGCTCGGCCGGGCGCCTCGCGTGTCCTCCGGGAGGCTCCCCGGGGCTGCCCCGGCCGGGGCGAGGAGCCAGCGCCGCCCCGCCGGAACAATGCCCGGCGTGGCTGTGGGGCTGCGGTGCCGCTGCCCCCGGGGGCCCCTTCACCCGGCCGGGGGTCACCGGGGACCTGCACCGCAAACGAGAGGGCGAGTCCCGCTCTCGTTTCCAGAAGCGGGGTGAAAACCACCCAGAACTGCCCCGTGGTGCCAAAGTCCCGCGGTGCCAGGGCAGGGGCTGCGTGCCGGGGGCTCGGGCCGGGTGTGAGCGCGGCGCTGGCTCCTGCCGCGCTCCTCGAGGGGCCCAGCCATCCTCGCTGGCCGCTCCTGGGCTCGCTGGGTTGTTTAACGATGGACAGGTGGGCTGTAAGGACAGGCACGGCATCGGCGGCGGTTCGTGGTTTAGCCAGGATCAGGAAATGGGGGGGAAATGGTAAAGCATCCCGAAGATGTTCGTTACTGTCGGGTTTGCTTTGAGAGGGAGGGCGAGCTAGAATGCGTCTTTCTTGGTGTGTTTTTACATGCAATTGAGTTAATCCAGTGGAAGGAGTAATTTGTGAGGCTGCTGGTGCTCTGCAGTACTTGGGGCTTAGAGGCTGAGGCTGTTCTGTAACACAAGGCTTTTGCTACTCGCTTTAAATGATGAGGTTAATTTGAGCCGCAGAAGTAGCAACCCAGGGATTGCCCTTTTCTTCCTTCCCTGCCTTCCCCATACCTTCCATCCTCCATATTGACTCGTTGCTTCTCTTTAAAAACATCGTACTTGATCAGGTTTCCTTGTCAAGGTGGTTTTCTCATCTTCCTTTGATGACCTGAAATTTTCCCAGGCTCGTAGCATGCAATTTTGTTAGCATAAAAATGAACCTTTTCTCAACGGCTTGCCTACAAAAAGCAGTGCTAGAACTGAGCTCCTGTACTAACATGCCCATCTGAAGCAAGAATGCAGTCCAGATGCCCAAAATATTAGGGTCAACGATGCATCTGGATTCCCCTAGAGCTAGACGAGGCGACGCGGCGTATTTCTGAAACGCAGAGATTTGTGAGGAATGTGGCGCTGGTATGTCACTTGAGTGTACGAAAGCCACCTGTGTTTGATTAAGGTGCAGCCCTGCTTTCAGGACTAACTGGATGTTCTTTAAAAATAATTTTCACAAGCCTTAAATTCCTGTTTAATGATAAGAATTTCCTAGATCCATAGGCAGATAAAAACTTGTTGCCTTAATATGATCTGGTATATGTCCTGTCCAGGTAGGCAGTGCAGAGGAGCTGGTGGCAGTGCAGAAGATGGCATGTGGTACCTGAGTATGGATCTCTTGGATGTGGGCTGCCATGTGCCAGGATCATGTATAAACCACTGATGTTGGGAAATTGGCTGGTGTTTTAGCATAGTGTCAGCTGTATCAGTGATGCCAAATTCTGGATGTAAAGTTTTGGGATATCCTGTAACTGTCATTTTTAGCCTCTGCCTGTTTTGAGCTCGATTCTGTGTTCCCAGAAGTTACCAAACCATTCATTATGCTGAAAAAGAGGTGTTAGTACAGTAAAGATGCAGAGCATAACCACTATTTTGTTGTTTTAGAGTGTTTATCTCCAGTGATACTCGCTTATTTTTTCCTCATTTCTTTCAGCCGAACAGACTTGTTCACCTTGGAGCTACAAATATTGATTTGAGATTGGCGCTCATCCCCCACTGTTCCCACGCAAGCAAGGACCAGAAAAATGAATATCCAGGGGAAAGGCTTCCCCTTGGACCTTGGAGGAAGCTTCACTGAAGATGCTCCAAGGCCACCGGTTCCTGGTGAGGAGGGGGAGCTCGTGTCCACAGACCCAAGGCCAGTTAGCCATGGTTTCTACTCTGGTAAAAGTGATGTGGTCAGAAGTGAGACGTCCACAGCGACACCAAGGCGCTCTGATTTGGATTTGGGGTACGAGCCCGAGGGGAGTGCTTCGCCAACTCCACCCTACCTGAAGTGGGCCGAGTCACTGCACTCCTTGCTGGATGATCAAGATGGAATCAACCTCTTCAGGACTTTCCTAAAACAGGAGGACTGTGCAGATCTGCTGGACTTTTGGTTTGCGTGCAGTGGCTTCAGGAAGCTGGAGCCGTGTGTCTCTAATGAGGAAAAAAGACTCAAGCTGGCAAAAGCCATTTACAAAAAATACATCCTCGACAACAATGGCATTGTGTCCCGGCAGATCAAACCGGCCACAAAAAGCTTCATCAAAGACTGTGTCATGAAACTGCAGATTGACCCTGACATGTTTGACCAGGCCCAAACAGAGATTCAGTGCATGATAGAAGACAATACCTACCCTTTGTTCCTTAAGTCGGATATTTATTTGGAATACACAAGGACAGGTGGGGAAAGTCCAAAAATTTATAGTGATCCGAGCTCAGGGTCTGGGACAGGTAAAGGGCTACCTGGTTATCTGCCAACTCTGAATGAGGATGAGGAGTGGAAGTGTGACCAAGAGGCCGAGCCCGAGGCCAGCAGGGACTCGGCGCCTTCCAGCAGGCTCACGCAGAAGCTGCTTCTGGAGACGGCCACGCAACGCGCGGCCCCGGCCCGGCGCTACAGCGAGGGCAGGGAGTTCAGGTAGGTGGGGAATGGGTTGGGGGGCTCCCATGGCCATGGGAAGCCTTGGAAGACCATAGGTGCTGAGGAGCATCCACACTGGTTCGGGATGGCTTTGCCGAATGGTTTGATGGAATGCAAAGCTTTGTTTGAAACTAATCACAGGTTGTTCTAAAGGTGTCTCTAGCTGTTCCTGTCTGATAGTTGCAGATCATCCCTGCAGCATGTTCTTCACCTGGAGAAACTGCTGCTGGAGGTGTTCTGGAGGCAGGTAGGGCTTGGTGGGCAGTCCAAAGCCATGGGCAGCCCTCGTGCACGTGCAGGTGGCTGGGTGAGCTGCAGTGCCAGGTTTGCCATAGCCTGCACCAGCAGAGGGTCAGTATTCAGGTACTGTAATATGGGCAGGTACAGCTGGTGGTGACACTTCCTGTGTAGAAATTGAGCCACAACTGGGAGCTCACAGGAGATAGACACCCTCACCTTGGTGGTGTGGGTAGGAGTGAAGCAGCATTGATGGTGCTCCCTGATAATGGTAATGCTTTGCATACGAGATTTCCAGCACTGAATTCTAGCAGTCAGAGTCAGAATCCCCAAATCCAGTTAAAAACCATGCCCTGCTGAAGCTCTTCCCTTCATGAAAGTAATTGCTGGGTTTTTTTAACTGTAGTACTTGCACAGTTCTGCAGCCTGTTTTTTTCTGGGTCCCCCACCCACTTCCAGCCAACATGGATTTTGAAACTTGCTGAGAGCTCAGTTAAAATTCCAGACAATTAACTTAGCAGGGAGCTCTCTGGGATCAATAAGCATGTGTGTGTCTAACCCTTGCTGAATCAACAGAACCCGGCCAGAACACATTCCAACTTTTTTTTTTCCCCCCCTTTTTAAATAAAATCTCCTTGTTTTAAGACCTGCTTAGGCTAAAATCTGACGCTTTGTGAAGATTACGAAATGAAGTAGCTGAACTGTCCTCTTCAAAGCCTCCTGCTTTATGAAAAGCATTTCTGTGTTTAATCTCCCTCGGCCATCCCTTTAGGCTGGCAGCTGGAAGCGCATCCTGCCCCACGCGAGGTCTCAGTGCCTTTCAGCTGGCAAAATGTTCTCGGTTTGATTCTTGTTTTCTTACAGATTTTGAGGAGGGGATGTTGTATGTGAAACTCTTGGGGAGGGGGGAAAAAAGGGAATTCATGTGGGCTCCTGCTGTTTTAATCAGGAGTCAGAAAAAAATATCCTGGTGTCTTGGGACTTTCCCAGGGAATTAATAAAAACCTTGAATGTGTCTTGAAGTGCATTTCACTGAGCAGTTGGGTGCTCACCATAAATGAAGGATTAGAAAAGTCTATGATTTAACTATCTTTTTATTTAAGCAATAATTGTGTTAAGATTGGAAATAACTTACTTGAGGGTCAGCTGTGTTTAGTTTCCTTACCAGACCAGGTAGGAAATCCTGTGCAAGACACTGAGCTGTTTAGTTCCAGCTTCAAGAAAAAGATGCACTTTACTCATTATCTGAATATATCTCTATCAGGTTGGAAAATGGTTTAAGAAATGTGCTGTGAAGTAGAAATGTTTTGAAGTAAAGTTCATCAGTCCTGGACATTTTCATAGGAGATTGGAACAACGTGAAATAAATCTTTACCTGGAGGATGGAGATCAGAGAAAATGCGTGGCTATTAATTTGTAGTGTCCTGTAGTGCCTGTCATTGTGGCTACTGACACTCTGTTGACCTGTGGGGTAGAGAGGCAAGGAAATGTTTGCCATTCTCACTGGAACAGGAGTCACTTCTCAGCCTGAAGTAGCTGAACATAAGGGATTTATTTTATTTTTTAAATGTTGGTCTGTCAGCTTCTGTGGTGTCCAGAGCCATGGAAGATGCTGCTGAACTGCATAATCTCTGCATTTTTTTTATTCCAAAAACTGCTGAGATACTAATTTATGAGGTGATTGTTGCTCTTTGAGCAAGACCTTGTGGTTGAATTAACCTTCTTCCTGGATGTTGTACAGCAATAGCTGTCTTGAACAAGCTGATTTTTAAGCTGTAGCATCTTTATCCTGCAGACTTCTTGTTCATTTACTTTCTCACCTGAGGAAGTGTGCTGGAAGCTGGGGAAGCTGTTTGCAGCAGGAAGCAATGGCTGCATGCAGCATTTGAAAAGCTGGGTCCCAATTTATTTTGAAAATTTCCACAAATCTTTTTTTTTTTTTTTTTGGCATATGTGTGGAAGAATTTCTCATTTCTCTTCTTTGGGGAATGTTGAAATAAGCTGTTTTGCATTATATCTCAGGGCCTGTTTAATCTTCCCAAGATTGAACTTCTATTCCTTGGCTTCCATGGAAACCCTAAATAAAGAAGAATCTAAGCAAATGCAATAGAAGTATTCCTCTGTTAGCAAATGAGCATCTTGAATCAGCTCCAGGTTTTTTTTCAGCAGAAAGTTCATAAATGTTGATGCAGTAGCTCTGCTCTCGGGAGAACAAATGTAAAAATTCCTCAAACGGCAGAAGACAACCCGTTATTAGCGCTGGATATTTTTGAAGGTGCGCAAATGTGCAGGCAGATTTGAGAATACCCTGAAGCCAAAAGCATCGCTGTTACCCACTGTGTTTTTGTATGCGTCGGAAAAGGCCAATAGTCATTATCGTTAGGCTCCTGCAAATTAATTGGACATTGGTTATGGATCAGTGAACTTCAAAGAGGGCAACCCCCGAAGATCTCGGGCATTAACTCGCAGCTTCCGAAAGTGACACTAACGTGGTTGTGAGGGCGGCTAAATCGTTCATTAACCTTCTTCCGACACGCCGGGACAGCGTTCCTCGGAGCTGGAGAGCAGAAATTAAACCTGTGCCTGAGAACCGCCTGCAGCCTGCTTTTCGAGCGCTCCAGGAAAACGCAGCCTCTGAAAAAGTTGGAAATTTGGTGCTTGGTGGTTTGGTTGTGTCTTTTGGTGGGGTGGGTTTCTTGTGCTCTCTCTTTAGTTCTGTGTGGGAAGGCACTCCCGTCCTACTCCTAAAGCATCAGAGAGCAGCGCTCTCGCAGGCCTTGCCTTTGCCTTCTTCTGTGGTTGGAAGAGAAGAGCATATGGTGTTACCTGCCAGCAGCTCTGCCTTCATCTCTCCTGAAAACCAGACAAACAGAGATTTACGTTAGTTCTGCCAGTTGTTTTGGGGTTTGGCCCATTCCATGAAGTGGATAGTATTGAAGAGGAAGCCTGGGTGATGGTGTTTAGAGGACACGTGGTGGTGGGTGAAGTCTCCAGTTGTTGGATTTTGAGGAGTGGTGGTGGTGGAGCTGCTGGCTCGGATGGAGAAAATTCTCAGCGTGGGCTTTGATATACACAGGGTGTTGTTGTTGTTTTTTTTAAAGAAGCTGGCTCCAAGCTTTAATTTCCACAGTGCTGGGCTGACTAAGCTCACCGCATTTCACAAGTGTTGGTGGTTCTAACGAGAAGGGTGGGTGATGTGGTTCTCCAGGCTGGTAGGAATCACCAGGAGAGTCCTTGTGCCTGTGCCCACACACTGGCAGCCTCTCTGGACACATGGGAGGGCAGCTCTCCCTAAAACGCACAGCCAGCACTTCATGATGGGGTTCACAGAGCAGGCAGGTGGAGAAAAGCTGAAGAAGCTTTAGAGGGACGTGACAACCTCTGGTCTGGGACAACGCAATGACAAACTAACATGTAGAGGCTGGTTCAGGGAAAGCACAGCATCTCTCCGTGGCTTAGGGAGCATGAACGGTCCAGCGGTCAGAAGCTGGGGCTGCATCAGGAAGGAGCTGGCTGAAGTTTAGCTGGCAGCCCTAATTTTGAGGTTGGCTGCTTCATTCATAATTAAATATTAAATTGCACACCTCTGACTCAAGGCTGTGTGGTGTTGAAGGAATTGGTGTTAATTGTACTGACTGTCTGGAAAACTGAGGATGCAAAATCACAAACGCTGGTGCAGGAGCAGTCATGTTTGGAAAATTTTAAATTGTGTTACCCTCTTACTGATCCTTCTTTTCACTGGAGAGGCAACATGTACATCTTGGAGTTAGGCTGTTGGAGCTTCATGGGAGCTTGTTTGCAGGAAGAAATCAGCTGCTGAATGTTAGACCCATATGTGAAGTTGGGAATGCTTATCTTGAGTTAAAATTGGTGGGCCCACAGTATCATTTGTAATCAGTACAACTCTGTTTGTAATCCTTGTAGAGCGGTGGCTATTTCCAGTTTTAAAGAAAATAAGTTGCAGAAGAATAGTTTGGGTTCTGCATTGTTCTTGAGAGAAATCAGAGAATCCAAGAGAGGGCCTGGTGCTAAGAGCTCTAAGTGGTAATTTAGTGGCTGGAGCACTCTAAGATATACAGGGCAGAGACTGATGGTGTTTTTGCACAGAAGTTAACGCCAGCTTTTTAAAATATGTTGTTAAGCTGATGAAACTTCTGTGTGGAAATGCTTACATTACATTAACGGTGTAAAGTATTTATGCTAGTGGCTGCCGAGTTTTAAAATAGATTTTATTTGAAGAAGAATACCTTCTGTGCCCGTAGCTTTGCCTCCACACAAATCAAGATGAAGAAGTGGTGTGTTTGTGTTTGGTGATGGATCAGTGCTTTGGCTTCTTTATAAAGACAGGTAGTTAAGCCTTTAGCACTCTAATTTGATAAATGAATAGTGTTTTCTCCCCTCCTTCAGCAAACAAAGCCTTGTTTTATTGTGATTGAATTTTATTTGGGCTACAAAATATTTTCTTTTGAAATCCCAAGAGGGAAGGTATGTCCCCCTTTTTGGTCCCGGGGAGATTCAGGTTGGACGTGGTAAAAAAAAATCTTGGGAGCATGAAGCAGCCTGGGAACAGAGCAGGAGAGGTGGGAATCTTTGTCCTTAGAGATTTGTCTAACTGGGTTAGACAAAGCTGTGACCTGACTGGTCCAGTCCTGGTTATGGTCCTGTTTTGTTGTGTGCTTACAATGATGGCACACATCATGGAATACTATATTTTGAGGAGACTGGTTTGAGTTCTGCCTGGTTTCAGAAAGAATGGGTTGCTAAAAGGCTGAGTGGGAGCTGAACCAATGCCAGGAGGCTGAGAAGTCACCCAGGAGGTGGCCACAGGGTGGGAACACCTTGGTTTTGATCTGCCGTTCAACTTGGCTTTATGTTTTAAGAGTTTCTTTGTTATTACTATAATGGACTAATCCCTTGAATAATTAGTTGTCATTGGACGTTTTAAAAATGACTGCCTCTTGGATGTTTTCCTTTAATAGTCTGTTAGATTCTGGATTTATTAACTATTGAGACAGACTGTGAAATCCTGTTAGGGCAGACTTGATGGAAAAGGGACTGGGAGTGGTGTGGGGGTGCTGGGGGGACACATGCTGGCCCCATTTTCGGTTTGAGCTGTTGACTTCCCACCTTCCCAAGAAATCCTGGCTGCCTGCTGGGCTGGATCAGTGGCTGCTGGAACAGGTCATGATCTTGGGTCATCCCTAGATTTGGGGCTTCAGAAGGTGTTTCAAGAAGTTACAGCACTGTGGCTGCCCGGTGCATGGCCAGTCATGCAGTCATCACCCATTTAAAGTAAATCATGGACGTGATCTTATTACAATTGGTGGAAAAATCTGGGTTCAGAAAGGACTATGTGTAATGTAGAAAATTGCTGTGTTTAAAAAAAAAAATCAGAACAGAGGTGCTGATATCCTAAATCGGTTCCTGGATATATCATTGGATTATTAGGCTCATCCTTAAATCCATTAAGCAAATTACATTTAATCAGTCAAATAAAAGAAGAAAGATCTTTTGCAAGGCCCTGTCTTTTGAGCCATGCAGAAGCTGTAGTAATATTTTAATTTTCCATCTGTCAGTGAATGTATTCAGTCACTTTGCTTCCTTCTGTGGAGGATTTGAAATTAGAAACTGAGGTTAATTATCTGCATTAAATGAAATATGTGAAGACCACAAAAGCAAAAACCTTCACAATTTGGTATGGTCTGTTAAGCTAGGCAGGCTGCTTCAGAAGGAGAGGGGTTATTTTTCCCTGGTTTTGTTCTGATTGAAGGGTTTTAGTCACACTAATTGAAATGATTAAAAAGTCAAATTGGTGGTGAATATAATTCTGAGCATCTCTCTGAAAAGATTTGACACTTGGTTGAGAGCAGAGGTTTGCTCAGCCCGGCCTGATGGAACAGCCTGTATTGTGCCACCCCAGCGTGGGTGAGGGTGGGTGTCCTTGGTGCCCCTTTACCCACCTCTTCCATGGCAATGGGATGTTGGAGCTCTGCTTCAGGGTTGGTAGAGATGATTTGGAAGTGGAACAATGCCAAATGAAAGCTACACTTTTGAACTTTTCAAATACAAAGTATGTCTAACACCATCTATCCTAATGCTATAAATTAGTTAATGCCTGCTTCACTTGGAAGTGCAGCTTTGGACTCTACAAAGATCATGCTCCTGGAAATACACATTCTCACAGCAGTCAGCTGGGTTTGAGGTGATTTGTTTGTGAAAAGGCTCATTTTATTCCTCATTTGCAGTACACACATGGCTCAGGTGTGAATTTGTCTGGGCACTGCAGTATCCGTCTCTGCTCATCAGGTGCAAAACTGCCCCTTCCTTCACTGGTGCAGCCCTGAATGCCCAGCTCAGGGACCTTCAGGAAAGGTCTGACTCTTCTGCAGACACACATCTTGTTCCCCTCTGGTGTGCCAGAGCGAGCTGCTTTGCCTGAAGTCACACTCAGAAACTAAACTCTTGCAGGTCATGCTTGTGTGTAAAAGCAAAACCATCATTCCTCTCAGCCCTGGTCTGGGTCCCTCACTGTTGTAAGGCAGTAATGAATTTAAGTAGAACCGTTGCAGTTTTAAGTCAGATTATCCGAATTCTGTAAAACCCACATGGAAATTGGATTTTACCTTTGAAGACTCCAGAGTACACTTTTGTGGTAAGACCTGGAATTTCTTGATCCCCTGGCTCCCAAGATACAACCTATCCTCAAAGTATCAGGTTTTTTGAAGGTCTTCATCTGATCTAAATAGCTAATAGATGAAGAGCTTTCATCTATCCTGATGATAAGCAGTGGAGGGAGGCAAAGCTATAGCTAGAGGAAAAAACCTCTTTGAAATACTGGAGTGAGACCTACTGGTTAGCGGCACAGCCTCATGTTAGTCCCTGGATCTACCTCCAGAGCTAATACCAGAAACTGCTGGGTTTTATCCTTCAGCCCTCTGACCGCCACATATTCCCTGTCCTGTTGTAGACTGGAGAGTCAGCCCTCTCCCCCTCTTCATCTTAATTTTCCTTCTTTTCTGGAGGTTCAGTTTTCTGTCCTTTATTTCCAGCATGTGTTTAGTGGAATGCTGGTGCTGGAATGAGAAGAGCAGTACAACTGGGCTGGTGAAATTGCCTTTTTTCCAGCACTCCATGTTTAGATTTGGTTGGGTCTGCTGGAAAACCATGTCTTTAACAGATTTGCCCTTTTCAGTCACAAATTTTGGTTGTTTTCTTGTCTGGCAGTCAGCCTTTTGGACTGAGAGAGATTTATCTGGAAGAGAAGCTTCCTTGTTCTGCCATTGCTGCCAGCCTGGTCCAGGCTGTTGCTTGGGGACCTCTGTGGGATTGATTGCTTGGGTAGCCAAGCGCCAGACAAGCTGTGGTTGACTCTGGAAGTGTCCAAGGCCAAGCTGGACAGGACTTGGAGCAGCCTGGGATAGTGGAAGGTGTCCCTGCCCATGGTAGGTGGAACAAGATGAGCTTTAAGGTTTTTTCCAACCCAGTCCATTCCATGATTCTATCGCCTCTCCAAGGTTACACAAGCAAAGTATGAATCAGAGCCAAGTCACTGGAGAGCTCCTAGGATATACAGGTAGGAGCCATGGAGAGAGCTGTGGGGACTCAGGATCCAGCTGTAGCTACTGCATTTGATCAACTTTGTCCAGACTCTGCTCCGCAGGAGTAAGAGCTGTAAAACCATTTGGCACTAGGCATGCAAATGAGAGCTGGGATGAAGCTACTGTTACCCTCGAGGATCCCAAAAGAGGAATCAACAAATAGAAATTATTCTATTAGCAGGGGCAAAGTTCGCAGGTTAACCATCATGTCAAATCGATGAAATACAGCCTTGATCTCCTGCACAAGGCCTTTATTGTGTATAAAGACTGCCTGAGCAAAGACAGCAAGTTCTTGCACTGTAACATTTGCAATGTGTTGGAGAAAGGGAAGCTCTGTACAGATGGCAGCATGAAATGTCTCTGTCAGGCATCAGCTCCATTCCTGCTTCAAAAGGTTGTAAAACATGACCTTGGAATCTGCTTACTCTCCTTATGTCCCTACTCAGATTGGATTTCCAAAGGTATGTACTTTTTAAATTTTTTTGTAAAATTTGGGGTCTCTGGCTAAGAGGTCTGGTCTTTGTACTTTTGATTCAGTCCACGTGACTGTTGTAACATTTATTTCTTAGGAAATGAAAAGTGTTTCTTCTTGAGGAAGGCCACAGACAGAAGTTGTTGGGTAGGCTGGCAGCCTCAGGTGTGTGCAGTGTGTGTCTTCTGCTCATCTAGTGCTGAATGAAAACCATCACCACAAGTCATTTCTTGCTTGGTCCATGGCTCTACCATGGAAAAGCAATGACAGAAAAGCTGCCTTCTTTGTTGTGGAAATACTGAGATTTCATGTGTCTCTGAACATCTGCACATTCAGTGGAACTTGGCTTTCTTCTCTTGGGAAAAGCTACTTTGAAAAGGCTTCTTGAACTTAAGACCAATGCTGGCAAAACGAGATGGAAATGGGCAGCAAAGGATGTGTGGATGTGTCACTACAGCGGAGGATTTGTCACACTGTAAAGCAGCAGGCTGATTTTCCCCTCTGGATATATGCAGTGGAGTTTGTGACCTGGGGCGTGTGACTGCTTCGGGCTGGGGAAATTAGCCCAAATGAAGAATTTAAGAAGGAAGAGCATTCCACTGTCCGCAAGCAGTGGCTTCGGGCCTTCCCCAGACAGGGCTGGCAGAGCTTGCAAAACTGATCCATATAAACCTTCCTCTTTCTGAGGAGAGGAAGCTTTCCAAATGGGCATGGGAAAAACTTTCCTTTGGTAATCCTGGAGATAACAGGTCACGCAGCTTCACCCAGTGATCCTTGCACAATAACGTGTGGTCAGGCTGAAGTGTCTATTTTAGAAAGGCATCCAAGTGATGGGAGGGGAGGTCATGCAGCATTTTTGTTATCTCTTCCCGTGGTTAGTTACTCACTGTTCCCTGTGTGTTCCTTATTGCTCAGTTTTTTCCAGCTTCACTTTCTATCTGCTCTGTTTTGGTGTTCTTTGCTCGATTTGGAGGCTCCAAAAACCTCTGCATGTTTGAAAAAAGCTCTGCTGAATGGGTGTGAATGTTCTCCTTAAGTGGCAGCAGCTTTGTTATGGAAGGCCTTTTGGTTTTATTAGACTTTTCAACCCTCCGGTCGACTGTAAAACAAGCTGGAGCTTGTCATGGTTGACAAACCTTCGCTCTGGTCTCAGACCTAACCTACCAGTTTAAAGGCAGTATTCTTTTGTGCGCAGGTTTCTGGGTGGGGACCATCGGGCTTCTAAGGGAAATTAACTTGTGGCCTCTCTTTCCCCCCTCCTCCCACCTCAAATAAATTAAGTTTTGTGCTAACTGTTCTGTCACTTCCAAGGGCCAGAAGGAAATGTCAGCCTTTAGGTTTTCTGCTACCTGAGGTACTCTGCTGCACCCTGAGAGTGCAAGTAGGTGGGAATGTGTAATTACATTATAAACAAAACAGCTGCACGATCAGTGTAAGCACCTGAAGATAAAATGTAGGAAGTTTTTTCAAGTGATTCATCCATAATTATTTAAAAACATCTTGAATTTATTCTTAAGCTTTGGAGGAGAATTCTTGCAAGGCTGGCATTTGCTGCCCTTGATGTTTATGCACCTGAGTAAATGCCTGTCTCAGCAGTTTGTCCATGTTGAGTGCTCCAGATCTAAATCCCTTCAAAGGTAAACCCAGCACACCTTTGTCTCCACTGGCCTTGTCGTCAAGAGAGACAAGGCTCACACCATTTTAGTATTTGTAGGTTTAGGCGATGGCAAAGGCTGCATGGCACAAACAAAAGTCTGATGGGACTAGTGGGGAGGTGATGGGGGAGCAGCTTTGTGTGCCCACAACCACGACAACCAAGCTGCATCTGCTTTCCTCTTTCTATATTCTTCCAGCAGTATCTGTTGTGTGGATTGTAGGGGTCTGGGAAGGCCCCAGAGAAGAAGGGAGGGAAGTTCCTTTGGAAGATCCCTCTC